>NC_090647.1:428404003-428722337 GCF_040937935.1 Hyperolius riggenbachi | reverse complement strand
TTACATTCACAGCCAGGTATGTTTTCATTCAGTAAAACATGAATATACTATAAATCAGCACAATGAATATAATAAAGAAATGTTAGACAAGAAATATGACACTTTACCTCGATGGTGGCAATTCTGTCACACAAGCCTGTCACAGTCCATCTTCTATAGGCTGATAATAAAATCAGTAAATGGGCTTTTAAAAGTTTATGAGTGTGTAAAGTATCACCCTTTGCTGATATAGGTTCAGTTCTGCAGACTCTGTGCTGTCACTGTATCCACATGGAATAACTGCAGGGGGATGATAAGTAGAGACACAACCACATATCCATTGAAAATCAATTCAGCAGAACCATTCCATCATCTAGAACATGAGTACTCCCAGTAAACAGACAAGTTTGATTTGGTACTTGAGAACATTAGAAAGTCACTGTGAGAAGTCTAAAGCAGAATTTCATTTCCCAATTGCATAGCATCCATTTACAACGAAGCAGAAAAAAAGAGCAGTGATCCAAGATAGTAGTGAATAACCAATGCTGGAAGCATGAACCTTAAAATAAGGACGGGTGCTGCTCCCTCCTTCTTTTGTGGAGTGTTTAGAGAGGAGGGAGCTGCTATGCTTTGAGCTCTGTGGTGGGCGTCTCTGTGCTCCTGGTTAGGACCTGATGCAAAGTAAAGGAAGGCTGGTGGATGCTGGAAGAAGTTGCATTAACTTTTTTTTTTTTTTGCTTTTAACTGACTGATGATGTAGAAGGGCTGAATGCAGTAGACGACATAAACTCCCCCAGGCAAGGAGACAACTGCAGTGCAAACATATCATGCTATAAGCAGTGAATATGTGCAAACAGTCAACTTAAACATCTGCTTAAGAAGAAATCCCTCATTGTTTGCAAGTAAAGAGATCTGCAAATAATCAGATCATAGCTTCCCTGTCCTCAAAGGCTGCTGTGTTACACCCATACTTTGTGCACCATTCCTGACACTGACGTCCAGCTGAAACTTGAACGTTATTGACAGTAGTTTACAGTAGGAGCTCAAACATTGTGTCACCTCTTAGTTTAACAGCATGTTTTCCCTAGGTTGTAGTGAAACCAAAATGTGTTGCAGTCAAAGAGGGGGAAGGGAGGAGGGGATAAAAATCACTTTTATAATACTGGCCACATGTGGAGGTTTTAAGGATCTGATGATAAAAGTTTTTACAGTCTCTGAAAAATAGTAATATGTATGTGATTTGATCTTTCTAAGGGCTGGTACACACCATGCAAATTTCCCATTAGATCGACTGGCAGTTTTCCATTGTTCTATAATTTCTGCAATGCACGCCTTATGTTATGCCAACAGATTCTGTTGCATCTTAATGCTAATGCGTCAATGTGCCATTCCAGTCTAATTTAACCACTTAAGGACTGGGCTTGTCCGCGCTGATCTGTGCAGCGTGGACTCTCCAGCCCACAGCACAGATCAGCAGACAGCCAGGGCGACCAGACTTCCCCCCTTTTTTCCCCACTAGGGGGATGTCCTGCTGGGGGGGGGTCTGATCGCCACCGGCTATTTTCGATCAGCGGGGGGGCTCCTCAAAGCCCCCCTCCGCAGAGATTTTCCGCCTCCTTCCCCTTCCCTCCCTCTTCTCTTTCCCCTGGGCGGCGCAGGACGGAGATTCAGCCTATCAGCAGCAGCGCCGTATGTGTTTACATTTCGCCTGCGAGCCGTGATCGGCGGCTCGCAGGTTGTTCACGGAGACACCCTCCGTGAACTGACATGGAAAGGCCGCTCGAACGAGCGGCCGTTTCCATGTAAAACCAGTTAACACCTAGGTCCGCCGATCGACTGACCATGGTCGTTAAGTGGTTAATATAGACTGGAATGGCACATTTACATTGACGCATTAGCGATATAATTGTATAGTCCAGCCCAATGCGCCACAAAGCCCCTTTGTGAACATAGCCTTAAAGGACATACGAGGTGAAAAACAGAAATAAAGATCAAAACCTGTGTGCATTGTTGTTCTATGGAGGACACCATCCGCTCCCTCCCTTCCATTCCACGCAGTTTCTGTATCCGTATTCAGCCCCAGGTCACATCCCGACCCCACATCACGGGTCGTGCTAGCTTTCCCCACATAAGATGGCCGCCAGGATTGCCGCAGCTGCGCAGTCCGCATAGACGCAAGTGCAGATGCGCAGCTTCAGTGCCTCCTCCAGCCATGTTCACACTCCCACGTCTGTGGGATGTCACACGGCTGGAGGAGGCCATAGAAAAACTATGCACATAGGTATTGATCTTTATTTCTGTTTTTCACCTTGTAAGTCCTTTAAACTGCATAATGATGCTTAGTAATGCTTATTTCCTCAAAAGTTATATATTGCAAACAGCATACAATTTGTGACCCGCATACAATTTGCAACAGTATAACGAAAACAGTTTTGTACAGCAGAGATAGCCATATTAAGAATTTATGCAGCAAATGACATAAGACAATTTTATATACTTACAGTATCTCACAAAAGCGAGTACACCTCTGACATTTTTGTGAATATTTTATTATATCTTTTCATAGGACATCACTGAAGATATGCCACTTTGATACAAGATAGTCCATGTACAGCTTGTATAACTGTGTAAATTTGTTGTCCCATCAAAATAACTCAACACAACCAGTATTGTCTAAACGTTAGCAATATAAGTGCGTACATCCCTAAGTAAAACATGTTAAAATTCTGCCCAATTACACATTTTTCCTTCCCGGGGTCATCTTACTTGTTACAAGGTCTCCAATGTGAATCGGGAGCAGGTGTGTTAAATTTGGTGTTATCGCTCTCACACTCACTCATACCTGGAATTTTAACATAGCACCTCATGGCAGAAAATTTTCTGAGGACCTTTAAAAAATAATTTTAGTCCTACAGAAAGATGGCCTAGGCTTTAAGAAGATTGTCAACACCCTGAAACTGAGCTGCTGCATGGTGGCCAAGACAAACACTGGTTTAACTGGACAGGTTCCACTCTGAACATGCCTTGCCATGGTCAACCAAAGGAGTTAAGTGCTTGTGCTCAGCGTCATATCCAGAGGTCGTCTTTTGCAAATAGACATGGGCATTTCTGCAGAGGTTGAAAAGGGAGTGAGGGGTCAGCCTGTCATTGATCAGACTTTACACCACACACTGCATTCAATTGGTCTGCATGGCTGTCATATCAGAAGAAAGCTATTCTAAAGATGATGCACAAGAAAGATTGCAAACAATTTGATGAAGGCAACCTGGAGCCATGTCCTGTGGTCTGATGAGACCAAGGTAAAATTATTTGGCTCAGGTGGTGCCAAGTGTGTGAGGCGCCAACTAGGTGAGGAGTAGCCAAGTGTGTCAAGTGTGTCTTGCCTACAATCAAGCATGGTGGTGGGAGTGTCATGGCTTGGGGCTACATGAGTGTTGCCGGTGTAATGCCGATTTATGCTTCCTATCGAGACATGCTGCAATCCGATCTGGGCATGTGCACCAGCACTTGAGCTCAGTTTGCCTGATATCCTTCCGCCGGCTTGTCGATACTAACTACTACTAAGCATCCCATAGGAGCAGGTTAGGAGAGGTTGTAGGTTAGTGTTAGGAGTAGAAAAGGGAGGTTAGCGTTAGGAGAACAGATGGGAGGGTTAGTGTTAGGATAGGAGAGGGGGTAGAGTTAGGGTTACGAGTGGAGAAGGGTGAGTAAGTTAGGCAGACTAGTAGCATATCCCGATAAAATTGCATATTTAGACACCTTGACTAATCGATTGATGCTACCAGATTAGCCTAGGTAGTACATTTCGACAAAGTAGGACAACTCGGCACTACACCGGCACTGGGGAACTACAATTCATAAATGCCAACATGTCTTTATTCAATGAAACTATGTAACTGTGACATACTGAAGCAGAGCAAGATCCTGTCTCTTTGGAAACTGGACTGCAGTGCAATATTCCAACATGATAGTGATCACAAACATAACTCCAAGATTACCACTGCTTTGCTAAAGAAGCTGAAGGTTGTGCTGGACTGGTCAAGCAATGTCTCCAGACCTAAACCCTATTGAGCATCTGTGGGGCATCCTTAAATGGAAGGAGGAGGAGGAGCACAATGTTTCTAATATCCACCAGCTTCACCATGGAGGAGTGGAAGAGGATTCCATTGGCAAACTGTGAAGCTCTAATGAACTCCATGCCCAAGAGGGTTAATGCAGTGCTTACAAATAATGGTGTGCACACAAAATATTGGCAGTTTGGGTACACGTTTGACATTCTTCACTTCTGAGTGTACTCACTTTTGTTGCCAGCAGTTTAGACATTAATGGTTGTGTGTTGATCTATTTTGATGGGACAGCAATTTTGCACTGTTATACAAGCTTCATGCTGGTTACTTTACCTTGTATCAAAGTGCCATATAGTCAGTGTTGTCCCATGAAAAGATATAGTAAAATATTTACAAAAATAAGAGACGTGTACTAACTTTTGTGAGATACTGTACATATACAATAAACCATAAGCTAACAGTTGCCACATAAAGCACTATGGCTTCAATTCATCAAAGGCTGTTCAGAACAAAAAACAAGTCGTTAAAATACCGCATTCGGTATTTTAGACTTGTGTGTGCTAATTCATCAATATTTTCACATGTGTGGTAGATGTTCGGTAAGTTACCGCAGTGTCTCTGTGTTGTTACGCTATTCCCTGCAGTGAGGGCAGTACAACAGAAAAGAGGCATTCCCAACATCCCTTTAGATGTGAATGTTATACTGCTGCTGCTTGCTCTGAATCTGCTCTTAATCTGTCCCATTAGTCTTAACATGCTATTTACTTGCTGCAGCTTAGATGAACTGCCAAGAAACATTACACATGCCCTGCTTAAGTGATTTTCCGCAGTAACTCCCACTAGCATCTCTGCATGTTCAATCAGGCACTCAAAGGGTTACACTAACGAATGGTTCCAGGAAAACATCTTTTGTCATTTTCTCTCTGCCTGGGGGGGGTCCACCGGAGAAACCTGCGCAACCTATCAGCGGCACATCCAGGAGACAGGGACTCTTTTTATTTGCTCCCTGCTCCTGTCAATCATAGGGACATCCACACACAAGGTATTTGAAGCTAGTTTCCGACAGAGGAGAGCTGGAGTAACAACCAAATGTGTTACCGAATGCTGTAACATTGATGAATTGACATTTACTGACATGTGTTGAGGTATTTACAGCACGGTAATTTATCTCACTGCTTGGTAATTTCAGCTTTTCATGTGGTAACAGCTTTGATGAACTGACATTTTCCTAAGAGCTCAGTAAAGTCAGCTGTTTGCAGCATTACCGAACGCGGTAATGCTTGATGAATTGAAGCCCATGCCTCTGTGGTCTAACAGAAAGTCAAGGTCTAGTTGACATAGAAAGTACAGTAAAACCTCGGTTATCCAGAACCAGAAGACTTAAGCAACCAGAAAAAGGTTCTGGCCTTGCAGGATGCATAAATCTACTTTTGCACAACCTCTATTACATTAAGCTAAGTCTGACCTTTGTCCTATTTTGTTTTTAATCACTGTATTTCAACACTAATACAGAATTTATGATAAGTACACCATGTGGCGTATAGTAATGTTTTTTCACCTAGGCCTATTTTTAACAATTACTCCAGAAACTACACTTATCCAGCATCAGCCAATCCCTTGGTATATATGTTATGGCCAGAACCTGACGTCTGGCCACTTCGGGTTCTGGCCGATCAAAACTAGAAGTAGATGTATCACTGCGGCCAATGTGCAAAATGTATCGAATACTGGAATCTCAGTTCTTCTATTAAGGCTCTGGCTCCTCCCCTTGCCCACCCTCTATTGACTTCTGTCAGCCGGAAGAGGGGGGGGGGGGCGTATGCAGCCAGAGTAATTTGTCGCAGCGAAGCAGGGATTTGTGACATTTGTTCCTGCAGAGCGGGTGCTGACAGAAGCAATGTCTGCAGCGTTTCCGCTCTGCTTTTCTGCTGCTACAAACGACTCTGGCTGCATGGTGCCCCCCCCCGGCTGACAGAAGTCAAAAGGAGGTGGGCAGGAGGAGCAGCATAACGGACAGAAGAACAGACTTAACAGAAGAACGGACTCCGGAGCTGCCAGGATTCGATTCATTGCTCACATTGGCTGCAGTGGCACGGCCACTTCTAGTTTTGACCGGCCAGAACCCGAAGTGGCCAGACTTCATGTTCTGGCCGTAACATATATACTAAAGTATTACGGTAGTTAACTAACTGAATAACTATATATGGAATACAGAGCACTGTATGCAGACATGCAACTTATCCACAGATTTTTCATTTTTTTTTTACTTTAGATAGACTTTAAATCTCAATGGCACTTTCTATATTTTCTCAGGGAAATTACACATACCTGTTACTTTACTTTCCAACTGTGTCAAAAACTGATGTCTAAATCATCTGCCATCATAAAGGGCTAGCCTTCCATATAAGGTAATATAAAAACCTATAAAGCAGCGTTACCTTTCTGGCTTGTCTACTCTGTGGAATAAACTGGAAAATTTGAAATCCCTTCAGGTCTGCAAATGCACACGACCAGTATTTGAACTGACTTTATATATCTAATATTTATTTTTACTTTTAGCGGAAATATTAACATTTCAAATGGAAGTAGAGTGTTTTGAAACGGAATGGATGAGATTTAGCCAGAGACTGTCAGAAAGTGAATACAAGTGGAGTGGTAGATTAAATGGTATGATATCTTTATACATAGCCCTGCTGGGACTTGACATTAAAGACATTTGCATCATGATTCAAAACGTCATGCCCTTGGAAGCCAGGCATGAGCAGAATGTTCTCCTAATATACAAATCTCTGCTCAGAAGCCTTGCTAGCTTATACCCCTAGCTGCCAATAACTTAGCTGGCAGCAGGGCTGAATTTATGGAAAGGCCGCAAAGTCCAGAGCCTTGAGTAGTTGGTGCCCAAGGGGGGGTGGGTGGATTGGGAGAAGGGGTTGCTACATATGGAAGAGAAGATTTCAAGTGGAAAAGGTACAATGAAAATAGGCAACAGCATATGGAAGAGGAGAGTTGCTGCTCAAGGCTGCTGTAAATGAAAAAGATGGACTGCTGTACATGGATATACACAGTAGAGGGGGCTGCACATGGAATGAGTCAAGCGCTGTTGCACATGGATAAGGAGCAACAAAAAAACTGGCCTAGGGGCAGAAAAAGTATAAATTCGCCCTTGGCTAGCAGGTGATGTGTTGGCAGGGGCTTTTGTTTTCTAGCATGGCTTCCAATTTCAGGGTCACTGAAGATGCATGTCAAGAGGTTTCTGCCCATATCCTAGTATTGACTCTATATTCTGTGTTATGCTGGTTTCTGCTACGTAGTATACAATTGTTCCAATTATTTTTATGTTATTCACTTATATACTAGGTTTACAAATACAAAGTGGAAAAGTAGATCTTTTTCTTTTGAATCGGAAAAAATAAATATCACAAATAAAGTTATATTTCTTTAGAGCTGAGCCTGCTGGTTTCTTATACTTGTTTTGCTGCAGTGAAGTAAAACTAGTGCCCTGTAGAATAATAGGACATAGTATTAAGTTAACAAATAAAGGGACTTTGGTTATGTATGTTTTTGGATAATGGTTTACTGGAACAGGCATTTTCTCTTGGAGGAGTTCCATGCACGATACTTCAGAGAATCCTAGAAGCCAGAGAAGGCCTAGGACTATCCCAATGTGATGGTAGACAGATCAGAATTGGATGACAACTGGTGGGGTGTCTCCATTTTTGGGGTTTGGTGGAGGTTTACTGTCTTAGTCATTGTACCAATTACTCCTCCTGCCAGGAATATTTTGGGCTACATCTACTGGATACACAAATGCAGTACTTTTTCTAAAGGATTTTTTTTATCCACAAGTGATCCATTTTTAGGGACTGCATTAAAGAAGGAACTCTACTAAAAATAGTGTATTGGATAAAATTGCTTCTTTTTTACAATACCTCTGGAGAAGCAATATTGCGGAATGCGTAAGGGAGCATGTTGGGGGGGGGGGGGGGGGGGGAGACAGGGCGCTGGGGCCAGCCACACACACACAACAGGTAATTCAAAAAAATGAATGCACATTTTGGTCAGATTATTTATATGGAGCAGAGGATAAGCTACTAGTACATTGTGACCAGGCGTTTGCATTGTTCATAGATTCCTTTACTACTTACTTAGCTCTCTGAGTGTCTCTGAGTGCATGTTTAGGCAGATTCAGTTTGTGAGTACATTTGGTTGTTAGACTTGTTGATGCTGTACATTGTATATTTGTACAGTTTGTTACCCGTAATCCACATGTGGTTATAAATTTATAAATTGTTTTTAGCATCTTTTCCCCAATAAAGTTTACATAATTTTACATCATTGTTTGGTGTCAGGCTTTGTATTTAGATGATTGCAGTCAGACATGGATGTCTTTCTCTTATATCTTTTTTACAATATTCATTTATAAATCATTTAGTCAGTGTTTGCAGAAAATCTTTCCTCGCCTTTTCCTCTCCCTGGTATACATTCCAAAATGTGTCACACATGGCAATGGCTACATCTTTAATCCGTCAGATGTAGGGCTGCAGAATATTCATTTACTGGGAGTTCCGGAACCAGTACAAAATATACCTGGTCTCCCAGAATGTTCTGGGAGCAGAACTCCGCATAGCTAAACAACCTAGGCAAAGCATCAATGGGAGGGCATGGCTACATACCAATATACAGCAGTGTATATATATATATATATATATATATATATATATATATATATATATATATATATATATATATATGCGTGGGTCTCCTAATTAATTTACTGTGATCTACTATTCTGTATTCTTTAATGCACAATCGGGTTTTGGTCAGCAGCCAGTCTAGTTTATATTATGCTAGAAAACACATACTTTGTGTCTTCTTTTTATCTGTGATAATTTGTTTCTATTAAAACAAAAATTATATTTTTATTTTTTCATTGCTATTCACACACTGTAAACAACACAAGTATGCTAACTGACTCAGCAAGTGGAATGATAACGTTTGTGAAGGTGGTAGTATGTCAAGTACATGATGGACATAAGAGGGGAACACAGATTGGCTAACGGCACATATTTCAGAAAGTTCAACACGGTATATACTCCATAAAGGTTAAATTTAGGCGTACATTATATTATACAAACAGCAAAATTGACTAGTGGAGTCCGAAGGAGGTGGTGCAAGGAGCGCCCCGGCCCAGGTCTCAGCCCCCCCCCCCTGCAGCTTGAGTAGTGGGCACAGACACCCCACTGCTGTTGCTTTACCTCCTCGTGCTCCTCTGCTGGCTCCCGGCCAACCACTCCAGAAAGTCTGGATCTCCCTTGTGCTGCATTGCACAGCAAGATTCACACCTCAGATCTGTGGCAGCCTGCATTGTAGAGGCAGTGATCATTGCTTAGTAATGTTAGCCGCATACAGGAAGTAGACAGATGTCACTTCCTGTATCTGACTGGCATTACTTCATTGCAAGACACCGGTCACCGCTGATATGCGGTGTGAATGCTGCCGGGCAATCCAGCACAGGGGGATCAGGACTTTGTAGAGGAGGGGATGAGGAGCCAGCAGAGGATCCTCAGCCTGAGGAGGTAAAGCAGCGTCGACACTGGGGGGGGAGGGGGGGGGGGGAGTCTAGCTATATAAAAGAGGGATCTGACCATATATATATTTGTATATCAAACATTCACTCATACTGCGCCAACCGCATAAGGAGTTCAATGTCAGCAGCTTATAGTAGGTTCGCACGTAGATAAAATTTCAGGGTAAGGTACAGTCTATATAAAGATACCGGTGCGCACTCCACAGTAATCAATATCTGAAAAGAAAGCACAAAGCTCCCATAGCGTAATACTGTAATTGTAACTGTAGAAGGTCAGCAACACACAGTGACCATAACATTAGAATCCTCAATCAATCAGACAGGGGCTCACCAAATAGTTGCCACCTCATACACCAGGTGGATCTAGCGCTTAGGCTGTTATCCAGCCAGTAAGGATAACCCAGGAACGATTCCACTGATAAAAGTTTATTAAGCATCCACAAGGATCCATAGAAAGTAAGGTGCACAGCAAGTTAGATCTCTAAGGCACTGTAAGTTAAACGCCTCGGCATCCCACCAGTGAACTTTCCCAGGAGCATACAAGATACACGAGCGCTCTATTCCTCGAGTGTAATGACGTTAGCACGCACTGGCACAGTGCCCCGGAGATCTAACGTGCTGTGCACCTTACTTTCTATGGATCCTTGTGGATACGTGCCGGAATAAACTTTTATCTGTGGAATCATTCCTGGGTTATCCTTACTGGCTCGATGACAGCCTAAGCACTAGATCCATCTGGTGTATGAGGTGGCAACTGTCTGGTGAGCTCCTGTCTGATTGATTGAGGATTCTGATGTTATGGTTATTGTGTGTTGCTGACCTTTACAGTTAGGCCCCGTTCACACTGCACGCGTTTCCAGACGCGTTTTGGGAACGCGTGCAGGAGGCCGACGCACGACATCAGACATTAGACATAGACTGCACTGTCTGATGTTCACACTGCATGCGTTCCGGACCAGTGCGGACCGGGAACGCATGCTGCATGCATTTTTTACAGAAACGCATGGCTGGCCCATTCACTTCAGTGAATGGGATCAGCCACGCAACGCATATAAACGTGGATGGCATGCGTTCGTATGCGTTGTGTTTCGAACGCACAGCCGTCCGTGTTTGTAATGTGAACAGGGCCTTACAGTATTACGCTATGGGAGCTTTGTGCTTTGGCTATATACAAGGGGATCTGGCTATATACACTGGCTACAGTATATACAGGGGGACCTAACTATATACACTGGCTATACACACGGGGGGTTATGACTATGTACACTGGCTATATGCAGTGAGGAAATGACTATATACATTGGCTATACACAGGGGATCTGACTGGCTATGTACTGTACATTGGCTATATACATGGGAGATCTGACTTTATACACTGGCTATATACAGGGGGGCTCTTACTATATACATTAGCAATATACAGGGGGGGGGGGTATGACTATATACACAGACTGTATACACAGGGATCTGACTATATACACTGGCTATATGTAGTGGGGAAATGACTATATACATTGGGTATATACAGGGGGATCTGACTGGCTATATACATGGGAGATCTGACTTAATACACTGGCTATATACAGGGGGGATCTTACTATATACCAGGTGGGAATGAAGGTGCCCATAGACCTAACAATTATGGGCAGATTCAACAAAGGGACGAATTTATCTGTAATCAAATCTGATTAGAATTAAATTTGTCTCTTGTTGAAGCTGCCCATATACTACAGGCCGATTTCAGCATGAACTCTACAGGTAATTGTCTGAGCCTGCTGTGTCCGCACTGCCGCTGCCCCCCTAATGTATGTGTGCCCCCCACTGTGTGCATTATACATTACCTGGCATGTAGCAGCCTCCACGCTGTGTCCGTCCGTTTCGCGGGGTTCCGCATATACGGGTACATGCTGGCGGCGCATAGCGTCTGACGTCAAAGCGTGTATGCGACTGCCTGGCGAGATGGGCGGACACCGCACGGGGGCTGCTACAGGACAGGTAATGTATAACACCGGGCAGCAGCAGCGGCAGGGGTTTCAACATTTCATCACTCGTTCTCACACCCAACCAACCAACTTAGGCCCGACATCTTGCAGCATGTGCGATAGACTGTGCAACCAATTTCTGTCCCAAAATTGGTCGCTTTGTTGGTCGGGCATGCACTTGGCGGCACCAATTTTCATCCAACTTGATTATAATAATCTAATTGGATGGTCGATCGGCTGCCAAGTCACCTGATGTATGGCCACCTTTACTTTAACAAAGCCTTAAATAAAATAAACAATTTTGTATGGGGGAGAAAACTGCATCCTGCTGAAGTCAGATAGTTGTTAGCTTACTAACAGCTTCTGGACAGAGCCTCCAGAGTGAAATTTTCTAAGCCTTCCCCACTCATCTGGCACCACTGATAGGCTGGACCAAGAAGCTGGGCAGAAATAACAGTAAGTGACAGTGGGCTTGGCCACAGTTATGTGGCAGCTGCCAGTTCTGTATAGAGAGCCCCATTGCCACAGTTGTTGCATACAGACACTGCCGTGCCACAGAGCAGGGTTGACGTTTGTGAGTAGAGATGGCTCGAACAGTTCGACCGCAAACTTATTCGCACGAACTTCGGTGGTTTGCGTTCACGGTGAACCTCGAACGATATGCAAGTTCGACCCGCCCCCTATACTACATCATTAGGGTCAACTTTGACCCTCTACATCACAGTCAGCAGACACAAGGTAGTCGATCAGGCTACACTCCCTCCTGGAGCCCCCCTCCCCCTCATAAAACACAGGCAGCGTCAGCCTTTTCACTCACTCCTGTGACTGCAGTAATTAAGAAGGGAGAGAACGTGCTGACATAGGGAAAGCTTAGTTAGGCTCTTGTGTTAGGCTTGTTAGGTTGCTCCTTCTTGCTGATACTTATTGCTAAAAAGCACTCCTCATCCTCAACAGCTCTTTTGAGAGCTAATGTTGTTCTTGTGATCTATTTGTGTGTGTGTGTGTGTGTGTGTGTGTGTGTGTGTGTGTGTGTGTGTGTGTTGCAGCAGCTGGACCTTGGCCTCTTGGTAATTCCTACTGTTCCACTGCCAGGCCCAGCACATTCAGTGACTACCTGTGTGTGACAGCTGCCCATTTGTAATACCAATCACTGCATATCCACCTGTTCAGTGCACCTACCTACCTACGTGAGTGCACACAGTGTTATATACCACCAGTCACTGCACCTGTTCACGGTACCTGTGTGTGTGACAGCTGCACATTTGTAATACCAATCACTGCATACCCACCTGTTCAGTGCACCTACCTACCTAAGTGAGCGCACGCAGTGTTATATACCACCAGTCACTGCACCTGTTCACGGTACCTGTGTGTGTGACAGCTGCACATTTGTAATACCAATCACTGCTACCCACCTGTTCAGTACACCTACCTACCTATGTGAGCGCACCCAGTGTTATATACCAGTCAATCTGTTATATACCACTAGTCACTGCACATGTTCACGGTACCTGTGTGTGTGACAGCTGCACATTTGTAATACCAATCACTGCATACCCACCTGTTCAGTGCACCTACCTACCTATGTGTGCGGCCCTAGCCCAACGTATAGTGCTCTGAAGAAGGCACGTCCCATCAACTCCCAAGATTGTCAGGACGTGGTGGACTATTTAACACAGAACACCTCATCTTCCGCAGCCACCAGCGCTACTACAAGCACCACATCCGCTGCATTTGACACTTCGCAGGAGTAATTTGGTGGGGAATTCACTGATTCACAGCCATTATTGTTACAACAAGATGAAGGCGCTAAGCTAGTTACACCACCACATATGTCTGAGTTAGGCGACACTATGGACGTAAGGTGTGAGAAGGAGGATGATGAAGTACCTGCTGTTGGTGCAGTTTATGAGGTATCTGAGGCAAGCGAAGTTGGGGAGGATGATTATGATGATATGGATGCCACGTGGGATACTAATAGAGAAGATGACCAAGGGGACAGTTCAAGGGGGAGTCAGAGAGGAGTAGGAGGAGACAAGTTCCCGAAAGAAGCAGGGGGAGATCGTCATCAGAAACAGCTGGTGGCAGTGTCTGGCACCATGTATCGCCACCTATGGACAGCCAGCCAACATACCCTTCAACATCAGCTGCTGAGACCACCATAGTGCCCACACCCCTGGGCTCAGCGGTGTGGAATTTTTTTTGTGTGTCTGCCTCAGATCAGAAAAACGAAGAAAGTTCCGCACAAAATCTTGTGTTCAATCGAGTCCCAATTTTATGCAGGTAAAAAGCCATACAGCCATACAGTCATGGAGCTGACATGTTTCGGACTCATAGCTCAGATCAGAGCAATGCCATCTGTTCTCTGTGCTGCCAAAAATTGAGACGTGGAAAAGCCAACAGCCACGTAGGGACAACTGCCTTATGAAGACACATGGAGAAAAGGCACAAACTGCAATGGGAAGACCACCTGAAGAAAAGCAGCATACAAAAGCAAAACCACTCTCCTTCTCTTCTTCCTCCTCCAGGTGCATTATCTTCAGCCGCTTTCTCCCTTGCGCCTTCACAATCATAGCCACCCTCCTCCACTCCGCCTCTCACATTGAGCGGTTCCTGCTCCTCTGCACACAGCAGCAGCCAGGTGTCCATGAGGGAAATCTTTCAGTGGGAGAAGCCAATGTCTGCCAGTCACCCCCTTGCCCGGCGTCTGACAGCTGGCTTGGCGAAACTGTTTGCTCACCAGCTGTTACCATACCAGCTGGTGGACCCTGAGGCCTTTGGGACATCGCAGTGGAAGAAAACAGGCCGCAATTATTTCTCAAAAAAGGCGATACCCAAACTGTACCAAACTGTACCATGAAGTTGAAAGGCAAGTGGTGTCGTCTATGGCACACAGTGTTGGGTCAAGGCTCCATCTGACAACGGATGCCTGGTCTGCCAAGCACGGTCAGGGCAGGTACATTACTTACACAGCACATTGGGTCAACCTGGTGACCGCTGGCAAGTAGGGAGTATGTGGCTCTGCGACGGACCTAGTTGTGACACCTACACGGCTTGCAGGCAGGCCTGCTGCCACCTCCTCTCCTCCTGCTACATCCTCTTCACTGTCGTCCTCCTCCTTGGCTGAGTGGAAGTTCAACTCTACTGGTGCTGCGATCTCCTCTCCAGCTACACAGCCCCAGCCTGTGCTGCATGCCAGGTACGACGGTGTCATGTCGTCTTAGACATGTCTTGCCTCAAAGCGGAGAGTCACACTGGAGCAGCTCTCCTGGCTGCTCTGAACAAACAGGTGGATCAGTGGCTGACCCCGCACCAACTGGAGATCGGCAACGTGGTGTGTGACAACGGCAGCAATCTCATTTCGGCTTTGAAATTGGGAAAGTTGACGCATGTACCCTGCATGGCACTGAGTCTAATAATTCAGAGATTTGTGTCTAAGTACCCAGGCTTACAGGACGTCCTGAAGCAGTCCAGGAAGGTGAGTGCGCATTTCAAGCGGCCTTACATGGCCATGGCACACTTTGCCGATATTCAGCGGAGAAACAAATTGCCGGTGAGACGCTTGATTTGCGATAGCCCGACTCGCTGGAATTCAATGCTCCTAATATTCAACCACCTGCTACAACAGGAGAAAGCTGTCAAACAGTATCTCTACAACTACAGTCAAAGGACATGCTCTGGGGAGATGGGGATGTTCTGGCCGAAGTACTGGACACTCATGCGAAATGCCTGCAGGCTCATGCGGCCATTTGAGGAGGTGACAAACCTGGTGAATCGCAGTGAAGGCACCATCAGCGACTTGATCCCATATGCTTTCTTCCTGGAGCGTGTCGTGCGTAGAGTGGTGGATAAAGTTGTGGAGGACTGTGAACAGGAACAGGAGGAAGAGTTGTGGGATCAATTCTCAGCAGAAGAAGATGATTCCTCAACACCTGCAGCAGCACAGAGGGGGGAAGAGGAGCAGGAAGAGTTGTGTAGGGAAGAGGAGTCAGATGATGAGGAAGGTGTTTTTGTTGGAGGAGGAGGAGGAGGTGGAAGAACAACCGCAGCAGGTGTCGCAGGGAGCTTGTGCTGATCAACGTTCCCATGGTATTATTTGTAGTTGGGGGGAGGAGGAGAACTTACCTGACATCACTGAGGAAGAGCAAGAGGAGAGGGATAGTACGTCTGCATCCAAATTTGTGCAGATGGCATCTTTAATGCTGTCCAGCCTGTTGAGGGACCCCCGTATAAAAAAAACTCAAGGGGAATGAGCTGTACTGGGTGGCCACTCTACTAGACCCTCGGTAAAGGCACAACGTGGTGGAGATGTTTCCAAATCTCCAGAAGGCAGAAAGGATGCAGCACTTGCAGAACAAGCTGGCAACTATGTTTTACAGTGTGTTTAAGGGTGATGTCACAGCACAATGGAATAAAGGTACTATTGCCAGTAATCCTTCTCCCATGTCCACGCAGGCATGGTGATGTGGGACATGCGGACATTCTTTAGTCCAATGTCTCGCCTTAGCCCTTCTGGATCCACCCTCCACCAACGCCTGGACCGGCAGGTAGCCGACTACCTGGCCTTAAGTGTGGATGTAGACACTGTGAGCAGCGATGAACCCCTGGACTACTGGGTGCACAGGCTTGACCTGTGGCCAGAGCTGTCACAACTTGCCATTCAACTTTTTTCTTGCCCTGCCTCAAGTGTCCTGTCAGAAAGGACCTTCAGCACACCTGGAGGCATTGTCACTGAGAAGAGAAGTCGCCTAGGTCACAAAAGTGTTCAGCACCTCACCTTTATCAAAATGAACAAGGCATGGATCCCGGAGGGCTACTGCCCCCCCGAAGACTAAGTCAGTCCCCACTCCCCACACACAGCATCTCTGCCTGCACGCCGTGTGACTGCCTGCCCCATGACTAAGTTGCTACCCACACATGATCTCTGCCTGCAGGCCGCTTGACTGCCTTCTCCGCCACCACCAACAGGGTCCAGGACTCTAGGCGGATTCCTGAATTTTTAAGGCCGCTGCTAGCAGCGGCCGCTATAATAATTTTTCTGTTGTGTGTAGATGCCTGCCTAATTATTCTGTCTGCACTGCAGCTGCAACAACAAAACAAAAGGAATGTACATGTGTCAATTCCCCTTCGTGATCATTACCTTGCCGCGGTGAGGGGGGGGCACACCCAAGATAATAAGGTTGTTGCTTCATTGTGGACAGACCAAATTTGATCAGCTGGACAGTCACTGTTGTTCTGTCATTGAGCTACCTCAGCCCATATGGGCTGGAAAGCCGCCATCACTTGCACTCTCGTCATGTCGTGGTGTGCACCAGTCCAGCATGGCCGTCACTACATAAACAGCTGGGTGTGGTGTGTTACACAGTGAGTTTGGTCTGTCAGTGTGAAGCAGTACACTAATTACACTACCTGATTGATGTATACACATGCAAGGTGTTTTAAAGCACTTTAGGCCTCCAATTTAGCATGCAATGTGATTTCTGCCCTTAAAACGCTGCTATGCGTCAAATCCAGATTTTCCCCCGGGACTTTTGGCATGTATCCCACTCCTCCATGCAAAAACTCAGATGTTAGACCGTTTGAAACATCTTTTCCATTACTTTTGTGGCCAGCATAAATGTTTCTAGTTTTCAAAGTTCGCCTATTGCGGTTTCGAAAAGTTTGTGCGAACCGAAGTTTTTGCAGATTTTCGCGTTCGAGGTTCGCCAACCTAAAATCGGAGAGTAAAGCCATCTCTATTTTTGAGTACACATGACACTGGTGTGACTTAAATGCCATAAAAACTGTCTGACTGCTGAAATGCCCTTAGCATTCCAACTTTCCAAAGCCTGGGCCTCTGTGGCCTGCCCTCAAAATCCAGCTTTAGGGATAAAGCAATTACTGATGAAGTGGGTGGGTATTTTAAACCTTTAGCAAGAAGGGAAGAAATACTGTATTTAGAAAATCATAAAATTCCTTACTTTAATTGCTCAATTATCAAAAGATAAAATGTACACACATATATAAAAAGACCAGATACAATTAGCATATGGGGTTTTAGCATGTGGCAAACAACCTCAAAGCATCAATAATAATCAATTCCACTAGATTAACTGGCCAGTTATCTTATTGTAGTATGCGCATAAGAGGAGAGAAAAGAGGCCTGTTCACGCCAAAGTTATCTTTATAAAGTAGATAGAGTTCAGATGTAAATTTGTTATTCCCTCCATCCATATGTCATCATAACATGTAGGCCAAGAACCACCAATGTAAACAGATTTATATAGAGTTCTCTTTAAGTAGAGCTCCAGGACAGTAAAGATCCGCCAGGATGAAATCCTTATGCAGAGTTGTCCATGTTAGATGAAATAACAAGTTGCATGGGTGCTTGTGTCACTCAGACTTGTGTCATAGATAGAAATTCATTCCAAGGAAACATCAACAGCCTAGGTACAATCATGGTCAACATGTATAGTCCGCCAGGTTAGCAACCTTATGCAGTGTGATCCCAAGATCCTAGCTGTATTTTCCTGTAAAGTTATATGCAATGAAAAAAGTCCGCCTCCATGCAGATTGTGGCAGGTTGGCACATGATGGGTTATCTATTGACAAAACAGTGTCTTTTCCTTAGAGATATAACTCCATCTCCACATTGACTTGTATAGGCAAAAAAGTTGTTCAAATGATACTCATCCAATTGTTGCGTAGGCATTGGTGGTGATGCCTTCCATGCTCTTTCCCCCATGCATTTGATCGGTCTGTGAGTGGGCCCAATAGCCGACCGGTTTCGCTGGTCAGAGTACCAGCATCGTCAGGGCAGGCCCCCAAAGCGTGTCCCGTGGGTGGGTAGATAAGCTGAGAACACATTAGAATATTATGAGTCAGACTTCATAAAGGAAGCAAAGATAAATAACTTCAATACTGAAATGTAACTACTGAAAACCCACCTATCTGGCATGGAAGTTTATCATGTAACCAATGGTATATATCCAAATAACCACATTCATTAAGTATGTATTTAAAATATTTAAACTTCATAACAATAATGTGTTAGGTAGTAAGGTGGGGGAAATAAAGAACTTTTACTTCTCTATCTGGCATATGAGTCACATATTTGAGCCAGTTCAGAACATACAGCAGTCTAGAACCTATGCCCAATGCACTGCAAGTATCCAGTCTTTAATAATGCTCGTCATACATAAATCTGGAAAAGACAGACCCTCTGCTGATTCAGCAAATATGTCAGAACTATAAAAATGAAAGTAACATTCCATATATACCAGGTTTAGCCAGTGTGCAGTCCTCTCTCCAGGCGTGACTATGAATCATACATAAATAAATGCAACACCCTAGGAGAAAAAGGAAAATACCAAGCATGTTTTCCCACAGACATGTGGCCTTGTCAGATATCTAGTTTAGGGACCAAAAAGTCTGCAGTAAGAAGAGGAGATGCACACCTAGAAGCATGTACAGGCAGTAAGAAGAAGGTGATGTGAAAAATACAAACTTACAAATCATATTCTGTTATGTTTTGTTCTGCTCTATTCTGTTCATCAACAAATGCAGTAAAGATCTGCTGAAAAAAAAACCCTTACAAACTAAACCTTCAAATAATTTATTGTCTTTACAAAGCATAAATTACGCCTCATAGCAAAGCTTTTTAGCTGCTTCTGCTTTAACTGAAATCTACACCCTGTTAGTACCTGTTATCTCTGCCATGGCATAGATATCAGTTGCCACGCAACACCAATCACATTGGCTCATAGTGATCACAGGGTCAGGAGCCAATGAAATCGAGCTCTGCTGTCATACTGACAGCAGGGCGAGTGGGCTGCAGCGGTGGGAGAGCAGGGCAGTCGGCAGGAGTGTACGCCGTGACGTCAGCCCCATTTTTTTACCCAGAAGTCTCTAGATCCTTAAGGGTACGCAAGTGGTTAATAAGACAGCCAACTGAAAATGTAGACATCTGAGCTACCAAAATTCCTGAGTGGAAATTAGTAGCTGATGAAACACTACAGCCACATGCCTTCTCACACTAATTTTACGATGGAGCGTTACTTTCCTTTTGATGAGGAAGCGTCTCTTTTACTTGAATTGAATGTCCGTAACAAGGTCAGACCACTGAATACAGAGGAAGAGAGAATGCACAAAATTTCACAAGCTGCTTTGGTAGTGTTGAATTCACAAGCAAGATGGCAGAACCTATACAGGGAGGGGACGGTACTGGGTAATTACTGTGGGACAGCTTTTCTGCTGGAAGCCAAATCATATCAGATTTTTCAAGATGTGGATTGTTTCGGAAATTGCTGAAACATGCATGTAGGCATGCATTATTGCATGGTGGGTGGTGCACGTAAGACCAGCCCGGCTGCCTGTCACAAGTACAAGTATACAGGCAATAGCCGGCAGTCCCCCTGCGCCTCTTACTCAATCCCCGTGTGTGTCCTCCCCAGCTTTATTGAGGCCTGTTTTGCCTCAATAAAGAGCACATGGGGAGCGGCCAGTGTTTTCTTGCGTATGACAGGCAGCAGGGTTGCTCTTTCATGCCCCATTTTACATCATAATAATTACAGTATTAATCATTATTATTGTGTTAATTTAGTGCTGACAAGTTCCACAGTGCTTTACAAAGTACTTGTAGTAGTCCTGTCAATAACTGTCCCTCAGAGGACCACAGGTTCTATAGGGTCAAACTTGGCAATTGCCTAGGGCCCCGAGCTCCCTAGTGGCCCGGAAATGTCAGAGACTGTAGGGGGTCAAATGTTTACTGTCAGTGCAGTATGGAAATGTAAAGGGCAACAAATTCATTTTGCCCAGGGTCCCATTTTACCTAAGCTGTCCCTGGAGGAGCTTACAATTTAATCTCTACCATAGAAAGTCTAATGTCCCTAGCATAAACTAAGGTAAAATTTTGGGCAGAACAAATGAACTTACCAGTATGTGTTAGGTGCGTGCGTGTGCGTGTGCGTGTGTGTGTGTGTGTGTGTGTGGTAAATTGGAGAGCCCAGAGGAAGCATAGGGAGAACATGCAAACTCCACCTAGATAATCCTGGCATAGGTTTGAAGAAGTGATCCGACCAACTAGCATGGCAAAATGAGAGTTCTGCCATCTGTTATGCCATCCTGCCTGAAGAACGCATTTTCTTTAAAGAGGAAGTGACTGGGAGAATCATGTTGACACAGTCTTAAAAGTAATAGTGGAAATCCAAAGGATCTGGACAGCACTCAACCAAATAGGAAAAGGGGGGAAAGATTTGCAGTGACTTAACTCTTTTTTAGTGGAGAATCCATTGTATGGTCAGCACCACTGTGTTAATAAAAGCTAGCTGTTTCAGGGCTAGATAAAGCTAGATAATAAGAGCCTAGCTAAGAAATGAAATAATTTATTATGAACATGACACTAAGAGTCAGATGTTGTAATTAAGATAAGGCTATTGAAAACTTATTGGAAGGTGGACTATAGTTTTATGTAAAAAACAGTTAATTTTGAAATTGTTTTAAAGTGAAGGATTCACGCTTGTTAATATATGGAAATAGTGTAACTTTAAACCAGAGGCAACACAGCTACTTACTGAACTGACACATAAAGGTTAAGTCCCATGGGCACATATATTAATCTCTGCTGTCTGTCTCACTTACATTCCTACCATAAATGTCATTATGTAAAATGAATCTTTTGGCTGATTTTTTTTTAGTTACTGCATTTGTAAACCTTAACCCAACACTTACTATTGGCTATTACTCCTGCCAAAAGTGCAATTAAAGCAAGGTGACTTTAAAGAGTGTACAGTTCCCGTATGAAAAATTCATTGCTAACATGATTCTTCTTCCAGGGCACATGCACGGTCTTGTCCATTTCTTTCAATCACTCAGGCCATGCTGTAAATCTGAATGCCTTAGAGTCACTTCTTGAAGGATATTTGACAGTGTAACAAGCGTCACAGCAGGAAACTGCAAAAGAAAAAGAAATCCACTCATTTGCTAAGTTTGTTTTGCAAGAATTTACACACATGGCCATCTGTACAAATGATCAAATATGCTATAAACAGAACCTGTGGAATTCCCAAAGAAATACCCAATTATGCATGTACGTATACAGAATAGCTACTATACGACATAACATTATTGCCCATTTTCATTTTTTTCTTCGTCCTGGGAATTCTTTTTCTTTATCTTTTATTTAAAATTAAAAAAGTACAAAAAATGTCAGTAAAAAGTACTGTCAAAATGTTTCTGAATGTTTTCTTGCTTGCTGGTTGCTTAACCACTTCACGCCCACAGTGCTAACCCCCCTAAAGACCAGGCCGTTTTCTGCAGTGCTGGACTGTGCAGGCTTTTCAGCCACCAAAACACAGCCCAGCTTAGGAGCCCAGCGATCGGACTCACCTCCTTTTTTTGTCCCTTAGGGGACATGCCGCCGGAGGGGTCCGATCGCTGTGGCAGTTTGTATTTTTCTTTTTCTTTAGCCTCTACGAGGCTCTCTCTCCGGCGATCCATCCAGTTCCGCCTCTCATAGGCATCAGCCTATGAGAGGACGGCGCTCCCCGGCCAATCAGAGGCCGGGGTTTGTCGATCTCGTACAGCGATGCGGCGCATGTAAACAAAGGGGATTTCTTTCCCCTTACGTTTACAAGCAGCCTGCTAGCTGCGATCAGCGGCTAGCAGGCTATTCACGGAACTCCATTCCGTGAAGTGGCAGTGAACAAACGCGCATGTGCGGCCATTCCCTGGGAATTGGCGTTAGGCGGTCCTGGGCCTGCCGTTGCGGTCACACCGATTGGCGTGAGGCGGTCTTTAAGTAGTTAAAGGAATACTTAAGTGAAAAATTATTTTTTTTTGCTGCCTAAGTATGGCCTCCTCCTCCCCTACAGCCATGCCAATCCTCGCCAATCACTTAAGTATTCCTTTAAAATGCATTCTATTGATAAGGTGTGACAATATCACCTAGGAGAAAACTTAACAGAAAAGTGAATTGAATAAAGGCCAATGTACCCTCCAATGGAGATTATTTGAATGTTCTACTGTCACTAATGTGACTCTGCAGCATTAAATAGGTGCAGCCAGTCAGCAGGATTACGACAGTTGAGTGAAGGAACTTGAAGAGAATGCATGCAGCCTCTATTTAATCAAAACAACAAAGTCAAAAGTACGCTATCACTCCTAAGTTTTCTTAAAGCTGAAGTGATTTAACTACTGAGAGGTTTTTTCCCCTTAAGGACCAGAGTAATTTTCACCTTTCAGCGCTCCTTCCATTCATTTGCCAATAACTTTTATCACAACAAAATAATCTATATCTTGTTTCTTTTTGCCACCAATTAGGCTTTTTTTGGGTGATACATTATGCTAAGCATTATTTTATTCTAAATACATTTTAACTGGAAAAATAAGAAAAAATGGAAAAACAAGTTTTCAGCAATTATAGTTTTAAAAATATTACATGCTACCATAATTAAAATCCACATGTACCCATTTGTCCCAGTTATTACACCATTTAAATGATGTCCCTATCAGAATTTATATTATATTTGGAAATAAAGGAGTAATTTTTTCAGTTTTGCAATTGTCACAAATAACAAGCCCATAATTGCAAAAAAACAAAACAAAAAAAAGATATATACACTCTTGACATACAGTGGGTTGCAAAAGTATTCGGCCCCCTTGAAGTTTTCCACAATTTGTCATATTACTGCCACAAACATGAATCAGTTTTATTGGAATTCCACATGAAAGACCAACACAAAGTGGTATACCCATGAGAAGTGGAACGAAAATCATACATGATTCCAAACATTTTTTACAAATAAATAACTGCAAAGTGGTGTGTGCATAATTATTCGCCCCCCTTTGATCTGAGTGCAGTCAGTTGCCTATAGACATTGCCTGATGAGTGCTAATGACTAAATAGAGTGCACCTGTGAGTAATCTAATGTCAGTACAAATACAGCTGCTCTGTGAGGGCCTCAGAGGTTGTCTAAGAGAATATTGGGAACAACAACACCGTGAAGTCCAAAGAACACACAGGACAGGTCTAAGACAGGTCAGGGATCAAGTTATTGAGAAATTTAAAGCAGGCTTAGGCTACAAAAAGATTTCCAAAGCCTTGAACATCCCAAGGAGCACTGTTCAAGCGATCATTCAGAAATGGAAGGAGTATGGAACAACTGTAAACCTACCAAGACAAGGCCATCCACCTAAACTCACAGGCCGAACAAGGAGAGCGCTGGTCAGAAATGCAGTCAAGAGGCCCATGGTGACTCTGGACGAGCTGCAGAGATCTACAGCTCAGGTGGGAGACTCTGTCCATAGGACAACTATTAGTCATGCACTGTACAAAGTTGGCATTTATGGAAGAGTGGCAAGAAGAAAGGCATTGTTAACAGAAAGCATAAGAAGTCCCGTTTGCAGTTTGCCACAAGCCATGTGGGGGAAACAGCAACCATGTGGAAGACGGTGCTCTGGTCAGATGAGACCAAAATAGAACTTTTTGGCCAAAATGCAAAACACTATATGTGGCAGAAAACTAACACTGCACATCACTCTGAACACACCATCCCCACTGTCAAATATGAAGGTGGCAGCATCATGCTCGGGGGTGCATCTCTTCAGCAGGGACAGGGAAGCTGGTCAGAGTTGATGGGAAGATGGATGGTGCCAAATACAGGGCAAACTTGGAAGAAAACCTCTTGGAGACTGCAAAAGACTTGAGACTGGGGCGGAGGTTCACCTTCCAGCAGGACAATGACCCTAAACATAAAGCCAGGGCAACAATGGAATGGTTTAAAACAAAACATATCTATGTGTGTTAGAATGGCCCAGTCAAAGTCCAGATCTAAATCCAATCGAGAATCTGTGGCAAGATCTGAAAACTGCTTTTCACAAACGCTGTCCATCTAATCTGACTGAGCTGGAGCTGTTTTGCAAAGAAGAATGGGCAAGGATTTCAGTCTCTAGATGTGCAAAGCTGGTAGAGACATACCCTAAAAGACTGGCAGCTGTAATTGCAGCAAAAAGTGGTTCTACAAAGTATTGACTCAGGGGGCCGAATAATTATGCACACCCCACTTTGCAGTTATTTATTTGTAAAAAATGTTTGGAATGATGCATGTTTGTGGCAGTAATGTGACAAAATGTGGAAAACTTCAAGGGGGCCGAATAGTTTTGCAACCCACTGTACATATTCAAAAAGCTTAGTCCTTAAGTTAGCGATTCATGTATTTTTTTTAAATATCACTTTTAATTATTTTTTTTTATTTTGGTAACTATTGGAGGGGAGGTAAGGGCTTAATTCCTGCTATATTTTGTGTATTTTTCTTTATTGGAAAATTTGCAGGTGATACAAATAGGTGAAAAGTTGCAGGTAATTTTACTTTTTGTCCGATAGTTGTCCCCAACACTTTACTAGGATTATTTACCTTTCGTTACAGGAAGTAACACATGTATGCATTCATTTTATCAATGAATCCTGGCATCGCATTGATTCTGGTATTTATTGATTTCGAGGACTTAATGTGCGTACACACGCACTACAAAAGGAAACGACGGGTCCTCCGGACCCTCCCGCTGGGCAGTCTTTAGCCGACATAATGCGCGTGTGTACACACTGTCGGCGGACTGATAAGGCTGTTTCTGAACGATCCGCTCAGCGGGAGGGTCCGGCAGACCCGTCGTTTCCTTTTGAAGTGCGTGTGTACGCACCTTATCATCAGCAAATGGGAACTGTGTTCCCATTCACTGATCTGAACACTAATGGATCACAATGAGAAGGGCGTGCAGGAGCCAAAGGGAGCGTGCACAGCGGGCATTGCGGCAGTAGCCTAATATCTATGTCGCTGCGACTTCAGATGAAGTCCTACAGGATGTAGATATACCACCTGCGGTGTGGTAACTAGTTAATTTGTCAAATCATGCATCAACACCGATTATTGACAGGCAGTTTACTGATAACCACCTTATACAGAAACCCACTGCATACTTGTTCATGGAGACAAAACTTTCCCAATCTGCCCATGTAACAATCAACCATGATGTCTTCTCAGCTCACAATTTAATCTTATATATTAATTTTATATGGAGGCCCAGGCACTGCAAGAACCAGTGACCAGTGCACACATCCCACAGATTAACTAACAACAAACAAACAAACAAACACAGAACATTTATATTGCGCTTTTCTCCTGGCGGACTCAAAGCACCAGAGCTGCAGCCAATAGGACGCGCTCTATAGGCAGTAGCAGTGTTAGGGAAACTTGCCCAAGGTCTCCTACTGAATAGGTGCTGGCTTACTGAACAGGCAGAGCCAAGATTTGAATCCAGGTCTCCTGTGTCTGAGGCAGAGCCCTTAACCATTACACTATCCAGCCACTTTAGGATTATTTAGGATTATTTAGGATTAACTAGGCTGAGATAACATTAAAAACAGTAAATTAAACATTTCCATGAACCTATTAACATATACAAATAATAATCATATAGTAAATATCACAGCTACCCCCCCCCCCCCCCCCCCAAAAAAAAAACAACAAAAAAACAGCTCAAGCCACCCAAACCAAACTATGTCATTTAGAGGCAGGGGGTATAACTGAATATAACTACATATACACAAGTATACCATTTTTCATGTGTATATAGTATATCTTATACATATACTTTCAACTGTTCATACATACAATTACACATAATTCTATTCTACATCTACATATTCAAAGTGATACTGTTTATTTACCCCTGACAGTGTAAAAACCTGACAAAGCAAAGCAAGCAAATCTTTTTGTAGTCAAGTCCTCACTCAAGGCAGACCACACAGACATTCTGTCAGGTCCCAGTTCGAGGAATCATGAGAAAGGCTAGATTTCAAAAAGACCAAAGAAGGAAGTGACAACTCTTCATTTACCATGTCTCTCAAACATGGCCAGTTCCTTCTGTGCCAGCCCAAAACATGCTGTGACCTAACCCCAGGAACATACAACCTCGTTGCAGATAGTGTCCAGGCTGGGATTTGAACCAGGGACCCAGTGCTGTAAGGCAAGTGTGCTATCCACTACACCACCATGCTATATGAAACATGCTGTGACCTAACCTCGGGAACAAACGTTAGATTGTCAAATTTAGGAGTTACAAGACTAGCTCAGATCTGTTTTTGTTCCATACTTCTATTGCAGAACTGGCCAAAAATGGAGCACTATTCTAGTCTAATCTGTAGTGCCAACCATGGGACTGATCCTAAACTTTAACTTGAGCATAACTCCTCAAACAAGGTTTCTTTTTCTTCCAAATTAAAGTGTGTCCACTCAGTCAGCCTACTTATCAAAACCACTCTTTGGCATTATTGGAGATCTCAGGCGAACCCATGCCCCTACCACCCCTTCCCCCCTTTGATATTTAGGGGTTGTTTGGGTCTTATAGAAGATCTTAAGCAAAACATACATTTTAATAATATTTATTCTATAATCCGTTTTAATCTTAGACAAGAGAAAACAATTTAATTCATATCATGTTGAAAGATTAGATGGGATTTGAACTCTAAGGTATGAGTTACATCTTGCCAACAATTAAACTTAAACACACTTCAATAGGCCCTACTTAATTTAACTACTCTTCAATATAGTTACTGTCTGTATTGTAATTTATACGTTAAGGACTTCAGTTATCGTTAAATTAATTTTAAAATTACTCAATGGTATTCATCCAGTTCTTTTGAAATATGTGGAAGGGATGACTAATGTGCTCACCTGGTTTGGAAATGCTCTTTATAAGCTGCAGACCCTTTATCAAGCTTTTCTGGTCACCTGCTATAAGTCAGGCTGTATGCCCATGTCACTTACCTATAGCCCAGCCCTACGGAAACTCCTGCATAATACAAACTACAATACCCTGCAGGCAGATGTAGCATACAAACTGACAGACAGCAATCACCAAACACAGCAATGAGCAATGCAAACACAGTATACTTAATAGTCACCTGCTGAGGCCTATAGGCTGAGGCAATCCAAATGATGGCAAGATAGCAGGCTGTGGCTGAAGTATAATCACTAGACAGATGCATGGTCAAACAGGCCAGAGTCAGTCCTGGCAGAGTTCATGGAAGTCCTTTTACAAGCAAGGGTCGGTTCAGGTGGCAGTCGGGAGAATCCAGGTACTAGACGAGTCGGCAACGGGTAATCCAATAGAGAAGCGTGGTCAGGTACAGGCAGAGGTCGGCAACAATAAGGCAATCTGAAAGAAGCTTAGTCAAGAGACAGACACAAGTCGGCAGCAAGACAGGCAACTTGGTGTGAGCGCAGTCTCAGCAACAAGCCAAGCATAGGCTATCATGGGTGATGACAGAGGGCGCTCACCTTTCATTTATACTAGAACTAACCAATCAGAAAGTAAAGGAATCCGAAGTAACCAATCAACAAAGAGCATGTCAGCAGAGATGCTGACACGCAATGCACACACGTGGATGATGTTTACAGTGGCGGAGCGCGCACTGAGAGCGTGTCCGCCGCTTATCCAATGGGAGCTGAGTGCCATGCACTCCAGTGACGTCAGAGACAGGCCGAGACCCCGAGGCTTGCGCCTCAGCATGGGTCTCGGCGTTCCGCCGCCATGAGCGGCCACCGGATCTTACACCCTTCTATTCCCCTAAAAGTTTTCCTTATTTATTCTGGTTGCCGTGTACTGTATATCGCAGTAGGATATACAATACACATTTGTGGTGGGATAATCCCACCACAAATGTGCATGCAGTCTGTGTTCTAGGAGCTTGCAGATCAGATCACAGAGGTGGAAAGAGAGTATCGTGCCTATTTTGTCACCATTCTAAGACGATTCAAAAATGAAAATGTAAGCAGCATACATTGAAAATACATGCAACACATCACATGCTGAACTAGAGAAGGTCAGACTTGATCATTGTTAGACCATGATTAAGGATTCATATCGATCTGTCTGCAGAACAGCTCTAGGGAACTCTGGTAATTCTGTTACACAGCTCATCCCAACAGACAAAAACTAAAAACTGCCAAATCTCTAGAGTCCTCTGTTTAAAATGGGACTAGCAAAATGGTGGAAAAGTTACATAGCTGCTTTGACACAACAGTCTAGTCATATTCAAAGAATACACCAATACTTGTGTAACAGACACAGACAATAAAGGTGGAAGTTACTGATTTTATAGTAATTTGCATTATTTTAAAAAGTCATACAGAAATGATTTATGCATTTACATTTTTCTTGGGTCTTACATGCTTGTGGTAGGGTTTTTGCTTAGCAGGCATATATTTCTTAAGGCTTCTAGATGGGATCAAATCATCAGATGGCAACCAGACTTAGTGTTTTCTATTTGTGGTTCTCTATGTTGTGATTTCTCTTTTTATAGTTTTAAGTGCTCAGCATTCTCAGTGTGTTTTAATAATTAGGAGTGCTTGAAGATTAATCCTCCAGGCTTTCTTCTGATGGTAAAAAGAAAGACACAAAAGTACAAATCTTACAAATCGGAAGATTAAAGATAAAGAGGTTAAGTAAAGCACCTTCCTGCCTGCCTACAGATATGATTTTTATATAAAAATAAACTTGCTCCACCACCCCAGTGCCTACAATCCCGTGGTTGCTGGCAATCTAGTACAATGTTGAAGCCATATGGAACACTGTTACTCTTGATCTAAAGTGCATCTACTGCTCAAATATGCAGCGTCTCTCACCCTTCAAAACTGAAAAAATGTCTGTGATTATGAAAAAAAAAGGTTGGGGATGCAGAAGGGCAAAATCAAGAAAAAGAATTACAGACATAAACAAGTAATTTAAGACAAATTATTGTGCAGTGAAGTCCAATGCAAAACTCACAGTGTAATTTTGTTTTAGACTCAGAACTCTTTTTTATCGCACTACGATGCTATTGTATTTCTTTCTATTTTTCCAAAGTGCTCCTGCCACATTTCATGTGGTGTATTTCGCAATTGCAATTCATTTGCGATAGGAGAAAAAAAAGACATTTGTCATGAAAATATTTTGCATTGCCGGATCATGGAAAAAATTGCGCAGAGGTGCAAGTTGCTATGCAGTTTCCCTGCACTCCTATACAAATTATAGGTGCTTATAGGAAACATCAATTAAATAGTGCTGCCCTATTATATGCTAACCCGGGGCTTCCTCCAGCACCTTGCAGCCGACAGGTCCCACGCAGAATCTCCACGCGCAGCTGCCGGCCCAGGATCCCCGACGGTGCAGAGAGTGACCTAGCGGTCGTCTCTAGTGTGCTGCATGAGCGCTACTGTCAATCAAGCCCACATTGTCCACGGTGTACTGCGCAGGTGCAGAACTATTGTGCCTGCGCAGTACACTGTGGACAACATGGACTTGATTGGCAGCGCTCATCCAGGCGCAGTAGATGTGGTAGGCCTCTGGGCCGTGGGGACCCCAGGGCCTGTGACTGAGAGTGGAGCTGCAACGTGGGACCTGTCAGCTGCAAGGAGCTGGAGGAAGTCCGGGTAACTATATCATGGTGCAGCATTATTTGTTTGATGCTTCCTTTAAGTGCAAGAAAAATACAGCAGGCACAACAATTGCAATCAAAAGAAATTGGGTTGCAAATGCAGCGTACTAATGGAAATTTTCACCTTGGATCCCATTCGTTTTTCGGTACCTAGCATTTTGCAGTCTGCACGTGATCTGAATTGTATTGCAAAATGGCGTACATGTGCTATTGCCCCCCGGTCACTTTGGTACAGGGTAAGCAAAATGATGACCCTGCTGCCGCTCAAATTCTGGGTGGCGATAATTACAATTCCCCCTCTGAGTCGTAGCAACTCGGAGGGGGAAAAGTAATTTAGTGCAGACACTCGAAATACACTGCTGCGTGGCCATAGACATAATGCTATTACCAGCAATTTAGTCACTTACGCTACACACCATAATATTTAGATCTACAATGAAGCAGGATCAGTATATAAATGGAAATGTGAAGTTAGTCTTCATACTCGGCTCACATGCTCCATCAGTTTAAGACTATTAGTGGAAATTCAAATTTAAAGAAACTGACTTTTAATGCGATGCTTACATGGATAATGTAATACTGTATATACAGTGGAAGAAGTGGAAGAAGATTCAGCTGTAAATGGCATAGCCTTTAAAGAGATGTTTGCTTCATGGTCAGTCAGACTTTTTTTTTCTATTTTTGACAAGATAATAGTAAGCAGAAGTTCTAATGTTAGAATCTGAGTTGTAAGAATTTAGAATTTGAGCTTTAAGAGTGTTTGGTAGTGTGAAAGCATCACTCTAAGTGCAGGACCCCCAGCAAACTGTTTGTCTTTCAGTGAGTCAGTCTGTTTTAACACCTGCCCTAACGACTGCCAGCTTTAAAAGTGAGTCAAGTAATATATAAATACATCAGTGACAAGTCACTTCTCCCATCAGGCTATGATGTTATTTTCTGGAAAACTTCTGTCCAAAAACAGAGACAAATGCTTAACAAAGCACAAATTGTTTTTTTTAACTCACACAGATTAAGTAGAAAGCTTTGAAATAGGCAGAATTATATTAGTCATGGCAACAAAAGTAGCTAATGTAGGAAACAGAGACACAAGACTAAAGAAAAACATGGCCCAGGTCTATGTAAACACTGCCCACTGCTCTAAAATTACATGCCATTTTGCTCTTTTCACTTGTATACAGTCAGTTTTATATTGCATTCATCATCAAGCAAAATACAGTAAATGTTCAAGCAATGGTAACAAATGCAATATTGCGCACAATTACTAATATTTGTACTATACACAACCCCGTTAGCTGGAATGTTGCAATGTTGCAAAATATTCATGCTGATTAAGGATAAATTCCTGTGCACATTACTGTATGGGACATAACTACAGATCATGGTGGCCCCAGCAAAACTTGGCTTCCATCCAAGGTTCATATCTCCTATTGTTGACCCCTGCGCACTAGTTCATTTGCCAAGGGTCATATAACAAGTATGGCCATCATAATCCCATCACTCATTACTGTGTGGCCGCAACTGGGGATGGTCAGAAATGCCCATTTCCGAATCCATGGAAATTCTGGTTTCTAAGCCAATTACTAATTTCCAATTTTCCAATTTTCCAATTTCCAAGGAGTCTTTTTATTTGTCATTTTTTTACATAGCCTGATTGGCCAAATATTTGGTTGACTCAGAAGTATTTGATCAATCAGAGAATGCGGAAATCAAAAATCGGAAAAGTCTTGTGATTGGTCTAAAATTAGTATGGTAATCCGATGTTCGCTAAAAAATTCTGCATTCTCTGATTGGTCCAATGTTTCTGAGTTCTGTGATTGGGCCAAAATTAATGAGTTGCGGTAAACCAGATTTCCGCGGCATTCTGATTTTCGTTTTCCATTTTTCGAGTTCTTTCCAATCGGACATTTTAATTCTGCGGAATCCAAATGAGCATCCCTAACCACAAGAACACCTGATGTGGGGCGTGGACCCCGGTATTGGAAGGAGGGAGGGTAGGTATTAGACCAGCTCATCTCCTCATGGGGAATTCTCAGTGTTTTCTTTATTTTCAAAAGCACTTAGTGAATGGCAGTTGCAACATCCAACTGCCTAAAAAGCATGCAGCCAGGAGGGAGCCTGGCTAGCATATTTATATAAATCCTTTTCAGGGAGTGTCTTTATAAAGAATAAAGGCCCTGCTGAGAATACCCCATGAGGAAATGAGCTGGTCCAAAACCTGTTGGTTCTGTCAGACTTCTATTATCTATTGTAAGTGACAGCAAAATAGGAGAAAAGGAATTTATGAATCATTTTACTCTGGAAGAAACGACCTTCTTATTTGTATGTGTTTACATTTATTTTAAATTTTACACTTTTTCGCGATAATGGTCCTTTAAAAGTTTTACCATATCTTGTGGCTATGGAGTACACACTGCAGCAGCTAGAAAGGCAAGATGCAGGTGAAACAACTAGTGCACTATCACAGCTGGGAGGACGGCATACCTGGCAAGTGGGGCAGGTAGTGTGTGACTGTTACCATGCAGGAACGAGACCTGTTTTTTCTACACCATGGGTCAGTTTTACTTGCCGGATTTTATATGGCCGACAAAAGACATGTGGCTTTATGATATAACTTACATGATCAATCAGTTCCGTATATGCAGTCGTGGTTGAACAATCTATTTGACTTTAACCCCCTCCCGACCACCTAACGCCGGTCAGCGTCAAGAGCGATAGGCAAGGATTAGTAGGGAACATACACACTTGTGCGATCATTCCCTGCAGAGATGCGGAGCTCCGTCATCAGCTTGCCAGCCAACGATCGTGGCTGGAAGCGCATTAATGTTAAATGCCCCCTCTTTGTTTACATCTGTACAGCGCTGCGATGTAGCGCAATGCTGTACAAGGGACACTTAGATGTCCCACCGAGCGGCTCACAATCAAATCCCTCTCATAGGCTGATACCTATGAGAGGATGGGGAAAGTTCTCATTGCTGCCAATTTAGGGGAGGAGGGGGAGGAAGAGGGAACTAGAATAAAAAAGGTTCTTTTTTTCAAAAATAATTAAAAAAATGATTGCAGCAGCAATCAGATGCCACCAACTAGAATGCTCTGTTGGGGGCAAGAAAAGGAGTGCAGATTCATTTGTGTGCTAAGTTGTATGGCCCTGCAGCACACCATTAAAGCTGCAGAGTGCTGAATTGTAAAAATGCCTGATGAAAGGAGGACTTGGTCTCCTGAAACGCGTTGCAATATACTTAAAGGAAAGGTTCAGGGAAACCTGTAAAAAAATAAAAATCCCTATCCACTTACCTGGGGCTTCCTCCAGCCCGTGGCAGGCAGGAGGTGCCCTCGCCGCCGCTCCAGAGGCTTCCGGTCGTCTTCGGTGGCCGACCCGACCTGGCCAGGCCGGCTGCCAGGTCGGGCTCTTCTGCGCTCCAAGGACGGGCTCTTCTGCGTCCCACGACCGGAAGCCTCTGGAGCGGCGGCGAGGGCACCTCCTGCCTGCCACGGGCTGGAGGAAGCCCCAGGTAAGTGGAAATTGATTTTTATTTTTTCTCCACCCTCCCTGAACCTTCCCTTTAAATAAACTTCACTATATGGCAGCCACCATTTCTTCTTTCCTACACGCATTGCTGCTTTTACTATTAGACCACCACTCCAACAGCTCGTGAACTGCCTGTGCAAGACTCATGGAACAGCGTGGAGCTTTGCTTTTAGCTCACTCTTGGAGCTGACACTTTGAAATCCACCACAGTCTGTTTGTGCGACCACATATAGTGGACTCGCACACAGACAGGGTGTACAACCTCAGAGCCGCTTGCTGCCTGCCAACAACCATCCGAGTGAAGGAGGAATCCAGCTGCCTTTGTGCCTGATCCCTGGCTAGAGGGATAAAAGCCTACACGCTGGCTACTTCTGAATTCACCCAATCTAATGCTGTACTGTTCCTTTGAGTGCACTCTGTCTCTTCTTGTCTCAAACACAGAATTGTAAAACATGGTCTGGTCACTAGGAAGGTTTAAGCCTACGGTACTCAAGTGGTTAACCATGATTACAATACCAAGATTTTGCATGTTTTCAAATTTAATCCTGAAAACCCAACCTGTATTTATAATAGTTGTGTGGAGAATACAAACTGTGCAATACAAAATAACTGAATGGGAAAAAAAACATACAAGAAATTAAGTTATACCTATCGTAAATTACTGTTTATTAGACAAACATGGGACCCAGGTAAATTAAATTACATTTATCAGTCCATAAAATCAAAGATGAGGCTTACAAACACTTTAGTGATTCCGCCATGATGGAAACAACCATGTTGTTTTTATCCAAGGGCTTAAAGTAGAACAGCAGTCAAAATCTCTTCATTAAATTAGCCATGCTATTATAAGGTCTCAAAATAAACTTTTTTAAGGCATCTGTGAGGGTTAATTAGTTTAATATTAGTTTGTCATGGGAGCCTTGTCAAATGTGCTGCACTTAAGCTGGCCATACACACATTGATTTTCCCAGTAGATTCCAAGCAGATTCCCTCAGCGTGAGAGAATATATTATACAACATATCCCTTTGATCATAATTTTGATAGATTTTCAGTGAAAATTGATCGATATTATTGAAAGGACAGAAAATTTAGATCTGTTGGTAAGGAGTCATGGTAGATCGACAGTCCATAGCGTTGCACCACAATGAGCAGTACAAACCTATGGGATGATCATGCTGAAATCTATTAAAAATTAATGTGCTGTGTGTGGTAGAAATAGATCCCTCTCTGATCAGATTGAATTCAGAGAGAAATCATAAGCCAAAACAAATATGGTCACCATTCACCTCCTCCCGCATCAAGTGCTGGATATAACGTTTCTCCACCACACCATAATAAGTGTGGGCAATGTTACTCCACCCAACAATAAGTGTGGCCAGCATAAGTCTCTTTCAATCACATGAGAAGCCAGTAAAACTCCCCTTTCCCCAACAACAAGTATCGAGTGGGAAGGCAGTTTCCACCACCTTCCACCCAACATTCAAGTGTAGACAGTATACAGTATAAAAACCCTCTTCCCCCACATGGTGGTTGAACTTTGTATACAGATTGAAACTGGACAGCACAACATGCAACTGCATTTAATTTTGTAATTGCAAATGACAAAACCATCAATCATCTCTTCTACTATAACAAGCAGCTACTTTTATCTAGCACTTCCTAGAGTTTTCCTCTAAAGTGCCTTCTTACATAGGGGTCAGATCACTCAACCTACTTTTTGGCAGCTGTCTCATGAATTGGGACCAGCATGGGTTTCCTCTGCTTTGATTAATTTTATTTTCCCAACTACTGTATGTATCTATACCAAAGACACCTTAGGCCCATACACAATTAACCTTTTATCCTACGTTTTCTCCTAGGTGATATTATCCTACCTTGTAAATAAAATGCTTTTTAAACAACCAGCACACGAGAAAACATTCAAAATAATTTTGATAGTACCCTTTGATCTAATTTTTAATACTGAAACGTTATTTTAAAAAGAAGTTGAAAATTATCTCCTAGAAGAAAAATAAATATTTTTTGTTTTTCTTTAAATACATAAATAGTTGCCTTACGGACTTAGCTTTTTAATCTATATTTTATGAGGGTATATTACTATTACTTTACTACATGTGATTATGGACCGGCCCAAAAAAAGATTACACTGACAGAAAAATTACATCTATATTTCCCAATAATATATTGTCTTCATACATTGTGATAAGCGCATAATTTAAACGGTCTAATAATTGGGACAAATGGACAAATAAAATGTGTGGGTTTTATCCATGGGAGAACGTTTTACTTTAAAACTAAAGGCCAAAAACTGAGAAATAATGTTTTTTTTCCCATTTTTTTTATTTGTCCCGTTAAAATGCATTTAGGATAAAAAAAAATTCTTAGTAAAATGTACTACCCATAGAAAGCCTAATTGGTGGCAAAAAAAACAAGGTATAGATCATTTTGTTGTGATAAGTAGTAATAAAGTTATTGGCGAATAAAAGTGGGGAGCACTGACAGGTGAAAATTGCTCTTGTCCATTAGGGTAAAAACCCCTAGGGGGTGAAGTGGTTAAATTAATTTACCACCACTTTTGTAAGTAGCTGAAAAGGTCCTACAGAAGTTTTTTTGAGTATGTTCTTGCTTGTTGGTGGTTTAAAAGGCATTTAATTAATAAGTTATAAAAATATCACCTAGGAGAAAAATTTAGAAGTAAAAGTTAATTGCATATGGCACCTGCTGCATGCAAGTCTCTCCAATCACCCTGTATCATACACAATGTGTTCAGTAATACTTGTGATAACTCTGCAAATTCTAATTTTTCTGTTGTATTAACCCCTCCCGACCGCCTAATGCAAAAAGGACCCGCAGGCTTCCTCTTCCGGGGTCATAGCGTTATCTTCAGCGGAGTCGACGGATCAAATGTAATTGATAGCGGCCAGCCCGGGAGCAGGAGTGCTTACCTAAGGGGCCAGTGCGTGTCTGCTCTTAACCAAATAGCCATGGGTATGCTTATATGCATACCCACGCCATCTGCTCAGAGTCCCTTTAAGGCTGGACCAATGTTTCTTGCAATTTTAAACCACAATATTTATAGGGAAAGATTCACAGAAAAAGATATCATCTTTCATAGTAAATGTCTACATACTATGTCCATTATATATATTACAGTCTGTTAAAAAATGGCAACAATTTTTGGCTTTGAAAACTGCACTAAAATGATGCCTAAATTGCATGGAGGTTACATCAGTCTTAAGTAACTTATGGTAAGTATTCCTTCACTACAGAAATACAGGTGTTCTTCAAGCCATCCTAATAACTTAGATGCGTGCATAAAAACTTGGAATGGATTTTATCATAACTCACCTGGATTTAATTTTGAACAGGTTAACAATGTGTCCTTTTTTGAACGTAGATTTGCAGCATAATAGCATTTTACATTAGACGCTATAGCTATAGCTAGTTTCCACAGCTGCATCTCTGTTTTGTGCCAGGTAATGTAAATCATACCAAGCCATGATTTTTAATATATATATAAAATATTCACAATAAAAATAATTCTGAAAACACATTAAGAAACTTTTAATGGGATTTTCACAGCTGGAATTTGTCTCTGTGCTTGGCTATGCAGTTACATATGTCTGTCTGTACCTTAAGGTCTAACTGCAGGCATACGTCTAAATATATTATTTGATAGCTTGATTAGTAGATCACTCAACTGTTACCCTTTTATCTTTAAAATTAGATTTTAAAATCTGGATATGTGAACTGATGGGGCCAAGCTTAAAGAGGAACTCCAGTGAAAATAGTGTAATAAAAAAAGTGCTTCATTTTTACAATAATTATGTATAAATGATTTAGTCAGTGTTTGCTCATTGTAAAATCTTTCCTCTCCCCGATTTACATTCTGACATTTATTACATGGTGACATTTTTACTGTGGGCAGGTTATGTAGCTGCTGCTAGCTGTTTTGGCCGTTGGAGACAGCTGTAAACAGCTATTTCCTGTCTGTGAACCTTGTTACGTTGTGGCAAACTGTCAAAAGTACAGCGGTCCTCAGAGCTTCTTGTGGGAGGGGTTTCACCACAATATCAGTCATTCAGCGCCCCCTGATGGTCTGTTTGTGAAAAGCAATAGATTTCTCATGTAAAAGGGGGTATCAGCTACTGATTGGGATAAAGTTAAATTCTTGGTTGGAGTTTCTCTTTAAAGGACCACTATCACGAAAATCATAAAATGTAAAATACATGTAAACACATTATTATTACTATTATTTAGTATTTAAATATTAGTATTTATTTAGTATTTGCATATACATACAAATAAGAAGTACATTTCTTCCAGAGTTAAATGAGCTATAAGTTACTTTTCTCCTATGTTGCTGTCACTTACAGTAGCTAGTAAAACTCTGACAGATCTGACAGGTTTTGGACAAGCCCATCCCTTCTTTATTTTCTGAAGCATTCAGGGAATGGTAATTGCTCCATCCAACTGCCAACATAGTGTGCAGTGAGCAGGGAGACTGACCAGCATCTTTGTACAGATCCTTTTTCAGGGAGTGTCTTTAGAAAGAATAACGGCCATGCTGAGAATCCCCCATGAAGACATGATCAAGTGACAGCAACATAGAAAAAAAAGTAATTTATGGCTCATTTTACTCTGGGAGAGACGTACTATTAATTTGTATGTGTTTACATGTATTTATAATGTTACAATTTTTCTTGATAGTTGATCCTTAAAGAGTTCATCTTTTCTTTAAAGGGAGGTTCAGAGGAACTTAAAAAAAATAAATCCACTTACCTTGGGCTTCCTCCAGCCCCTGGCAGACGACCAATGCCCTCGACGCAGCTCCGTTGGCTCCCGGTCCCCTCCAGTCTTCCTGCATTCCTCCTGCGTTCCACTGTGTGGCTCATGAAGAACTACTGCGCCTGCGCAATACAGTCCGGAAGACGTCAGCGCGACTCTCAGAGCCGCTCGCGCAGGTGCTGTCGGCATCTTGTGCAGAGAGGACTCCGGACCACTGGCGTGGAGCGAAGCTGCAGCGTGGGCACAGGAAAGCTGGCAGGGGGTGGAGGAATCCTCAGGTAAGTGAATTTTTTTTATTTTAAAAGTCCTCAGATGTGTCCTTTAAAGAGTTCTTTAAAGAGTCTTTAAGACTCTGTTTGGCTCCTTATTATTATGCTGTGTATACTGGAACTGGAAGTGGATGGAGTAAAGACAGAGATGGCTGGTGGCCGGCTACCATATATTCTTAAGCTAGGTACCCACGGGGGTACAATTGTAGCTGTCGCCGCACACGGGAGCGTGTGCGCGACAGTTCGGCGGCAGTTCGGCGACAGCTCGTCGCCAAATCCCTCTGCATCCACACGGCAGCAGAGGGATTAGCGATGCGGCGGAAGCTGTCGCCGAGTTTCCTCCCCCCCGCCGGAAGCTCCGTGTGGTGTGTGTGGGTAGCTGTCGCTAGCCCGCATACACATGCGGGGCTAGCGACAGTTCCGGCGAGGTTGCGGCGACGGCTGTAGCCGGCGATTGAACATGTCAATCGCCTGGCGACAGCTCCGACGGGCGACGGTTCGGGGCGCGTGCATCATACACACGGGGGAACTGTCGCCGCAACACGCGCGTGCCACGCGGTTGCGGCGACGGCTGTCCCCCGTGAGTATGGGCCTTTAAAGAGGAGCTGTTAGGTATAAGGTCTCAGAGAAAATAAACACATATATCAGTAGCTAAAGATTGGCTGTACTTACATTACATATGCATTTCACTGTCCACGTTTGGATTTCACAGAATTTTTATATAGTATATGCAGAGAATGATGCTCCTGACAGCCCATGGCAGGTTCCATGTTTGTGAAGCCAAATGTGTCGTCATGTCCTGCCTGCTTCCTGATCACAGAGGAGCTGGTACAGAATAACACAGTGTGCAGTGAATATTAATGAGCCATGTGGCTAGGAACAATAGCGGACTCCTGCAGTGTACTCTGCCCTGAGATTTATCTGTGCTGTGGCTGGACTGAGTTAGAAGCTGCTGAAACTTGATCCCGTCTTCTCCTTAGCAGCCGAGGGGAGGGCCCCAGAATGCTTTGCAGTATGGAATGCGGCTTGCGTCCTCCTTAGGAGCTTAGCTTTGCTGATAAGCACACATCAAATGTAAGAGAGATTTTTATCTTTAGTAATGCCTTTTTGGCTTCTGTTTAAACTGTTTAACACAGGAGAATAGAGGTTTAAATTAGCTTCTGCAGCCTGACAGTTACTCTTTAAAAGTGATCATATTCTAACTGAATTGGCCAGTAATCTATTCACTGCTACGTTTCCATTTAATGAATCTTTCATTGATTTCGGACAATTCATTTATGAGACAAAAAAGGTTGGTACAGTTACGTAACATGTCCAGACAGTGCATGTTAAACAGAAACAGTGACCAAGAATTGAACTTCATCCCAATCAGTAGCGGATATCCCCCTTTCCCATGAGAAATCTTTACCTTTTCTCAAATGGATCATCAGGGGGCTCTGTATGGCTGATATTGTGTTGAAACCCCTCCCATAGTGTGATGTCAGGACCATGGTGCTAACATCCCACTGTGCGAGCCTTGTTGCATTGTGGGAAATAACAGCTGTTTCCAAATGCCAAAAAAGCAATAAGCAGCTACTTCCACTGACATCACCTGCCAGCAGTAAAAATGTCACCATTTGATAAATGTCAGAATGTAAATCAGGGAGAGAAAAGATTTTACAATGGGCAGACACTGACCAAATCACTTATACATAATTATTGTAAAAATTAAGCACTTTTGTTCATTATGTTATTTTCACTGGAATTCCTCTTTAACTTTACAGAGTTTATGCAATATAGTGAGTTACCCAAATACTCATACAACAAATGCAAGTGTTGCATGTATTAAGTAACTGGCAACAGACGTGAGTGACAGACAAGTGTCACATCTGTAAAGGAGTCCATACACCACTTGATATTGCGGTCTAATCAACTCTCTGATTCGATAATTTTATTGAATCGGAAAAGAATCGGTGTCGCAACTTGACCTTTTGCACAAAAAGAAAACTTGGTGGGCAGCCACATAGGGATATAAACTGCGGAGAGGGTGCCGAGGGCTGCAAAATGCCACAAAGTCAGTGTGCTCAAAGTGCAAAACTGTTCAATGCTGCATCAAGTGAAGGAAATCAGAGCACTTAGCACTACTGACAAAAATGTATTGCGGATTCTCTTCATTCCATTTCAATTCAATCATCTGATGCATAGCAAAACATTAAAAACAGTGAACAGACATTGCAGGTGATACTTATCGTGTGTAGCATGGGGTGGTGCATGGAATGGTGGTGGGTGCCGCTGACCGTTTCGCTTAATCAGCTTCTTCTGGGGGCGTGTCTAGACATGGGAGAGTGAAGACGTGTTTGAGATCGCTCCCGTCCCAAAGCCAAGCAATTGAACAGCAGCATCGTTATCGAGGACAACCCGTGGGTTCTGACATAGAGAGGAGATGCCGCCCAAGAAGGGGAATAAAGATTCTGAAGGAAAATCATCAAATATGCCGGGAACTAAATTTTTCAGAGGAAACAAAAAGGAGACATGAGCTTCTTCATCCAAGATGGCGCCGTATAGGAACTCGCAGCGCTCTGAGCGGGAACAGAGTGGGGAGACACGGCAGCCTAAAAATAGAGAAGTGAGGACCCATAACCAGCACACAGATCTGCCAGAATACCGTACCGATTCTGAGGAGGACTATGAGGGGCCCAGCTCTGAGGTGGGTGACTCCCCGAGACGAGATTATGAACAGTCATATTCTGGTAGGAGAAATAGTAAGGGGACAGATCTGTTCTCAGATGTTAAGGAGATAAGGGAATATGTACAGGGTCTCCCCACGCTAAACGATTTAGAAAACTTTGCCACCCGGATTGAGAAATCATTCAGAAGGGAGTTTGATGGTCTACATCAGGGGTCTAAAACTCAATTTACTTGGGGGGCCGCAGGAGGCAAAGTCAGGATGAGGCTGGGCCGCATAAGGAATTTCACAATCGCGGCGCATCGCTGCCTCTAACCGCCCCTCTCACTTTTCCTTCACAGAGAGGGGCGGGGAGGGGCGGCGATCCGTGCGGCGATTGACGTCAGGAGGGGCAGAGCTGAAGCTGAAAGCTCTGCACCTTCCAGGAAATGCTGGCGGATTGCCCCCCGGGCGATTTGGGGGCTCTGCAGCCCTTGTTTAGCGGCGGGGATGCGGCGGATTACTTGAGAGCACTGAAGCGAACTATAAGGAAGCTTTTGCTGGCGAGGGCCACAAAATATTGTATCGAGGGCCGCAAATGGCCCGCGGGCTGCGAGTTTGAGACCCCTGGTCTACATAGAGACATTTCATATATAGGGCAAAAAGTCTTAAACCTGAAAGAAAACAAAGACAACACCCATTCTTACATGGCGGCTGTACGAGACAAAGTGACACAGCAAGATAAAGAATTAGACTTGCTACGCACCCAAATGGATGATCAGGAGAATAGAGCTAGGAGACAAAATATAAGAATCAGAGGCCTTTCAGAGGCAACAGGTACCGAAGAACCTGAGAAGAGCCTACCATAACAGATGTATTCAATATGATTTTGGAATGCGCGGCACAGACTCCTATAGACATAAAAAGTGTTCATAGAGCCTTCATGCCGCGAAATGTCGATCCTGCGATACCTAGAGACATCATATGTAGGATGTTGAGATTCACGGATGTGGAACAAATATTTCAGAAAATGAGAGATAAAGAATACTTGGACTTTGATGGGGCCAAACTTTATTTTTACCCTGACATTTCAAAGCACACATTGATGCAGAGAAAGGCAGTTAAGCACCTTTTGGAGGAGATCCGTAAGGCCAGAGGCATTTACAAATGAATACATCCATTCGCACTAACTGCAACGGTGGCTGGTAAGACAGCCACGCTTTGCATCAAAGATGATCTAACAGACTTTTTAGACAAATTAGAGCTATCCAAAGTGGACTTTACGGATTGGAGAGAATCACAAGCAGGGCCGGCCTTAGGTTTCACAGCGCCCTGAGCGTAACCAGATTTTGGTGCCCCCCCCCCCCCAATTCATCCTCTTCATGCACGCGTGCACACAAGATCCCCTTTAGTGTATATAGGCAGATTCCCCCCCCCTTTAGTGTATATAAGCAGATCCGTGTGTGTGTGTGTGTGTGTGTGTGTGTGTGTGTGTGTGTGTGTGTGTGTGTGTGTGTGTGTGTGTGTGTGTGTGTCACAGATGCATGAACGTCCCCCTGGAGTCAAATAAGAGGCACCTGCTGCACCGCTTCCCTCCCTCCAATTAAAATATCTCCCCCTGGCACACAGCTTCCCTCCCTCTAATAAAACTGTCCCCAGCCACTCAGCTTCCCTCCATCCAGGCTCCAATAAAAGGGTCTTCCCCGCCGCACAGCTTCCCTCCTTCCGATTAATGTCCCCCGCTCTAAACTCCTTTCAGTTCCCTTCCCTCCCTTCCTCTGATCAGGGCCGGTTCAAGCTACAATGGGGCCCTGGGACAAAAGAAACCTGGGGGTCCCCTGACCCCGCCGTTCCAGGCAGCAAATTCCCCCCCCTGGGTCCCCAAACTGGCTGTTGAAGTTCCCCCTCTCAAGGCCTTCTGATCCCTGGGCCCACTGCAAAGTTTTTGGCAACACAGCAACTCACTTGTCCCTGTAGATGTGCTGCTCTATTAGTTCGAGCTCTCGTCTTCATCCTCGCAGGGACGCCTCTTCTCAATGGCCTGGCACATATTATTACATAATGACATGTGCCAGGTCACTGAGAAGATGTGTCTAATGAGGATGAAGACATGTAGCAGGGACTAATGAAGCAGTGCCAGTCGGGACAGGCGAGTTTTTGCTATGTTGTCAAATACTTTGCAGGGGCCCCAGGGTGCACAAGTCGGGGGAAGGGCAGCTGCGTGCAATTGTGTGAGCATTATGTCTTTCATGTAACACATGCTTTCATAATGTCCCTATTACATGAAGGACAGCCACAATGCTCACCACTACATGTAGTGCAGCTGTGGTGTCCCATCCAATGCAAAGAAAGGGGGATGTAAAACAGGAAGAGACTGCAGAGAATCCACAAATAGTCATGACAGATTTTACACAACTCCAGGGGAATGCAGATCTCCAGCCAGTCCCTTCTCTGCATGAGGGTCCTGCTCATGTTTGCAGCCTCCTGTACAAGTTTTCAGCCTTGTACATGGTGGTCCCTCTGCACCTACCCCCCTCAGTAACTTAACTATTCCCAGCATGAAGGCAGCTCTCTCTCTCTCTCTTCGTTCCTAAGTCCGTCTAACCCCCATCCCCCTTCCTGCTGCTGTGTGTGTTTAGATAGCTGATTTAAGGAAGAGTAAAAGTTCCCAGTGTGAATTACAGTGACACACGCAGCTCTCTCTTTCTTCTCCATACACCCCTCCCCTACCCAAGCGTGCAGTGAGAAAGTACAGCAGGCCAGCAGCATCTCTTACCTGTGGATGCAGCTGCCAAGGACTCCACACACTCCGTCTGCTTCCTACTACAGAACGGCACCTCCTTCCTTCCTGAAATTACATCCTGTGCCTGCTGTGCTCTCAAGGAGGGAACCATAGCTGGATCAGGTCGGGTCGGGAGGCAGGACTGAGAGTGGCAATGCTGCAAAATAAGCTGACACACTATACGGAGAACGTTCCCCTGCCTGCTGCTGCCTGTCCCCTCCTACTGTCACACATGCGCTGCCGCGTCTATATTACTGCACGGCTGGAGCCGGCCTGGAAAGCCTGGGGGCCTCTTCAGACCCTGGGGCATATACCCTATTTGCCTTTATTGTAGTCCTGCCTCCAGGTGCAAGCAGTGGCTCTCACCATCCATCTTGCAAACAGCGGCTTTGCGCAGCTCCCGGGACATTCTTCTGCATTGTGGCTTTAAGGGTCCTCGCTTGATGAGGTCATCAAGCAAAGAAGAATGCCCCGGGTACGCAGCAAAGCCGCTGTTTGCGAGATGGACGGTTAGAGCCACTGCTTGCACCGTTCTCTACATTGGAGGGATGAAAAGAGGCAGGGAACTGCGAGAAGCTCAGAGCGGGGACATTCAGAAGGAAGGAGGAAAGCTGTGCGGCGGGGAAGACCCTTTTATTGGAGGGAGGGAAGCGATGCAGTAGGTGCCTTATGTGACTCCAGGTGAAGTGCGCCCCCCTGGAAGCCGGCGCCCTGAGCGACCGCTCCGGTCGCTCAGGTCAAAGGCCGGCCATGATCACAAGCATTGCCACCACTGCCACAGAGAGAGAGATGGCAGAGACAAGGGCCTCACAAGAGGAAAAGTAGATCTGATCATTCTTTGCAGCAGGGATCACAATGAATACCACATCTTAAAGTTGATGCCTGTGGGCTAGTGATAGGCTGCAGAAGCAATCGCATTTATCTAAATGCTCAAGATCAGACCGATGATGTACCTGATCTGTGTAGACTCTGTTAAATAGATCAAGATGGGTTTTGGAATCAATAGATGGAAACTAAATTCGATATGTTGAAGGTACTTACATATAATGTAAGGGGTCTAAGGTCCCCAAATAAGAGATCGAAACTCTGGGTGGAAATGAAGAGGTTAAAGCCACAAGTCTTACTCCTACAAGAAACTTTAACCACTTAAGGCTCGGGCTTGTTTTCCATGATCTGTGCTGCGTGGGCTCTCCAGCCCACAGCACAGATCACCTTGCAGCCAGGGCGACCAGACTTCCCCCTTGTTTCCCCACTAGGGGGATGTCCTCCTGGGGGGGGGGGTCTGATCGCCGCCGGCTATCTGCGTGTAGCGGGGCTCCTCAAAGCCCCCCTCCGCAGTGATATTTCGCCTCCCTCTCTTTCCCTCCCTCCCCTCCTTCCCATGGGCGGTACAGGACAGCGATCCGTCCTGTACCGCCTCTGATAGGCTTCAGCCTATTAGATGCCGGCGATCCCTGGCCAATCAGAGGCCGGGGATCGCCAATCTCCTTTATGGCGCTGCTGCGCCATGCGACGTAAACACCAGGGATTTCTTCCCCGCGTGTTTACATTTAGCCTGCGAGCCACGATCGGAGGCTCGGAGTCTGTTCATGGAGACACCCTCCGTGAACTGACATGGAACTGTCGATCGTTCCATGTAAAACCACTTACGACCTGCCGTCGCCTATCGGTGTTAGGCGGTCGTTAAGTGGTTAAAATAGGCTTCCCTCCTTATTTACCATCAAGACAATTTGATAGATGGTTCCTTGGTTCTTCACCAATAGGTAGAGCAAAGGGAGTGGGCATTGCTCTCAGTAAAGACTGCCCAATTCAAATAACAGACAGTCTGATATATGATTTAGGGAGATATGTGATGATAAAAGGAGAAGTAGCAGGACAGAAATACACGATTATTAATGTATATTCACCTAACCAGAAGAAGGTCTCCTTTTTCAAACATGTTCTTGCCAAACTTCAGGGTTTTCGAGAGGGATGCAACTCCGCCTCTGGCAACCTCTCGACCACCTCCACCCACCTGGGGATGATGCAGGGGCCACGAAGGTGCCTCGCGGGCTGCTGGAGGATCGGCAGGTAGCATGCTGCGGGGTGAGGATTGCCTGCCCGTGGAATCACTACTGCCAGGGGAGCCGGGACGCTCTGGAGCCAGGGGACGCCAGGGGACGCCGCACGCACCACGCAGTGCCGCGCCGCACCACGCCGCCTTCACGCTGCATAGGTCCACCTCTCTTGCCGGGGACCACACGGAGAGGGTAGCGGTGGCTCCACACTGCCCTCGGTCGCTCTTGCATGTCGGGGGCTGCCGCCTGGGAAGAAGCCGCCACGTGCTCCCGCCGCCACCACCAGCTGACCAGGGCCGCCACCAGAGACCTCCCCCAGAGACCTCCCCATCACCAGACGTCTGCAGGCCAGGACTGCTGGGGTTGCCGGTCCCCCCCCCCCCCCCTTCGACCACAGGTCGTCCAGGGGCCTAGGGACAAGCAAGGGCACATGGGACACCCTCCACATGCAGAGGAGGCCTGACTGCAGCGGCTCCCTCAGTCACCATGGGAACGACCAAGCTCCTCGCAGCCACAGAGAAGGTATGCTGCCCCTAGCCTGTCCACCACTGCTGCCCAGCCAGGATGCCCCCCGGCCTCATGTCCACCACCGCTGCCCAGCCTGGGTGGCCCCAGGCCCCCTCATCCACCACTGCTGCCCAGCCTGGGTGGCCCCAGGCCCCACGTCCACCACTGCTGCCCAGCAAAGGTGCCCCCGGCACCACAGGTCCCCACTGTGTCTGCACCCTCATCAACCAGCCATGCAGACTCTGAAATTAGGAGCGATTCTCCTCGAGCAACCTGGCTCAAGTGATCCCTGCTGTCCGCCTCCATCATGATCCCCCCCCCCCCCCCCAGCATCCTCTCTACTTTTCGTGGACAATCAGTAGCACCTGTCTAGTTGGGAGCGCGTCGCTGTGTAGCGTCTAGTGCCTGAAAATGGCAGCACTCATATCAGCTCTCAGGCTGCTCCTCCAGTCCCACTCTTTTTATGTTACTGCTATCAGTGTATTGCTATGTTTTGTATTACATTAATTGTATGTGTATGCTGTAATGCTCTGTTTGTATTATGTTAACTGTACGTGTATGCTGTAATGCTCTCTATTTTTGCTTTGATTTTGCTTTTGTTTATACGTTTGTACCATGCTTAACTGCATACGACACTCTGCTTAAATGTACGCACAAACTGTAATGTTGTCCTATGTATGCTTGTCCCACGTCTACGTATGTAACATGTTTAACCGTGCTATTTTCTTGTTTTTCACCAACGACCCTGTATGCACCAAAACCAATTCCGGGTACAATCCACCGTTGTACTTGGCGAAATAAATTCTGATTCTGATTCTGATGATATGGGTAGGAGATCATAATATGATAAGCAATCTGGCTCTAGATTCAGCCACAGGTGTCACATCAACACCATTGTCTTTCATAAGGAGATTAAATCAATTATTGAGAGCTCAGCATATGGTAGATTGTTGAAGATATCTATACCCACTAAATAGAGACTACTCCTATTATTCTCCAGTTCACAATCTCTATAGGAGAATAGATTGTTGCTACATAGATCAATACTTTCTGGGGGCAGTACAAAAGGCGGGAATGGAATGTATGACCATATCTGACCACGCAGCGGTGTGGTTCGAGATAGCTCTAAAAGATATCCCTAAAAAACAATGGCATTGGCATTTAAATAAGTCACTTTTGGATGATGAGGAGACAAAACACTTAATACAAAAAACGTTAAAAGACTATTTTCGAGAGAATATTACAGATGACGTAGCATCAAGCACTGTATGGGAATGCCACAAAGCAGTGATAAGGGGAGAGCTGATAAGAATTGGTTCGCAAAAGAAAAAGGAGTATAATACACTATACCAAAGATTCTATTGTTAATTTGGAGGAAATGCATAAGAAAAACCATACCAGAGAGGGATTACAGGCACTAAAAGCAGAGAGAACTAAATTATTAGAGTCAATGAATCAGAGAGTAAAGAGACAGCAAAGATTATGGATAGCCAAGACGTACGAATACGGGAACAAAACAGGGAAGGTACTAGCTAGAGCCATGGCAGCAAAACGAGAGAGAGCTTTTGTCAATCAAATCAAGAACTCTCAAGGACAAATTGAAAATCACTCACAGAAAATAGCAGACATTTTAAAAAACTATTACTCTTCACTGTATAATATAGAACCGCAGAAGACACCTCATGCACAAAAATAAGAGACTCTAAAACGCTTGAGGAACCTATCTCAGCGGAGGAAATCGGGGCAGTGATCAAGAATCTATCTAATGGCAAAAGCCCAGGACCTGATGGTCTTACCAAAAGATATTTTAAAACTTTTCTTCACACCCTTATTAACCCTATGCTTACCTTTTTTTTTTTAATAAACTGGCAAGTGGGGATAGCTATCAGACACAGAATTTAGAGGCACATATTGTAGTGATACCTAAGGAGGGGAAGGACCCTGCCTGGTGCCAGCGTTATAGACTGATCAGTGAGATCAGTCTATTACGCTGGCACCAGGCAGGGTCCTTCCCCTCCTTAGGTATCACTACAATATGTGCCTCTATTTAGATGTTAACATTTTTTCGAAGATACTTGCAAACAGACTCAAAGATAAGCTACCAAATGTAATAGATTTTGATCAGACAGGCTACGTACAGGGAAGAGAGGCCAGAGACAATGCAAGTAAGGCCCTAAACGTGATCCACTGGGCACAGAGGTCCAGCTCACCCTTGATGTTACTATCCACAGATGAGGAGAAAGCATTTGATAGGGTGAGCCGGACCTTGTTAAAGGTAATTTTGCAACACATTGGCCTACAATTGAAAATGCAAAATTGGATAATGGCTCTATATACAAAAAATGGGATATTATCAGAGAGCTTTTCAATAGGCAATGGCACCAGGCAGGGTTGTCCACTGTCTCCTCTCTTGTTCGTGTTATCTCTGGAACCGATGCTTAGAGAAATTAGAGAGAGCCTAGAAGTTATGGGGGTGGAGATAGGTTCTAAGCAACATAAATTATCAGCATTTGCTGACGACATCCTTTTCTACTTGAGAGATCTGCACACCACGCTCCCAAATCTTCTTAAACATCTTGAGAGAATACAGCCTCATATCTATCTTTAAAATAAATCAATAAAAATCAGAATTCTTAGCCATCAATATGGACCCTGGGGAAATGAAGTTAATTACTGAGAAATCCCCTATTCCGTAGAAACAGACAGCAATACAACTTAGAGAGATGGGACAGAGATAGTTTTACCTGGTTTGGGCGTAAAAACATTCTAAAAATGAATATAATACCAAGGGTTCTCTTCTTTATGTCTATGATACCCATCCCTCTTCCCACGGTTTTTTTTTATCTAAAATTAGATCATCAAATTCTATGGGCTATTCATCAAATTCATATGAAAAGGTAAACACCCCAGATTAGCCTATGATATTATAATCAGGAGAAAATAGAGAGGAGGTTTAGGACTTTCTGATATTAAAACATATTACAAAGCAGTAGCTTTAAATAGAATTCTAGACTGGAAATATGGGGATGACACAAAAGTTGGGTAAGGCTGGTAAAAACCTTGGGAGGAAGAGAACTAGCCATGGCTCAGTGGGTTCCAAAAGCTTCTAGAGGACTATCAGACATGTGCCCTGACTGGGTCTGTAATGCCCACAAAATTATAGATAGTATCAATAAGAAACATAGACGGTTCCCAGATATTTCTTTTATGTCCCCATTGACTGGCTATCCGCTATTTGCACCAGGTTTGGAGAGGGGGTTCTTTGGGACTTGGGGTGGAGGGAAAAAACTGTGCCTAGGGCATATATGGTATCAACGTCGATTGAAAAAGTTGTCAGAACTTTGAGAAGATTATAGACACTTTCCTTTTGACTTCTGGAGATTGAGACAGGTAGGAGCGTGGTGTGCGGATCATTCATTAGACATTTACAATGGAGAGAAAGTGACCGAGTGGGTAGGGCTATTTATCAAGAGAGAGAAAATAGACCATACAATCTCAAAATTATATCAGATACTGCTGGAACAGATAAGCAGCCCGCCATTATTATTTCTGAGAGCTTGGGATAGAGAAATTGGGATCCCCCTTGATGCCACACAGATACCTACCCTCTTAGATAATATACATACTTTTTCAAATAGTACACGGACACAAGAAAGCAACTATAAATTCTATGCAGATGGTACATGACCCCAGATAGGATGGCGGTTATAGATAGAACAAGAAACGAAAACTGTTGGAGAGGATGTGGTAATAGGGGTACTTTATTACATATTATCTGGAACTGTCCAAAATTGGTGAATTCTTGGGATGAGGTACTTCAGATAATAGAAAAGATAACATGCCGTAAGATTGAAGACAATCCATGGGTGGTTCTTTTGCATTTATCTAAAAATAAATCATATCACAGATCAGTGGTCCCCCATATGCTTGATGCTGCTAAAGGACTGATACCTCTGCACTGGAGATCTCACTATATCCCCACCATAAAAGATTGGTTCCAAAGACTTAACTGTGTACAGATGATTGAAGAGACAGTACTGACAAGTAAGGACAAGTATAATAAATTTTATCAAACTTGGGCTTTATGGATAGACTATAAAGTGTCAATAGAATATAGGAACTACATGCGTTGAAATATAACAGAATTTGACAAATACACCTGTAAGTACCTTCTAAGTATATGTTAATCTTACGAAACATCGAGCATAATCTAATAACCCGCAATCCAAGGGGGGAGGAGGAAGGGGGGGTTATAGGGGTAAGTAGACTTTGGTTATAGAGGAATCTTCTTTGACCATGTAACACTAAACAGATATAGATATTCCTCGTCTTCACTGTTTGTTATAAGCTAAACTAAAAGTCATCAGTCTCCCATCAAAATATTGCATGGATAAATGTTGTAATTTTTCTCAAAAGCATTGAAAATAAAATTAAAAATGATGTTAAAAAAAAATCAGCTTCTTCTGAGGCTTAAAAGTGCATGCTGCGCTAGGTGATCGCTCATGTTAATAAGCGTATTGGCAAGGAGACGCTAGTTGCGTGTAATGCTGTTATTTTTTTTTAATTAGCATTGCCTGTTTTTTGTGGTACAGCTTGTAGTCTAAAGAAGGAAAGTTGTATTTTGCAGTGCTACATACCTGAAGTTTACCAGGGAAGATTCTAGTAACTCAGCAGTTTGTAAAGATTGCAAAGGCTTGAATGTTACCAGGCCTCAGAGACATCAAAGATAGGGATTAGCGAGAGAACACCTCTGGCAGTATCACAAGAAATTCTTCGACTTTAAGGTAATTCCATGAATTTTCGCTGAAGCACTTTCGCGAATTGCATTGAAGTCCATGGCGTTGACTTAAGCGGTTAATAGCAAAGCCCCAAACATGCTATAATCACCACATTTGCTAGGTATGTTAAAGTGGAAGAACTTTAAAGCGGATCCGAGATGTAAAACTAACTATAACAAGTAACTTGTCTATATATCTTATCTAAAGTTTAGATAGTTTACACAGCAAATCTAGCTGCAAACAGCTTTAATAGAATATGATTCTTTGTTCCTGTGATACAATGACAGCAGCCATGTTGTTTGTAAACATTACACAGAGGCAAGCTTATCTGCATCTTGAGCAAAAAAACCTAATCCCCCCTCCTCCCCCCTCCTCCCCTCTGCCTCTGAAATCTCTGGCTAGTAATACCTCCCCCTCCTCCTGCTCAGACTGAGCTCCCATGAGCCCTTGCTACTGTCTGAAAGTGCCTTGGCTCTCTGAAGACCTGTGTGCGTGGCTTGTTTAGTTTATAGGAAATTACAGTATTAAAACAAAAACAAAAAAGTATTTGGCTTGAGGAATGCCCTATAAACAATAGGAAAGGAACACAATTATGCAATGAGTAAAAGTTCATCTCGGATCCACTTACTCTCATTGCTCCCCTATTGGAGTGTATAATTTATATTTAAGTTAATAGCTTTAGCATAATTATTAGTTTTAATGTTTTATTTAATTGTTTTAAGCTGTAAACCTACCTCAACCTACCTCAAAGTAAACTTGACTTTACTTGGGTAAATTTCAACTATAACAACACATGTGGTCTTGACACCCAGAAGTGCCTGAATGTAATCAAAGTTATCATTTAAACAAGTAGTTTCAAACCCCAGGATACTATAAGAATCATATGGTGTTTTTCTTCAAGTGAAGCACGGCCAGCTGTTATGGATCTGAAAAACGTGTCCTGATTTCCCAGTTCTGTCACATGATGCTACACATTCCACAGAACTTTATATAAAAGTGCTACTAATTATATATAAATATATCTATATTACTGCTCTCTTTGTTTGTATGTGCATGGGACAATGAAGGAAGCATGTGAAGACTGGACGTGCTACTAAAGCAGAAAAATCTGTAACTAATGAATTTCATTGGTAAATGAAGTATGGTGCTAGGCCATGAGGAACAAGTCACTCAATTCTGAAAGGCGTGAGAAGAGTGACATCTGTTCCCTTTTAACTTAGATTCCTGGAAACCAGCTAGTCAGTTGTTTTTTTCCCAGGGCTCAAGGGTACTATTAATATTACTGGTTGAGATGAGTATACCCTGTCTTTAAAGTCAACATGGATTTCATCATTTTATAATTGTTAATAATACATTCATTATCTTATTATAGTGAATGTGATATATTACATAACAACACTAATATTTACTTCAATGCCATTGTTAGATTCAGTGTCAGAAGTAGAGATGGCCCGAACCTCCGATTTTAGGTTTGCGAACGGGGTTTGCGAACATCCGCAAAAGGTTCGGTTCGCGCAAACTTTCGTGAACCGCAATAGACTTCAATGGGGATGCGGACTTTGAAAACTAGAAACATTTATGCTGGCCACAAAAGTGATGGAAAAGATGTTTCAAGGAGTCTAACACCTGGAGGGGGGCATGGATGAGTGGGATAGATGGCAAAAGTCCCGGGGAAAATCTGGATTTAACACAAAGCAGCGTTTTAAGGGCAGAAATCACATTGAATGCTAAATTGCAGGACTAAAGTGTTTTAAAACATCTTGCATGTGTATAAATCAATCAGGGAGTGTACTTCGAGTACTGCTTCACACTGACACACCAAACTCACTGTGTAACGCACCGCAAACAGCTGTTTGTGTAGTGACAGCCGTGCTGGACTGGTGCGCACCGTGGCGATAGCGTTTTTCAAGCCCATATGGTCACCAGGCTGTGGTAGCTCAATGATAGAACAACAGTGACTGTCCAGCTGATCAAATTTGGTCTGTCCACAATGAAGCAACAACCTTATTATCTTCTTGTATGTAGGTAGGCATAGGTAGGTCCCCCAGTATAGGTAGGTAGGCATAGGTAGGTGCCCCAGCAGTTAGATAGGCATAGGTAGGAGTCCCAGTATAGGTAGGTAGGCATAGGTAGGAGTCCCATTATAGGTAGATAGGCATAGGTAGGTGCCCCAGTATAGGTAGGTAGGTGCCCCAGTAGTTAGGTAGGCATAGGTAGGTGTCCCAGTATAGATAGTTAGGCAGGGCCTGGCTGGCACAGTAATAACAATTACCAAGGTCCAGCTGCAACAGCTGCCTTTTATAAGGGGGGAGTGGCTCCAGGAGAGAGTGTAGCCTAATTGGCTATAATGTGCCTGCTGACTGTGATGTAGAGGGTCAAAGTTGACCCTAATGGCGCTCTATGGGGGCGAATCAAACTTCCGCAAAAGTTCGCGTTCGCTGGCGAACGCAAACCACCGAAAGTTCGTCTGGAACCGTCCTCATGCGAACCATTCGGGCCATCTCTAGTTAGAAGTTGAGTTGTTCAGATTTGAAGATCAATACCTAATATGTACAGTGCTATGGAAGATAATAGTGGTTTATAAATAAGAAAACAATAATAATAATATGTGGACAGTTTGCTAAACATCTGAAAATGTTTGACTTTTCTCTTGCACTGGTATTCTCAATTAGTACTAGTTTAGTAAACCATATTAACTTTGCAAAAAAACTTCCTAAACCACTGTGGTTAACCCATTAGCAGCTTCAAAGAAATTATCTTGTTTGGGATAAGTGCACTGCTTTTGGCCTCAGCCGCCAGAGCTCATTGTGCCGTAAATTCTTGGTATGCTTCAATGTCTCTCTACTACCAGAGGCTATAGAAACTGAAAGCAGGAGTCCTCTGTTATTTTCTCACACTGCCCCCTAGTGATAAGTGACCATTAATACACATTACAGCAGTACTAATTAGTAGCAAGGAAATGTAACAATTAAGAAATAGAAAAATTGCTTACATAAATTTTCCTGCAGCACTTACAAGACTCTAACTAACTTGGCTGCTAAGGGTTAAGTGTTTTCTAAGTAGCTTTAAAGAGGCTAGCAGGCTTAAGGTATACATAGACTTCATTGTAGGCAACAGGCACAGAAAATGTAAATTAGAACTTTACCCTCTGAGTTTGCAAGTTAAAAATAACTATATTGAACTATACTTGCTTGAGTATTGTAAAGCATAAATAGTTGGCTTGGTAGCAAAAAAGAAAATGGTGTCAGCCATGGGATATGTATGAGTATAGATTTTCAGTTAGCCCATAGTATTATATAGGCTGACCAACAAGCCTGAAAGGCCAGGCAGAAGACCTTTTAAGGGATGTTTCTACATCAAAGTAGCCCAGCAGAATGCCCTTGGTTATGTTCTCCTGAAAAAAGAAACTAAAACTTTTGTTTTTTCAGTTTGTTAAAGGACAACTGAGGTGATGTGACATGATGAGATAGACATGTGTATGTGCAGTGCCAAGCACACAAATAACTAGACTGTGTTCCTTTTTTTTCTTTCTCTGCCTGAAAAAGTTAAAAATCAGGTATGTAAGTAACAGTTTCTGTTTGGGTCAGGACTGGGTCAGACTATAGCACAACCCTCACTGATCAGCAATTACAGCCATAAAACACTTTCCTGTCAGTAAATGGCTTCTGAGAGCTGGAAAGATATAAATAGGGGCAATAATTCATACATTTGAGCTCTGGCATACTTAAATGAAGGTATCATTGCAGAGACAATGAAACAGTAAAAACTTAAAGAGAATCCAAGGCGGGGTTCTTACATAGTAATCCCCATACAGAGGCTGTGTCTGCCAATAGAGCCCAGCCTCTGTTGCTATGTAGCTTCCTCCAAAGCCCCCCTTGCGCGCTGTGAGACCCCATTGATCACAGCCGTGTTTACCTCACTAATGCCAGTCTCGCCGCTCCCCCACCTCCTGAATCGCTCCAGTTCCCGCCCACGTCCCTTCCCTCGCCGCTGATTGGAGGGAAGGGACGCGGGCGGGGACCGGAGAGATTCAGGAGGCGGGCCAGAGCTTAGACTGACATTAGTGAGGTAAACACAGCCGCATAGCGCGGCTGTGTTTTATGGGGTCTCGCAGCGTGCAGGGGGGGGCTTTGGGGGAAGCTAAATAGCAACAGAGGCTGGGCTCTATAGGCAGACCCAGCCTCTGTATGGGGATTGCGATGTAAGAACCCCACCTCGGGTTCTCTTTAGAAACTAGATTGAAATATAAAATAAAACTGTGGGATAGCTAAAAAAGTTATTTTTAGAAGGAGGATAGATACTATTGTTTATTTCATCGGTTTATTTTCACCTCAGATTTCCTTTAAATTGTTTATTTTAGGGAAGTGGTGGAGAGTTAAAGAGAGGATGGATACTTTGAAGGAAAAAAAGGCAGACTATACCATGATTTTTCTTTTAGTTGGCACAAAGACTGGTAACCACTAATGTTATTAATTTAAATTAATTCAGATATTCTGTAGGGAGCAAAAATATGGAGGCAGCTGTGACAGCAGCAGCAGTACCACCACCACATGTGTGTTCTTAATTTTGTGAATATATGATCTGTCCTAGACAAAGACTGTTTAGCATTAGTGTTGGGCCGAACCTCCGATTTTCGGTTCGCGAACCGGGTTCGCGAACTTTCGCGAAAGGTTCGGTTCGCGTTAAAGTTCGCGAACCGCAATAGACTTCAATGGGGATGCGAACTTTGAAAAAAAAAATAATTATGCTGGCCACAAAAGTGATGGAAAAGATGTTTCAAGGGGTCTAACACCTGGAGGGGGGGATGGCGGAGTGGGATACATGCCAAAAGTCCCCGGGAAAAATCTGGATTTGACGCAAAGCAGCGTTTTAAGGGCAGAAATCACATTGAATGCTAAATGACAGGCCTAAAGTGCTTTCAAACATCTTGCATGTGTATACATCAATCAGGTAGTGTAATTAAGGTACTGCTTCACACTGACACACCAAACTCATCGTGTAACGCACCGCAAACAGCTGTTTGTGTAGTGACGGCCGTGCTTTACTGGTGCGCACCATGGCGAGAGTGCAGGTTTTGGTGGCTTTACAGCCCATATGGTCACCTGGCTGATGTAGCTGAATGACAGAACAGTGACTGTCCAGCTGATCAAATTTGGTCTGACCACAATGAGGCAACGACCTTATTATCGTGGGTGTGCCCCCCGAGACACTCATCTAGGCGCCGGTCATTGCTCCATTGTGATACGCAAGCCCCTTCACCACGGCAAGGTAATGATCACGAAGGGGAATGGGCGCATGTACATGCCTTTTCTTTTGTTGTTGCAGCTGCCCGCAGTGCAGCCAGAAAAATTAGGCAGTCATGTACACGCACCCGAAAAATTATTACAGCGGCCGCTGCTAGCAGCGGCCTAAAAAATTCAGCAATCCGCCTGGAGTCCCGGACCCTGTTGGTGGTGGCGGAGAAGGTAGTCAAGCGGCCTGCAGGCAGACATGCTGTGTGGAGGGACTGGGAGCGACTTAGTCTTCTTGGGGCAGGCCAGGCAGCCAGTCACACGGCGTGCAGGCAGAGATGCTGTATGTGCGGGGACTGACTTAGTCTTGGGGCGGGCAGCAGCCCTCCGGGATCCATGCCTCATTCATTTTGATAAAGGTGAGGTACTTAACACTTTTGTGACTTAGGCGACTTCTCTTCTCTGTGACAATGCCTCCAGCTGCGCTGAAGGTCCTTTCTGAGAGGACGCTTGCGGCAGGGCAGGAGAGAAGTTGGATGGCAAATTGGGACAGCTCTGGCCACAGGTCAAGCCTGCGCACCCAGTAGTTCAAGGGTTCCTCATCGCTGTTCACAGCAGTGTCTACATCCACACTTAAGGCCAGGTAGTCGGCTACCTGCCGTTCCAGGCGTTGGTGGAGGGTGGATCCGGAAGGGCTACGGCGAGGCGTTGGACTAAAGAACGTCCGCATGTCCGACATCACCATGAGATCGCTGGAGCGTCCTGTCTTTGACTGCGTGGACACGGGAGGAGGATTAGTGGCAGTGGTACCTTGCTGGCGTTGTGCCGTCACATCACCCTTAAAGGCATTGTAAAACATAGTTGACAGCTGGTTCTGCATGTGCTGCATCCTTTCCACCTTCCGGTGAGTTGGTAACAGGTCCGCCACTTTGTGCCTGTACCGAGGGTCTAGTAGTGTGGCCACCCAGTACAGCTCATTCCCCTTGAGGTTTTTTATATGGGGGTCCCTCAACAGGCAGGACAGCATAAAAGACGACATCTGCACAAAGTCGGATCCAGTACCCTCCATCTCCTCTTGCTCTTCCTCAGTGACGTCAGGTAAGTCAACCTCCTCCCCCCAGCCGCGAACAATACCACGGGAAGGTTGAGCAGCACAAGCCCCTTGCGATGCCTGCTGAGGTTGTTCTCCTGCCGCTGTCCCCTCCTCCTCCTCCTCCCCCAAAGAAACACCTTGCTCATCATCCTCTGAGTCTGATTCGTCTTCTGCACACGACTTCTCTTCTTCCTCCTCCTCCCCCCTCTGTGCTGCCGCAGGTGTTGAGGAAACAGCTGGGTCTGATGAAAATTGGTCCCATGCCTGTTCCTGCCATAACGGTTCCTGGTCACGCTCATTCACAGCTTCATCCACCACTCTACGCACAGCACGCTCCAAGAAGTAAGCGTAGGGAATTAAGTCGCTGATGGTGCCCTCACTGCGGCTCACCAGGTTGGTCACCTCCTCAAACGGCCGCATGAGCCTGCATGCATTCTCCATCAGTGTCCAGTTGTCGGGCCAGAACATCCCCATCTTCCCAGACTGTTTCATTCTACTGTAGTTGTAGAGGTAGTGGGTGACGGCTTTCTTCTGTTCTAGCAGGCGGGAGAACATGAGCAGGGTCGAGTTCCAGCGAGTCGGGCTATCGCAAATGAGGCGTCTCACCGGCATGTTGTTTTTGCGCTGAATTTCCGCAAAGCGTGCCATGGCTGTGTAAGACCGCCTCAAATGCCCACAGAACTTCCTGGCCTGCTTCAGGACATTCGCTAAGCCAGGGTACTTTGCCACAAATCTTTGAACCACTAGATTCATGACATGTGCCATGCAGGGTATGTGTGTCAGCTTCCCCATATGCAAAGCGGCAAGCAGATTGCTGCCGTTGTCGCACACCACGTTGCCTATCTCCAGGTGGTGCGGGGTCAGCCACTCATCCACCTGTTTCTTAAGAGCAGCCAGGAGAGCTGCTCCAGTGTGACTCTCCGCTTTGAGACAAGACATGTCTAAGATGGCGTGACACCGTCTTACCTGGCATGCAGCATAGGCCCTGCGGAGCTGGGGCTGTGTAGCTGGAGAGGAGAACTGCCACTCAGCCAAGGAGGAGGAGGACAGCGAAGAGCATGTAGCAGGAGGAGAGGAGGTGGCAGGAGGCCTGCCTGCAAGCCGTGGAGGTGTCACAATTTGGTCCGCTGCGCCCTGCTTGCCATCGTTCACCACCAGGTTCACCCAATGGGCTGTGTAGGTAATGTAGCGGCCCTGCCCGTGCTTGGCAGACCAGGCATCCGTGGTCAGGTGTACCCTTGACCCAACGCTCTTCGCAAGAGATGACACCACTTGCCTCTCAACTTCACGGTGCAGTTGGGGTATGGCCTTTCTCGAAAAATAAGTGCGGCCTGGCATCTTCCACTGCGGTGTTCCGATGGCCACAAATTTACGGAAGGCCTCAGAGTCCACCAGCCGGTATGGTAACAGCTGCCGAGCTAACAGTTCCGCCACGCCAGCTGTCAGACGCCGGGCAAGGGGGTGACTGGCCGAAATTGGCTTCTTCCGCTCAAACATTTCCTTCACGGACACCTGACTGCTGCTGTGGGCAGAGGAGCAGGAACCGCTCAAGGGCAGAGGCGGAGTGGAGGAGGGTGCCTGTGAAGGTGGAAGGGAGAAAGCGGCAGAAGCAGATAATGCACCTGATGGAGGAGGAAGAGGAGAAGGAGGGTGGCTTTGCTTTTGTGTGCTGCTGCTGCTTTTGCTCAGGTGGCCATCCCATTGCTGTTTGTGCCTTTTCTCCAGGTGCCTTCGTAAGGCACTTGTCCCTACGTGAGTGTTGGCCTTTCCACGGCTCAATTTTTGTTGGCAGAGCGAACAGATGGCTTTGGTCCGATCTGAGGCACACACATTAAAAAATTTCCACACCGCTGAGCCACCCTGGGATGTGGGCACTATGGGGACCTCAGCAGCTGATGCTGAAGGGCAAGTTGGCTGGCTGTACATAGGTGGCAATACATGGTGCCGGACACTGCCACCAGCTGTTTCTGACGAAGAGCTGCCCCAGCTTCTTTCAGCAACTTCTCTCCTCCTCCTACTCTCTGACTCCCCCTCTGAACTGTCCCCCTCTTCATCTCCTCTATTGGGTACATACAGAGGATCCCTATCATCGTCATCATCGTAATCATCCTGCCCAGCTTCGCTTGCCTCAGACAAATCCAAACATGCACCAACATCAGTAGGTCCTTCATCCTCCTTACACGTTACATCCATAATGTTGCCGCGTAACTCAGACATATGAGCTGGTGAAAATTCATCTGGCTGTAACAACAATGGCTGTGCATCAGTGATTTCACCACTAAATAATTCTTGCGAAGTGTCAAATGCAGCGGAAGTGGTGCTAGTAGTAGCACTGGTGGCTGAGCAAGATGAGGTGTTCTGTGTCGCTAAATACTCAACCACGTCCTGACAATCTTGGGAGGTGATGGGACGTGCCTTCTTCCGAGCACTGTACTGTGGGCCAGGTCCACACGAAATTACATTTACACGACCTCGCGCAGACCTGCCGGGTGGCCTTCCTCTGGCTCTGCCACTACCTCTTCCTCTACCTGTTTTTTCCATATCGGGTATGCACGGAGTGGTATATCACACTGCGTGCACTCACGTAGGTAGGTGGGTTCACTTAACTGCACAGGTATGCGCACTGATGCGGTGGGTTCACTGAACAGAACAGGTATACAGTGGCGGGTTCACTGAACAGAACAGGTATGCAGTGGTGGGTTCACTAAACAGAACAGGTATACAGTGGTGGTTCACTAAACAGAACAGGTATGCAGTGGCGGGTCCACTGAACAGAACAGGTATGCAGTGGCGGGTTCACTTAACTGCACAGGTATGCGCACTGATGCGGTGGGTTCACTGAACAGAACAGGTATGCAGTGGCGGGTTCACTAAACAGAACAGGTATACAGTGGCGGTTCACTAAACAGAACAGGTATGCAGTGGCGGGTCCACTGAACAGAACAGGTATGCAGTGGCGGGTTCACTTAACTGCACAGGTATGCGCACTGATGTGGTGGGTTCACTGAACAGAACAGGTATGCAGTGGCGGGTTCACTAAACAGAACAGGTATACAGTGGCGGTTCACTAAACAGAACAGGTATGCAGTGGCGGGTCCACTGAACAGAACAGGTATGCAGTGGCGGGTTCACTAAACAGAACAGGTATGCAGTGGCGGGTCCACTGAACAGAACAGGTATGCAGTGGCGGGTTCACTTAACTGCACAGGTATGCGCACTGATGCGGTGGGTCCACTGAACAGAACAGGTATGCAGTGGCGGGTTCACTAAACAGAACAGGTATACAGTGGCGGTTCACTAAACAGAACAGGTATGCAGTGGCGGGTCCACTGAACAGAACAGGTATGCAGTGGCGGGTTCACTAAACAGAACAGGTATACAGTGGCGGTTCACTAAACAGAACAGGTATGCAGTGGCGGGTCCACTGAACAGAACAGGTATGCAGTGGCGGGTTCACTTAACTGCACAGGTATGCGCACTGATGCGGTGGGTTCACTGAACAGAACAGGTATGCAGTGGCGGTTTCACTAAACAGAACAGGTATGCAGTGGCGGGTCCACTGAACAGAACAGGTATGCAGTGGCGGGTTCACTTAACTGCACAGGTATGCGCACTGATGCGGTGGGTCCACTGAACAGAACAGGTATGCAGTGGCGGGTTCACTAAACAGAACAGGTATACAGTGGCGGTTCACTAAACAGAACAGGTATGCAGTGGCGGGTCCACTGAACAGAACAGGTATGCAGTGGTGGGTTCACAGCACAGGTATGCAGTGGTGGGTTCACAGCCCAGGTATGCAGTGGTGGGTTCAATGAACAGGTATACAGTGGCGGGTCCACTGAACAGAACAGGTATGCAGTGGTGGGTTCACTAAACAGAACAGGTATGCAGTGGCGGGTTCACTAAACAGAACAGGTATGCAGTGGCGGGTCCACTGAACAGAACAGGTATGCAGTGGCGGGTTCACTAAACAGAACAGGTATGCAGTGGCGGGTCCACTGAACAGAACAGGTATGCAGTGGCGGGTTCACTAAACAGAACAGGTATACAGTGGCGGTTCACTAAACAGAACAGGTATGCAGTGGCGGGTCCACTGAACAGAACAGGTATGCAGTGGCGGGTTCACTTAACTGCACAGGTATGCGCACTGATGCGGTGGGTTCACTGAACAGAACAGGTATGCAGTGGCGGGTTCACTAAACAGAACAGGTATACAGTGGCGGTTCACTAAACAGAACAGGTATGCAGTGGCGGGTCCACTGAACAGAACAGGTATGCAGTGGCGGGTTCACTTAACTGCACAGGTATGCGCACTGATGCGGTGGGTTCACTGAACAGAACAGGTATGCAGTGGCGGGTCCACTAAACAGAACAGGTATACAGTGGCGGTTCACTGAACAGAACAGGTATGCAGTGGCGGGTTCACTTAACTGCACAGGTATGCGCACTGATGCGGTGGGTTCACTGAACAGAACAGGTATGCAGTGGCGGGTTCACTAAACAGAACAGGTATGCAGTGGCGGGTCCACTGAACAGAACAGGTATGCAGTGGCGGGTTCACTTAACTGCACAGGTATGTGCACTGATGCGGTGGGTCCACTGAACAGAACAGGTATGCAGTGGCGGGTTCACTAAACAGAACAGGTATACAGTGGCGGTTCACTAAACAGAACAGGTATGCAGTGGCGGGTCCACTGAAGAGAACAGGTATGCAGTGGTGGGTTCACAGCACAGGTATGCAGTGGTGGGTTCACAGCACAGGTATGCAGTGGTGGGTTCACAGCACAGGTATGCAGTGGTGGGTTCAATGAACAGGTATACAGTGGCGGGTCCACTGAACAGAACAGGTATGCAGTGGTGGGTTCACAGCACAGGTATGCATTGGTGGGTTCACAGCACAGGTATGCAGTGGTGGGTTCACAGAACAGGTATGCAGCCAGACAGGAACAAGCTAAGCCTAACTAATCTTTCCCTGAGAGACAGTCTGCAGCAGCTCGCCCTACTCTGACTAATGCAGGCACACGAGTGGCCGTAATGGCCGCCGCTGCCTGCCTTATATAAGGGGGGGTGGGGCTCCAGGGGCTAGTGTAGCCTAATTGGCTACACTGGGCCTGCTGACTGTGATGTAGAGGGTCAAAGTTGACCCTCCATGTGCATTATGGGGTGAACCGAACTTCCGCAAAGGTTCGCCTGCGGGACGCGAACGCGAACCACTGAAGTTCGCATGGAACCGTTCGCAGGCGAACCGTTCGGCCCTAAACTCTATTTAGCATACTGCAGGTGTGTGCAAAAGTAATCTGACACTCAAGTTTTTCTCAAGTTGAAAGCCCAATCTACACGATACGATTCTTTGTGCGATTTGATTACGATTCTATTTACGATCCCATTAAATCCGACATGTCTGATCGGGATTCGATTCAATTCGATTTGCCATTGTTTTGCAATGGCAAATTGAATCGAATCGAATCCCGATCGGACATGTCGGATTTAATCGGATCGTAAATAGAATGGTAATCGAATCATACAAAGAATCGTATCATGTAGATTGGGCTTAAGAAAATAAGAAAGACAGTCAGTATTTGCCCCTCCCAAATAAGAAGTGCGGCAAGTATGTACCTCCTCACAATACCTCCTCCTAGTAACAAAGGCAGTCAGTATCTGTCCCTGGTATAATATGCAGCAATTGCAAATAGAGTATGAATAACCACACAGCACAAGGCACTGAGCAGTCACAATGGCTGTAGAATATTCTCATTTATCATGCTGAGTAAGTAGAGGGCAATTAGCGTGACCCGCATTACCTAGGGAAGACATGCACTGCTAGGGTATTGCGCACAAAAACCTTAGCATAACATATGTTACATTAGTAATGCTAATTGTGCAATATGTGCTACATATGTGTAATTAAGGGTAAAATTGATGTGCGCTTAGAGATTCTCATTCCAATTCTCCTGAATTGAAAGTTCAGCATTTCCGATCTGAAATTCACATTTCCAATCAAAATTCAGAAATCGGAAAGCAGAATTACTCAGAAACCCGATTTACAGCAACTCGGTAATTTTACCCCAATCACAGAACTCGGAAGCATTGGACCAATCAGAGAATGCAGACTTTTTTTGCAAAATTTTAATTTTTAAAGCAATCATCAGACTGATTTTTAGTTTTTCAGATTTCCATTTCTCGTGTGCAAAAAAAAAAAAAAAAAAAAAAAAGCTCCTTGAATAATCGGAAATATGAAAATCGGAAAAAAGGAAATCGGGATTTGGAAAACCGTAAAGTCAGTAATTCGGAAAAACTGAAAATTGGAAAATCCGGATTTCCGTGGAATCAGAAATGGGCATTTCCGACCATCCCTGGTGCGCTCCCTTCGCACAGCAACTTTACAGAGCTTTTGTGCATATGCTCCATTGTTACATTTTAGACACAGCTTAATGACAGCCCTTCCCTTGTTAGCTCCTATGTCCTCCTTTATTCACTGTAAAAATGTGCTAAAATTTCACTAAAATTGGCAAGGTCTTCTTTTTTATTGAATCATGGCAATGCTGTATTTTCTAATTGCTCCATTTGGCAGTCCTAAGATGTGCAATAAAACTATATCTGCATCCATATTACCCATGGTTGTCCATGTAACTTGTCTGTACAATATTTATTCATACAGTATCATAGAAGATGTTGGCACTATATTAATTAATACCAATTACAGCATTGTACTGCATCTTTTTATACATAGCATTTATCCATAGAACAGTTTGCATACTGAGAAGCATGTCTTCTAGTGAAAAATGTATTACTTACATTAGAGCCGCTTGTCACAGACATACACTATTTGTTACAGCTAATAGCCTGGAATGCTCTAAATGAAGATGTTAACAATTTGACATGAACTGCTGTCAAATGTCTACTCCAAATTAGGACTAAGAATTCCAGCAATGGTTTCACTAGATAAACCGTCACTATCACGTGCAACACAAGTAATTATACTCAGAATGTGTTATAGTTGCAACATTAAGAAAGTTTAAAATGCCCAAAGTATAATTTATTTTCCTAAAAAAAGCTTTATTAGTCCAATGCAAGATAGATACATATGGCAGTAATAGACATGTGTGTACATCTCAAATACAATAATGAAATACGTATCTTGGACTAATTACATATTAACTGTTGCAATGAGGTAATACAAGTATAACCAGAAAATAAAATTAACAAACACATTGCTGGTGTCAGACTTCAAGAACATGTGGAGATGATACGAGCTGAAAATTAAAACATATAAACCATATTCATTCAGTGTTGCTTTATTGAATCTGAAGGTCCATCAGCTGCCAAGTGTACAGATGTATGGCCACCTTAAAGGATACCAGAGCTGAAAATGTTTGGACTAACGGGGGGAACAGGCATATACTACTACCTGTCCTGATGGCCACTGCTCCCCCGTTCTCCTCTTTGCACCCTACAGCTCACCTAAAAGCCCCCTGGGATCCTCCTCCGGTTGCCAAGGTCGGGCTTACTGCGCAGGCACTGAGCTGCACATGTTCCACAGCGCGTGCCCATGGCTGGGAGCACATTGCGAAAGCATAGGGGCACGCACATTGCGAAAGCATAGGGGCGCGCTGTAGGACGTGCACAGCCCGGCCGGTGCATGCGCAGTAAGCCCAACCCTGGCAAGCAATAGAGATTCCTGGGGGCTTTTAGGTGATCTATGGGAGGCAGATAGGAGAAGAGGAGGAGCGGTGGGCATCAGGACAGGTGGTAGTATATGCCCGCTCCCCCTGTTTCTCCAAACATTTTCAGCTCTGGTATCCTTTTTTCCCCAGGTGATAATTTCAAAACTTATCAATAAAATGCCCTTTAAGCTACCAGTAAGCAATAAAATATTCAGAATAATTTTGACAATAGTTTTTTTTACCTAGCTTATCATATATTTTCAATTAGAGTGCTGAAAAGTTATTTTAAACTGAAGATGAAAAATTATCTCCTAGGAGAAAACTTAGAAGAAAAAGTGAATTGCATATGGCCCCTTGATTTTTCAATCTCCACACATCTAGTAATTATGCCTCGTAGAACATCTTTTAGCTTCCTTAAGTGCGTTACAAGGTATCAATGGTTTCTGGGAAGTGATATCTAAATTCAAATTCTAGACCATAGTACAATTTCCTGCTACTTTTACAGCTACCTTTCTAACAGTCCCCAGGGATCCTATTCAATTAACTTTTCTCCCGGGCAATAAATATTCTTTTTTTTTTTTCTACAAAATAATTTCTCAAAACCTGGCAACTGAAAAAGTACTAAAACAATTTATTGTAACTTATTTTAAATATGATCTTGCTTGCTGGGGGATTAAAAGTTATTTTACTGATAATGTGTGATAACTGATAACAAAACTCAAAAGAAATATTACCGGTAACTGAATGGGGGCCCTGGTGTCTAAGCACTTTATCCAGGGTCTTACTGTAATACAAAAGCCTTGGAGCTAACTGCGACTTCTTTGAAGATATGTAATGGCATCAGCGTCACATGACCAAAGATGCCATTGGAGCCATGGAGACAGGGATACAGAAGGAGAAAGGAGGAGGAATCTTTAAATGTATGCCCATGTTTCTTGCGTTGACTTTGTTTTGTTTTTTTATTTGTGTACTCTTTGCTTATGTCAAATTTAATTCTGCTTTATGGATTACCATAACTATTCTGCCTCCTGTTAAAGGAGGCCATATACTGTATACTGTAGTTCAGGGTTTTTTTTTACATTTTTGAACTGAACAAGTTTGATAATTTTTTTATCAATTAATTACAGTTTGAAAGGTAATTTCAATCTATCATACATTAATCAATTTTTCACATTGTTATTGAAACTCAAGAAAATGTATACAATTGATTAAAAAATATTTTGTTTGAGTGTTAATCAATCCTTTTATTGAGAAGTTGTGAGAATCAAATGCGAGATTCAGTATGGCTATCTTAATAAAAGAAAGCCAACTTTCTGTACAATATCAATTTAGCATTTAGCACTAATTTATATTTAAAACTGTCACCCTGTGCGTGTTTGGGGAGGTGCACGTAGGATTACTGTACCTCCCGTGGCCTGGTGTCTTCTATGGTTCGCTTGCTGTGCCTCCTGTTCTGTATATCCTGGTCAGCGCGGCCAGCACCCTTTGACCTAGACATGACTTTTTATCTTAGCAAATTTTACACAAAATATGCCTATTCACATATTCCTGTGATGTGCATACTGTGCAATGAGAAGCTGATGATCTGAACCACAATTAGGACTCAATGTTTCAGTCTTCCACTTTTCTCTGCATGTGGTTGTGGTATTGATCATCAAGTGATGTCCATACATAAAATCTTCATTTACACCGTGCAAAGATGGTGCTAACTATGTCACTTAAATTATTTTTAGCATAATCTGAATTCTACTCTACTTCTACTGCTATGCTACCTGCTTCATTTAATTATCTGAAGCTAAAGTTGACTGTTATTACATGTTTTTGATCAGTAGTATCTGTAATGCAAATAGTGTGCTAAACTAATTGCAAATACATTAAATATTTCATGTATTTTAACCTCATAGATGGTTCTCTTAACATGATCAGTGATCATAACGGTTCATTGTTTTCCTTTAAACTGCCTGTATTTTGTGTTGCTATTGAAACATACTGTATGTAATGACATCGATTGATGGATGTAAACGTACTTGATAAATACTCACAATTGAGTGTAATAAACGTCCTGATTGAATGCAAAATTGCCATCTAAAATTCTCTATATCTAAATGTATTGTGACTGAGGGACTTTGTATTTTCGGACAAACTTAAAAAATGAGCTCACGTTTAGTCTAGTTTTTCTAGTAAAATAATATAAACACATGTCATTGAAACTTTCCGTTAATTAGTTAAATGAAGCATAGTGCTAAATCCAGATAGGAAGGCACCATCCACCGTATAATTGTTCCCAGGTCTTCCTTCAGTCTTTGGCTGCAGCAGGAAGTTAAGAGACGTTTCCACATTGCCATATGTGTCCAGATTTAATTGTAAATATCAATTGCTTAAAAAACACACTGCGGAAGTTTTAGAGAATGTAAAACTATAAAGATTGTTTTGCATGTGCTTTAACAAAATATTTTTTCATCAAAAATTAACATTTAGGTATGACCAGGGATTGTGAAAAAAATAAAGAACTGCAGAAGGTTTCATCTGGGCAGCACGGTGGCGTAGTGGTTAGCGCTCTCGCCTTGCAGCGCTAGGTCCCTGGTTCGAATCCCAGCCAGGGCACTATCTGCAAAGAGTTTGTATGTTCTCTTCGTGTCTGCGTGGGTTTCCTCCGGGCACTCCGGTTTCCTCCCACATTCCAAAAACATACGAATAAGTTAATTGGCTCCCCTAAAAATTGGCCCTAGACTACAGTACTTACACTACATAATATAGACATATGGCAATGGTAGGGATTAGATTGTGAGCTCCTTTGAGGGACAGTTAGTGACATGACAATATATATATATATATATATATATATATATATATATACACTGTACAGCGCTGCGTAATATGTCGGCGCTATATAAATACTAAATAATAATAATCTTAAGGGCTCATCGTGTAATGGTACTTTCTTTTCACCACTGCTTTCTGGGTAAAGACTCATGACACTATATAACCAGCTCGTCCATACACTAGGCTGGTTAAACAGAGGCAATTTTATGTTATCACCTCAAGCTTTATATTTCCCTTTTAATGCATGCCAAAATGTTATTAGCTTTAGTTGCAGCAGCTTGGCATTGAATATGATTATTTAACTTGTCGATGAGTACTCCTAAGTCCTATTTTGTTTATTTTGTATGGTGTTACAACCAAAATGAATGACTTTGGACTTGATTCACAAAGCGGTGATAACCCAGTTATCACGCCTAAAAGACTTTAGGCGTGATGACCTTTTCACCACTGAGTTATCACCGCTTTTTCCTGCTCTTCGCGCGAAGTTACCGCGCGTACGCGCGTGAGCGCGCGCGCAAAGTCCCATAGGGTTTAATGGGAGCTTCGCGCGAAGCGTCGGGTGCTGCGCGCGCACTTACGCGCGTACGCGCGGTAACTTCGCGCGAGTTTCTTCTTATCATGCCTAAAGTGAGTTTAGGCGTGATAAGGCCCTTTTCACCAGCGTGCAAACACTTTGCACCGCTTGGTGAATCAAGCCCTTTACATTTTTCATCTGCCATTTATGTGCCCATATACAGTGGGTTACAAAAGTATTCACCCCCCCTTGAAGTTTTCCACATTTTGTCACATTACTGCCACAAACATGATTCAATTTTATTGGAATTCCACATGAGAGACCAGTACAAAGTGGTGTACACGTGAGAAGTGGAATGAAAATCATACATGATTCCAAACATTTTTTACAAATAAATAACTGCAAAGTGGTGTGTGCATAATTATTTAGCCCTCTTTGATCTGAGTGCAGTCAGTTGCCTATAGACATTGCCTGATGAGTGCTAATGACTAAACAGAGTGCACCTGTGTGTAATCTAATGTCAGTACAAATACAGCTGCTCTGTGAGGGCCTCAGCGGTTGTCTAAGAGAATATTAGGAGTAACAACACCGTGAAGTCCAAAGAACACACCAGACAGGTCAGGGATAAAGTTATTGAGAAATTTAAAGCAGGCTTAGGCTACAAAAAGATTTCCAAAGCCTTGAACATCCCACGGAGCACTGTTCAAGCGATCATTCAGAAATGGAAGGAGTATGGCACAACTGTAAACCTACCAAGACAAGGCCATCCACCTAAACTCACAGGCCGAACAAAGAGAGCGCTGATCAGAAATGCAGTCAAGAGGCCCATGGTGACTCTGGACGAGCTGCAGAGATCTACAGCTCAGGTGGGAGACTCTGTCCATAGGACAACTATTAGTCATGCACTGTACAAAGTTTGCCTTTATGGAAGAGTGGCAAGAAGAAAGGCATTGTTAACAGAAAGCATAAGAAGTCCAGTTTGCAGTTTGCCACAAGCCAAATGGGGGACACCGCAACCATGTGGAAGAAAATGCTCTGGTCAGATGAGACCAAAATGGAACTTTTTGGCCAAAATGCAAAACGCTATGTGTGGCAGAAAACGAACACTGCACATCACTCTGAACGCAGCATCCCCACTGTCAAATATGGTGGTGGCAGCATCATGCTCGGGGGGTGCATCTCTTCAGCAGGGACAGGGAAGCTGGTCAGAGTTGATGGGAAGATAGATGGAACCAAATACAGGGCAAACTTGGAAGAAAACCTCTTGGAGACTGCAAAAGACTTGAGACTGGGGCGGAGGTTCACCTTCCAGCAGGACAATGACCCTAAACATAAAGCCAGGGCAACAATGGAATGGTTTAAAACTAAACATATCTATGTGTTAGAATGGCCCTGTCAAAGTCCAGATCTAAATCCAATCGAGAATCTGTGGCAAGATCTGAAAACTGCTGTTCACAAATGCTGTCCATCTAATCTGACTGAGCTGGAGCTGTTTTGCAAAGAAGAATGGGCAAGGATTTCAGTCTCTAGATGTGCAAATCTGGTAGAGACATAACCTAAAAGACTGGCAGCTGTAATTGCAGCAAAAGGTGGTTCTACAAAGTATTGACTCCAGCTTGGACCCTGATACTCTGGTGTTTAAATACAACAAATGTGTGTCCTCCACCTTTGAGACCATTGCTCCTCTGCGCACCAAATATCTTACTCCACACCATCATGCACAGTGGTTTGATAACGCTATAAAAGAGCTGAAAAGACAAGGCCGAAAACTTGAGAGACTGTGGCGCAAATCTCAGTCCCCAGAAGACAAACATGCCTTAATCCTCCACTTGAAGAGCTACCAAAAGGTAATCACGGGAAAAAAACCATCCTTTCTATCACAAGAGATTGCAAATGCAGTTAACAAACCAGCCCAACTGTTCCGCACAGTGGAAAAACTCTGCAACCCGGCATGTCAAAAACTTAACATCGAGTCTTCAAAGGACCTCTGTGACCAATTTGCCCATTTCTTCACAGACAAAGTCTCCGCTATAAGGTCCGACATCCAACTTACAGCATCTGAGCCTAATATAGCGCCGAAGACCATTAGCAGAGACAATGTAACACCTTGGTCAAACTTCATAGAAATTGATGAAGAAGTCACATCAAGCATCCTCCTTCACGTCCGCCTAACTACCTGTGACCTAGATCCTGGCCCAACACAGTTCATGTTGAACTGCCCCGACCTGTTCGTACCGGTATTCCTAAAAATTGTTAACTGTTCCTTAAAATCAGGGATATTTCCTGCTTTACTGAAGTAAGCAATCATCAGGCCTCTCCTCAAAAAACCCTCCCTGGACCCAGATGCAATGACCAGCTACAGACCTGTCTCTAACCTTCCCTTTCTGGGCAAGCTAATTGAAAAAGCTGTTTACCTCCAGCTAGAAGCTAAAATCCTACAAAACAACAGTTATGACCCATTCCAGTCTGGCTTCAGGAAACACCACAGCACTGAAACGGCCCTCATCCAAATATGCAACCACCTGCTCATGGCAAGAGACAGAGGAGAGTGCTCCATCCTCATACTGCTAGACCTTTCTGCAGCCTTTGATACAGTTGACCATGACATCTTGATAAACAGGCTACAGGAATACTGCGGCATTGATGGCATAGTTCTTCAGTGGTTCCAATCCTTCTTGAGTGGCAGAACCCAAAAAGTGTCTATGGGGCCCTTCCTGTCCACCCCTGTATCACTTAGGTATGGGGTGCCCCAGGGCTCAATCCTCTCTCCCCTGCTTTTCACGATTTACATGTTACCGCTGGGAAAACTAATCCAAAAACATGGCCTGACATACCACTGCTATGCAGACGACACTCAACTATATCTTTCCTTCAAGCCTGGTGTGACAGACCCAACTCTAACTATAAACGCCTGCTTACGTGAACTACAGCAATGGATGAATGACAACTGGCTGAAACTAAATGCAGACAAAACTGAAGTCCTTCTGATAGGAGGGCAGAGCATGATAACAAAACAACTTAACTTGCAGTCTTCACCACTGGGAATAGGAGGCACGGATCTGCGCAGCTCTGATCATGTGCGTAGCCTGGGAGTTCTAATTGATTGGGATTTAAAGTTCAGAACTCAAATCTCTGCTGTGGTGAAATCATCCTATTTTCACCTGAAGAACATTGCAAAAATCAAGCACCTCATACCCCCAGAAGATCTGCCAACCTTAGTCCACGCCTTCATCACATCCCGACTGGACTACTGCAATGCTCTCTACACTGGCCTTCCAAAAAAGGTCTTGTACCGACTACAGCTGATACAGAATACTGCTGCCAGACTGCTAACCAACCAACCCCGTCACTGCCACATAACGCCAGTCCTGCACTCCCTTCACTGGCTACCTATAGAATGGAGGGTCCTATTCAAGATCGGCCTACTGACATTTAAATCCCTGAATAATTTAGGCCCTGGATACATGAAAGATATGTTGCAGCTGCGTAGCAATCCCCGCATTCTCAGATCAACAGGTTCTAATAATCTAGTCATACCCAGAGTCCACTTGGAAACTTTTGGTCCCAGAGCCTTCTGTCATGCTGCCCCTACGTTTTGGAACTCCTTACCTCAACAGATCAGGACAGCTCCATCCCTGGACGTGTTTAAATCCAGACTGAAAACCCACCTGTTCAGTTTGGCATTTGCAGAAATATAACTTTTGTTGTGTGAATGCTTCATCCTACTAATTACTGAATCTGAGAGAGCCTAAGCGCTTTGAGTCCTATGGGAGAAAAGCGCTATAGAAATGTTATTGTATTGTATATTGTATTGTATTGACTCAGGGGGCTGAATAATTACGCACACCCCACTTTGCAGTTATTTATTTGTAAAAATGTTTGGAATGATGTATGATTTTCGATCCACTTCTCACATGTACACCACTTTGTATTGGTCTTTCACGTGGAATTCCAATAAAATTGATGCATGGTTGTGGCAGTAATGTGACAAAATGTGGAAAACTTCAAGGGGACCGAATACTTTTGCAACCCACTGTAGCCATCCTATCCAGATCCTGTTGCAATATGTCACTATCTTCCTGAGAGTTGATGATTCTGCACAATTTTGTATCATCTGCGAAAATAGCAACATTGCTTTCTACTGCATCTACTAGATCATTAATAAATAAATTGAAGAGCACTGGACCCACTACTGACCGCTGTGGGACCCCACTGCTAACAGTCTCCCATTTTGAAAAAGATCCATTGACTACAACGCTTTGCTTTCTGTCCATTAGCCAGTTCCCTATCCATGCACACAGACTCTTCCCCAGTCCTTGCATCCTCAACTTTCACACCAGACTTTTGTGGGGAACAATGTCAAAGGCCTTTGCAAAGTCCAAGTATATCACATCTACAGCATTCCTAATATCCGCGTTAGCGCTCACTACCTCATAAAAGCTGAGCATGATAGTCAAACCGGACCTGTCTTTAGTAAACCCATGCTGATGCTGAGAACTAAGATTATTTTCTGCTATGAAGACTTGTATTGTATCTCTCAGTAACCCCTCAAATAGTTTGCACACAACTGATGTTAAGCTTACAGGTCTATAATTTCTGGGATCTGATTTTTTGCTCTTCTTAAAGAGACTCTGTAAAGTCAAAAAGATCCCCTGGGGGGTACTCACCTCGGGTGGGGGAAGCCTCCGGATCCTAATGAGGCTTCCCACGCCGTCCTCTGTCCCACGGGGGTCTCGCTGCAGCCCTCCAAACAGCCGGCGACAGAGCCGACTGTCAGTTTAATATTTACCTTTGCAGGCTCCAGCGGGGGGGCGGCTGTGGCTGCTTTCCGCTCTGAACTACACGGAAATACCCGATCTCAGTCGGGTCCGCTCTACTGCGCCGGAAACTTGCGCCTGCGCAGTAGAGCAGACCCGACGGCGATCGGGTATTTCCGTGTAGTTCGGAGCCGACAGCAGTCAGAGCGCCTGCACAGGAGCCGGGAAGGTAAATAATGACGTCATCTTGTACGGAGGGCTGCAGCGAGACCCCCGTGGGACAGAGGACGGCGTGGGAAGCCTCATTAGGATCCGGAGGCTTCCCCCACCCGAGGTGAGTACCCCCCAGGGGATCTTTTGATGTTACAGATCCTCTTTAAATAACGGGAAAACATGGGCTATACTACAATCTACCAGAACTCTGCCAGTTGAAAGAGTCACAAAGGATAATGTAAAGGGGTTTGTCGATAACGGAACTTAATTCCCTTAGGACCCTAGGATGTATGCCATCTTTTTTCAATTTACAATTATAGGTTTATTAACTTTTATTCTGGTAAACACTATTTTTATTAATATTGCTGCTGAGAGATCCATTTGGACAAAGAAAAGAAGGTGCCTGTCTGTTTTAATTCCTCAGTGGATGTGCTCCTGTCAGTCAGTGTTCCTGCATTGTTACCTCCATATATATAATATAAATGATGGTACCATGGACAACAAAAACTGTGTTTCATGTTCAGCCCTCTATTTCCAGAGGCAACCCCCATCTGCAGAAAACTATCAGTATTATTGCATCTACAGCTCTCATTCACCTGAAGCACCAAGGTACAGCAGCCCTCATCTTCCATGTACATCTCCAAGAGTAAACATCTATTCCGATTACAGTCCCCATCTTGCATGTGCGGATCCCTATCTACAGCATACATGCCTAGGCCCTATCCTAAGCAGAAATGTGGTCCTTTGCTTTGTAGAAAATGCTTAACATATATTCTTACTGCTTTTTCTGCTGATGCCTTTTTAGATGACTAGTATCAGGAAAAATTGTAAAATATAAAATACATGTGCCTTCCTACAAATAAGATATGTACATTTCTCCTAGAGTAAAATTAACTATAACTAGCTTTCCTATGTAGCTGTTACTTACAGTACTTATGGCCTTGTTCAATTAAGTTTTTCTCCTAAGTTTTCTCATAGGCGATCATTTTTCATCTTCTGTTTAAAATAACGTTTCAACACTTTGCAATTAAGGTACCAAAAAGGAAGCAAAAAGTTCTGTCAAACTATTCTAGTATTTTTTCGTTTGTTGGTGACTTTCTGTTTTGTTAATAAGGAGTAAAAATATCACCTCTGACTAAAACTTAGGAGAAATTGCCCTTATCCAATTAACAAAGTTGGTAATAAAGTACTGTCACACTTATCTTGAGCATTTTCTTGCTTGGTCAGAGCTTAAAAAAAGATGTTTTATTGGTAAAGTGTGAAAATATCTCCTAGGATAGGGCCAATGCTTCCATAGAGGCAAAGGGGAGCAATTGCCTCAGGGCTCCAGAGCCTGTAGGGCCCCCCAAGGTGTCTCCTCCCTCCTCTCCAGCTATGGTGACCCTACTAGAGATGGCCCAAATGGTTCGCCTGCGAACGGTTCCAGGTGAACTTCCGGGGGTTTGCAATCGTGGAGAACCATGAACTAACTTTACTGGAAGTTCAGTTTGCCCCCATAGTGCACTATTAGGGTCAACTTTGACCCTCTACATCACAGTCAGCAGGCACATTGTAGCCAATCAGGCTACACTCCCTCCTGGAGCCACTCCCCCCCCCCCTTATAAAAGGCAGGCATCACCGGCCATTTTACTCACTCGTGTGCCTGCAGTAAATAGAGAAGGGACAGCTGCTGTAGACTCTCTCGTAGGGAAAGATTAGTTAGGCTCTAGTAGACTTCTTAGCTTGCTCCTTGCTGATTCTTATTGCTAAAATAGCACCTCACAACAGCTCTTTTGAGATCTAATCTTGTTCTTGCGATCTATTTTTTTTTCTGTGTGTCCCACTGACACTTGTGTTGCATAGACAGCCTTGATAATTCATACTGTGTGTGCCACTGCCAGGCCCAGCACATTCACTGATCACCTGTGTGTGTGACAGGTGCACACTACCCATCACTGCATATACCTACCTGTTCACTGTGCACTAACCTACATGAGCACACGCAGTGTCACTGTGCCTGTCCACTACCTGTCTGTGTGTGACAGGTGCACATTGTAATACGCATTACTGCATATGCCTACCTACCTGTTCACAGTGCACCCACCTACCTAAGTGAGCTGAGCGCACGCAGTGTCACTGTGCCTGTCCGCTACCTGTCTGTGTGTGACAGGTGCACATTGTAATACCCATTACTGCATATACCTACCTACCTGATGTTCACAGTGCACCCACCTACCTACGTGAGTTGAGTGCATGCAGTATCACTGTGCCTGTCCGCTACCTGTCTGTGAGTGACAGGTGCACACTGTAATACCCATTACTGCATATACCTAACTGGGGTGTTTAGTGCACCCACCTACCTACGTGAGTGCACGCAGTGTGATATACCACTCCGTGCATACCTGTTAACTGCACCTGTCTGACTGTACATTGTATTAGTCAAGTCAGTGCATACCTTTCACTTCATCCCCCCCAATATGGAAAAAAAAAGGCAGAGGCAGGCCACCTGGCAGGTCTGTTCGAGGTCGCGCTGTCTTGATTTCATGCGGCCCTCGACCAAAGTACAGTGTTCAGAAGGCACGTGCCATCAACCCCCAATATTGTCAGGACATAGCTGACTATTTAACACAGAACACCTCATCTTTCTCAGCTTCCGCATGGAAGTGTGACATATCTTCCTCCTCCTGCTCTGATTCTGGCACCCCACTTAACACTCAGTCGGCCACCACCACCAAATTGCCATCACCCCAGGGCTCAGCGGTATGGACATTTTTTTGTGTATCTGCCTCAGATGAGAGCAATGCCATCTGTACTCTCTGCCAACGAAAATTGAGCCATGGAAAGACCAAGACCCGCGTAGGGACAACATTACAAAGGCACATGATTACAAAGCACAAACTGCAATGGGATGACAACCTGAGGAAAAGCAGCACACAAAAGCAAAGCCACACACAGCAGTGGAAGATAAAAGGCCACATTTTTTTCTCTAAAAAGGCGATACCTAAACTGTACCATGAGGTTGAAAGGCAAGTGGTGATATCTCTGACACACAGTGTTGGGTCAAGTGTCCATCTGACCACGGATGCCTAGTCTGCAAAGCACGCTCAGGCCTGCCCGAAGACTAAGTCAGTCCCCATACACAACATCCCTGCCTGCACGCCGTGTGACTGCCTGCCCCAAGACTAAGTCAGTCCCCACACAGCATCTCTGCCCGCAGGTCGGTTGACTGCCTTCTCCGCCACCGCCAACAGGGTCCAGGACTCCAGGTGGATTCCTGAATTATATAAATTTTTCTGATGCGTGTACATGCCTGCCTAATTTTTCTGGCTGCACTGCAGCTGCAACAACAAAACAAAAGGCATGTACATGTGCCCATTCCCCTTCGTGATCATTACCTTGCCGCGGTGAAGGGGCTTGCGTATCACAATGAAGCAATGACCGACGGCTATATGAGTGTGTCGGGGGGGGGGGGGGGGGGCACACCCACGATAATAAGGTCGTTGCTTCATTGTGGACAGACTAAATCTAATCAGCTGGACAGTCACTGTTCTGTCATTCAGCTACCTCAGCCCGGCGACCATATGAGCTTGAAAACCGCCACGGCCTGCACTCTCGCCATGGTGCGCACCAGTCCAGCACAGCCGTCACAACACAGCCGTTTGCGGTGCGTTACACAGTGAGTTTGGTGTGTCAGTGTGAAGCAGTATTCTTATTACACTCCCTGATTGATGTATACATATGCAAGATGTTTTAAAGCACTTTAGTCCTGCAATTTAGCATTCAATGTGATTTCTGCCCTTAAAATGCTGCTTTGTGTCAAATCCAGATTTTTCCCCGAGACTTTTGGCGTCTATCCCACTCCGCTATGCCCCCCTCCAGGTGTTAGACCCCTTGAAACATCTTTTCCATCACTTTTGGGGCCAGCATAAATGTTTCTATTTTTCAAAGTTCACCTCCCCATTGAAGTCTATTTGCGGTTCGCAGAAGTTCGCGCGAACCAAACTTTTGGCGGAAGTTCCCGAATCCGGTTCGCGGAACCAAAAATCGGAGGTTCAGGCCATCTCTCGACCCTACTCATGTCTGCAGGGAATGAGAAAGAGAAGAAGTCCAAAGCATAAAGCACAGTACTGCCTCCTGTGTCCTGTATGGATTAGATAAGACTCTGCTATGTGTACACTCTGCATTTGTAGGGTAAAACAGAAGAAGAATAATGGGGACCCCCACCAATGCTATTGGGGATGTATGATGGACACCTGATGGTGCTGTGTGACTGGGGTGGGGGGGGGTGGAGCCTAACAGAAAGCTTGAGGACCCAGGGTGGTCAACTTGCTGTGGGGGGTGGGGCTGTGCTAGGAGAGCCCCCAAGTTGCTTTTGCCCTGGGGCCCCATTGTAGTTAGAACCGGCCCTGTCCTTGGAGAAAACTCAGGAGAAAAGTTAATTGGATATGGGCCTTTTAAAGTGTATTGAATAAGAGGCTTAGGCCCTTATTCAATTTACTTTTTCTCCTGGGTTTTCTCCCAGGCGATATTTTGAAACTTGTCAATAAAATTCCTTTACACCACCAGCAAGCAAGAAAATACTTACAGTTTTGATAGCACTTTTCCATCTTCCTTTGGGTACTTATTTAATTGCAAAGTGATGAAAAGTTATTCTAAATAGAAGATCAAAAATGATGTCCTAGGAGAATACTCAGGAGAAAAAGTGAATTGTATATGGACCAGTATATCTGCTATCTATCTTGTATGACTGGATATTCCCATTTCTATCAGTCAATGTTGCTCATTTGATGGATCATATGGATCATCAGGATGCTGCTTCCCCACCTCCATGTTGTATTTGGACATTACTTGCAATTTATTATCATTTGCCATACAAATTCTGTCACTCGTTCAGCTACAAACAATGTAACATTCAGTCTAGATTACAATATAATCCGAAATATATTTAACTAAATGTAAATTACTCATCTTGATTTACCATGCACATATTGGGTTGATTGTTAGTAAAAGTCTAGCTCTATACAGTATATTAGAGATTTTTGGTCACTTGTATTTGGTTTCATGCAATAGTTTTTCATGCTCATGTATATAGGTTAATACAACCTATTATGTCTTATAAAAATTGTAATAAAATATTTATAGATACATAGCTATCTATGTTGAAAAAAGATACACTTCCATGTAATTCAACCTACTGAGCTTTCTACAGCTTATTCCAGCAGAACTAAAAGCCACAAAGGTAATATTTTTTCAGACTGGAACAAAGTATCGCTGTGCAGAACCTAATAATTATAGCTGCGGATCACCTTCAAAGTAAGGAAAGCATTCCAGCTCATTTTAAATGCAAATATAGAATTTGCCATAATTGCTTCCTGTGGTAAGACATTCCAAATCTCAGCTCTTACTTCAAATAATCTCTTTCTGAACAGGTGGTAGAATCTCCTTTCCTCCCTATATGGTGATGGTCCAATTTGTTGCATTTGTAAGTATTTAAGTCTGGCCACTTCGGGTTCTGGCCAGCTAGTATGGATATTGCTGATGTTTTCGGACTTTGGCCCAGGAGAATGAGAAATGACAAGTGCTGTCTGGCCAAGTCCCAAAGAAAGGCAAAAACAGCACCAGTTTCAATGGGGCAGTGGTATCTGCATTACCCCACTCCAGCTCCTCGCCTTTGCCTTCCCCTCTCATCTTTATCTGCAGGGAGAAATACAGGGCAGCCCATCCAGCGTGCCCGTGTCCTAGAGCAGGACACAGGCCGCCACTTCTCATATTGGCCGCAGTAGCCCAGCCAACAATGATTATGTAGAGTTTCCTTAATTTCATGTTTTGAGTGTTGGTATTGATATATATCCCTAGAGAATGGTCTTCCTTAGTGGTGCAACTGTAAAAAGGTCCTTTGATGGACCTGCAGCAGTGAGATAGAGGCTGTAGTAATATTCTTCTCTGGTGCCCATTAAGGATGGGCAATGAGATGCAAATCATTTTTCATTGCATTTAATATTCATGTAAATTATATGTAGCTTGAAACTCGACCAATCAGAATAACTTCCTGACAATTTTTATTGGTGCAAGTTCAAGCTGCATAACATTTACATGTACTTAGAAAAGCTACGAAAAAAGTCATTTAGAGTAGGTTCACAATTGTTTTAAAAACGTATCTGTGGCTCAGTTTTTTTGGCCCGGATCAAAAACGGAGCCACGGATACAAATGTTAAAAATAGCATCCTTCTTAACTTAAAAAAGTGGATCCGGCTGCATTCAGGATCCGTTTTTAAAAACCTAAATGAATGGTCCAGATTTGCAGCATTTTCCCAAACCGTTCCCAAACCTCCCGCACACACGGAGGGGTAGTGAAGGGCAATGTAAAAACGGATCCCCCTCTACACAGGCAGTTTTGGACACAGAAACAGATCAATTTCTGTGTCACAGCCTGTGGGTGGGGAGGGGGCCGCCATGCTGGAGGGGGTAGCAGCCAGGACGGGGGTGACAGCGGCTGGCAAGGAGGGGGTCACCCCCCTCCCTCACCTGGGTCCCCCGTCCACAGTGCTCCTCCAGCTATTTGTGCAAAATGTGCTAAAATGTAAAGTACGCAGGGAGCAGTGGGAGCTTACCTTCTCTCCACTTCGAAGGGAAGAAAAAAGTTTGGAAAAACCGATCCGTTTGAAACAGATCCGATCCTGAATGGACAAGTGTGGACCCTAGCCTTAGGCTAGGTCTTAGGCTAGGTCCACACTTGGTCATTCAGGATCGGATCTGTTTGAAAAGGATCCGTTTTTCTAAACTCTTTTTTTCTCTTCCTCCCCCCCCCCCCTTTTTTTTCCCCTAAAAATGCTTTTTTCAGCATACATTTCCAGTCCATGGAAATGTATGTCCAGATGTGGGGGGAGAGGAGGCCGCCATGCTGGGAGGGGGTAGCAGCCAGGACAGGGGCCAGTGGGTGGCTGGGAGGGGGGTCACCCCCCCGCCTCACCTCAGTCCCCATCCCTGTCCCTTCTCCAGCTACTTGCGCAAAACGTGTAAAAATGTATAGCGGCAGGGAGCGGAGAGCTTACCTTCTTCCTCCGCTCGCCACTTGACTTCCTGCAGTGCCGCCTTCTATACTTCGGAGGGTGGCATTGCAGGAAGTGATGCGGCGAGTGGAGGAAATGGAGAGAAGGTAAGCTCCCTGCCCACCACATACTTTACATTTTAACAAATTTTGCACAGATAGTTAGAGGGGGAGCGGGGACAGGAGAATCAGGTGGGGGGGGGGGGGCGACCCAGCTGACCGCTGCCACCCTAGTTCTGGTTGCTACCCCCTCCAGCATGGCGGCCCCCTCCCCACCCACAGGCTGTGACACAGAAACTGATCCGTTTCGGTGTCCAAAACTGCCTGTGTACAGGGGATCCATTTTTACATTGCCCTTCACTACCCCTGAATGCAGCCGGATCAGTTTTTGTTTTTTTTTAAGTGGAGGATGCTATTTTTAACATTGGTATCCGTGGCTCCGTTTTTTATCTCGGCCAAAAAACTGAGCCACGGATATGTTTTTAAAACAAGTGTGAACCTACTCTTACTGAGAAAACGTCAAACGTTTTATTGTGGATAATATCCAAAGACAAAGTATCAAAATGCAATTAAAACATTAAAACCACACATAAAGGAGCCTCAAGGATACAGGGGTCCGCCCTCACTCACACACCCACCATATATGCATGCATGCATCTGCCATTCAAACCCATGTATAATTCATATTCCTGTTAGTGGATGTGCACATACAGTATACATGTTGCTCTAATAAGCTGCTGGAAAACAGACAGTTTTGTCCAAGGAATCCTGAAACAACAACTGCCTAATGATGCCACTAAACAGAACCTATAGCAGGCCTGCTATGTGATGTAATATAAGTGTTCAAAATTGATCAACAAGCTCATATGCCACTCCAAAACACTTGTGCCAAACATTTCAGTATCTGTATCCAAACAGGCACGTATGCTTAGCTGCTGAGTAGATGGTATCAGTGTGAGCACTTTCATAAAGCAGATGCGCCTGGAGATTCCATAAGGTTGTATGTGACATCAGCAAGAATCAATAAAGGAACAATTATACCTTGTCCAGTCCGCTTGGGATCGCAGAACCCTGAAGCTGCGTCCCTCTCGCTGGCAGTGCAGTCCCACAGTTGGTGTGAATACTTACGGGACCATTGCAGGTAGCGCTCCGTCAAGAAACACTTTTCCATGATACTGCGCTCAATGTCCTTGTATCTTTACATCTTCAGGCTGCAGACTATTAAATGAAAAGAAACTCCCTCAGCAAATCCAACCAGATAGTAGTGCCAATCAGTCCAAGTCTTCTTAATCCATATGTACCTTAAAGGGATACTGTAGGGGGTCGGGGGAAAATGAGTTGAAGTTACCCGGGGCTTCTAATGGTCCCCCACAGACATCCTGTGCCCGCCCAGCCACTTACCGATGCTCTGGCCCCGCCTCCGGTTCACTTCTGGAATTTCAGACTTTAAAGTCTGAAAACCACTGCGCCTGCGTTGCCGTGTCCTCACTCCCGCTGATGGCACCAGGAGCATACTGTACAGGCACAGACCATACTGGGCCTGCGCAGTGCGCTCCTGGTGCCATCAGCAGGAGTGAGGACACGGCAACGCAGGCGCAATGGTTTTCAGACTTTAAAGACTGAAATTCCAGAAGTGAACCAGAGGCGGGGCCGGAGCATCGGTGAGCAGCTGCGCGGGCACAGGATGTCTGCGGGGGACCATTAGAAGCCCCGGGTAACTTCAACTCATTTTCCCCCGACCCCCCTACAGTGTCCCTTTAAAAACAAAGCATAGAAGAGAGGGGTCTCCTCATAGCGAGTATCAAAGAGGAAGCGCACAGGTCTGGCTCCCCAGAGGAATTCAGAGAGGCCAGGCTCGCTTTGAAAAGAGAACTGCGAACTGCAAAGAGGGCCTACGCCGAAAAGCTGAGACTCTGCCTACAGTCCTCTAATACACGGGATGTATGGAAGGGCCTGAGAGCAGCCACAAACTTCACACCAGCACCCCAAACGGTGCCCCCGAGCCCTCGACTGGCGGAAGAGCTCAACGAGTTCTACTGCAGATTCGAGCAGCATCCCAACCAGCCTGTGGGCCAAACAGCATCGACTTTGGTGACCCCCGCCCCCTCTGGGGAACTCGTCCCCCTGGCTCCTGTCTCTGTTCTGGAATCGGAGGTACTCCGGCACCTCCGTAAGCTAAACCCAAGAAAATCCTCTGGCCCGGACGGAGTGTCGTCTATCTGCCTGCGATCCTGTGCCGATCAGCTAGCTCCTGTGCTCACCTCCTTATTTAAGCAGTCCTTATCGGATGGTACAGTCCCCTCCTGCTTTAAGAGATCTAAAATTGTACCAGTCCCAAAAAAAACAGGCAGTACCGAGCACAATAACTTCCGACCAGTGGCCCTAACCTCTAACATCATGAAGCTCCTTGAGCGGTTAGTCCTGGCCCACCTGAAGAAGTCCACGGACGCCCTTTTAGACCCGCTCCAATTTGCATATAGGGCAAACAGATCTGTAGAGGGCGCCATCAATGCCAGCATGGCATACATCACCGAGCATCTAGACAACCCTGCCTCCTATGCTAGGATCCTGTTCCTAGGTTTTAGCTCAGCGTTCAACACGATCTGTCCAGACATCCTGATCACCAATCTGACTCAGCTCGGGGTTGACCCTACTCTTCGGGCATGGATCAAAGACTTCCTGACAAACAGAACGCAGCAGGTAAAGCTCGGCAACCACCTCTCCAGTGTTCGTACCACCAATACAGGGGCTCCACAAGGCTGTGTTCTGTCACCTCTACTGTTCTCCCTCTATACCAATAACTGCATCTCATCCACTGACTCTGTGAAAGTCATCAAATTCGCAGATGACACCACTATCATTGGCCTTATTGGTAGAAACGGGGAGTTGGAGTACTGCAGCGAAGTAGAGAGAATATGACACTGGTGCAAGGACAACAACCTAGTCCTCAACGCAGCAAAGACTGTCGAGCTAGTCGCTGATTTCAGGAGAAACCCTCCCCCCCTCCCACCTGTCCTCATTGGGGGAACCAAAGTTTCTAGAGTGACATCTGTGCGGTTCCTCGGCACGACTTTGACAAACAATCTGAAGTGGGAACAGAACACCACCAAAATCCAGAAGAAATCTCAGCAGAGGCTGTTCTTCCTGCGCCAACTGAAGAGATTTGGCATGCCCAGGGAGCTGCTGACTAGTTTCTATACTTCCACCATAGAATCCATCCTCTTCGCCTCAGTCATTGTCTCATATGCTGGTGCAACGGTCAGCGACAAACACAAACTGCAGAGAGTCATAACGGAAGCGGAGAACATCATTGGATCTCCTCTTCCACCTCTCGACCTCCTCCACTCAAATAGGATGAGGAAGAGGGCCACCATGATCTCCGTGACCCCGCTCACCCTGGAAGCTGCTACTTTAAGCTCCTCCCGCTGGGCCGTCGCTATAGGGCGATACCATCCAAAACCACCAGGCGGAAGAACACCTTCTTCCCCCAAGCTGTTCGACTTCTGAACTCCAACCTCCCCCTATCTGGCCCGCATACCAGCGCACTCTAGCTGGGCTCATCAAAATTGACTCGTGGCCACTACCTGCACCTTTATTATTATCATTATTATCATTATTTACCTATGTTTGAAATAGCAATGCATTTCAAGTGTTTATGTTGTGCGTCTGTCTTGTATTATACTAATTTAGGCCTATGCCATGTGTACCACAAATAATTCTGATTACGGCTTTTGCTGTACTTGGCGAAATAAAGTGATTCTGATTCTGATTCTGATTCTGAGTATCACCTCAGCAGATCCCCCTCGTGCAAAAAAACACTCTGGCATGAGGTAACTGTCACCAAAGGAAAGGGAGATAACACCCCTGCCCCTTTTCTCCCCTGCTCACCAGCTGATTGCTTTGTGTTTTGCGTATCAATAATCCATGTATCAGCATCTAAAAAGAATATCAACTTTCCATAGCGTAAAACAGTTTAATAAGGCAGCCCAATGGCCCCAGCTAAAATTCCACATACTTAAAAAGAAACTTGTAAAATAGCGTATCACATAACACTTTTGCTTACGGCTACGGTCACCTCTCACGTGTCCCCGGCTGGTCTCCTTGTTGCAGCAAGTTAGTGTGCGTCTCCCCAGGCTCCACCCTACGCGTTTCATCACAGATTGTGACTCGTCAAGGTCTGGGCTACACACGTTTCCCACCGCAATATGAATGCTAAACCCCACCCTTCCCCACATTCCCCGACTGGCCACTAGGGTGAAAGCTTCAAAGGCCTGGATGACGTATTAAAACATTTGCCTGCCTACTGCGTACATATAACTGCATGCAAACTAATTTAGAGTGTTAATAGTATCATCCCCCTATACCCCATATCTTCACCTCCCCTACTAGATATTAATATCTCACTGCCTACCCCTATGTTATGGCACACTGCCTGCACCATATCAGTTGCAGTAATAACCCCAATCCAAGCATATGATACAATAAATCCGCATATACAAATGATAAATACAAATAGCAAATTCTTCCAATTAATACTCATACACTAACCAATCCTTGTCTATACATCACACCCCATAAATTTCCCAGGATCACTACATCCAACTCGCATAATCCCAGGATCATTACATCCAGCCCACATAATCACAATAATGCTTCAATCACTAGATATAAAACAATTCATGTCAATATCGATATTTAAATCTTCCCGGAGTCATACTATGATAATTATAAATCCATCTAGTTTCCATTTTAGACAGTTCGCGTAGTCTATTACATCCTCCCCAGTGCGGATTTAATTTTTCAAATGCACAAAATTGCATGTGTGTGAGATCGCATGCGTGATGTTTTTCAAAATGTGCTGACACACTATGATTTTCATGTCCTTTTTGGCTTTATACACATGCTCCCTATACGTTCTTTCAGTTCTCTTGTATTGCTCCCCACATATTGGTACCCACATCCGCACCATATCAGGTATACCACATATTTAGTAGAACAAGTAATAAACAATCTTATCTTGAATTCCTGTTCGGTCACATACGTTTCAAATTGATGTTTGACCCGCCTATTATTTTGGTTCAGCCTGCATCCCTGGCATTTACCACAGTGGTAAAATCCCGGTTTCTGCCACAAATTATCCCGTTGCATTCTGGGTGGTCCTACACAGCTTGGGACCAACCTATCCCTCAGGTTTGGCACCCTCCTGTATGATGGCTTACTCGATAAGGCTCTGGACAGCATCTGGTCACACATCAATACTTGCCTGTTTTTTAAAGATATTCTCCACCTGTTTGTACTGTAGACTGTATTCACTAATAAATGCAGTGTCAGGGGCTTTAGTTTGTGTCCTAGTAATTTTCTTGAGTAACTCCTCCCTCTCCATATCACAAACTTGTCCCACCATTCTATTTAGGGTCTCCTGATCATATTCCTTTTGGAGAAATCTATTCTTCAAAATCAGAGTTTGTGCATCATAATCATCTAGATTGGTGCAATTTCTGCACACCCTGATCATTTGCCCCTTAGGTATTGCTCTAATCCACTGGAGATGATGACAAATATCTGTCGGTATATATCCGTTGCAGTCTGTTTGTTTAAAATAACATTTGGTTTTCAACTCCTTTTTATCCACATAAATTTCTAGTTCCATAAAATTGTAAACTGAACAGAGGCGCCAAAAGGATAGCAACAGTATTTAAAATATTTAAAATTTGCTTAGGAGGCAGTGGTGGACTTACCTCCTTCAAGCAGACACAAAGAACTGTGTAGTTCGGCAACAATAAATTTATTAGTACACTCCAAGGTTTTTGTACAACGCGTTTCGCGGGTCTATACCCGCTTCATCAGGCAATGGAGATAGGAGTACACTATTAGGAATAAAAGGCAAGCCTGGAGGTAACCCTGGTTTGTGAGTGTATAATTTACTCTTTTTTATTATACCAATTGCCTTAACTTACTACACTATATTGGGCTCTCGGTTCTCCTTGTTTTACATAGTTCCATAAAATGTATTTCAGAAGTGCTGCATTCCAAGGACAACTGAATATTTGATTCTAAGCCATCAATCTCACATATATATTCTTTAAACAAGGACTCTTGACACCTCCAAACAATGAAGAGGTCATCGATAAACTTCCACCATGCAATGATTTTTGGTGTGCACTTCGCAATGGCTTTCTCCTCCCATAAAGCCATGTTCAAATTGGCTAGGGAAGGTGTGAATGGTGCCCCCATCGCACAGCCAAACCTCTGTGCATAAAACTCACCCTTGTACCAGAAGTAGTTGTTCACCAGAGCAAAATGCAATAATGTCCACTGTCACCAATACCATATGCTTCTCTATGTTGATAGTTTGTAACACCTACAAGGTATGTCACCGTCAATCGGCAGCAGCGTTTCTCCCCCCGGGTCTAGCAGCTCTTGCAATGCCGTCAGCGTGCCCATGGGGATTTTCATGTAATTTGAATGCAAGGAGAAATTATTTGCATCTCTTTGACCATCCCTAGTGGCAATGATGCTTCACCAGGTGCCTTTATACTATGTTTACGCTAGGTGTTGGCCTTCAGGGGTAAACAAAACTTCTGATTGGGCACCAACCTGACAGCTAAGCCAATGATATGCTAGAGGCTTAGTTGTTAAGCCTAATCTGAAATGTCATTCTTTCCATAAGCCAAACATTCTTATGTATAAAACTACTAATCAGTGCTAATTTTCTGCCCAGAACTAGTGTTTGGAACAATTACTGCAATTGTTATGATCACACCTTCAACCCATTTTTGCCACAAGTAGATGTGCACTTAATTTTCAAAGCGGCAAATAGGTATAATTGATCATTAGCCCATAAGGTGTTTGTTTGTTTTTGGGTGTTTTTTTTGTTTTGTTTTTTTTCAGGGGGGGGGGGGGGGGGGGGCTAAACCAATGCATTTTGATTATTCCTTTTTATCATTATTATCATTAGACCAAGCAAAAGATGATTATTACTTTTGTACATTAAAGTCAAAATTACAGACAAAATAGCCTTCCTTTGAACTGGGTGTAGAATCTCAGGAAATGTTAAATAAACTATGTATGAATTATGGTCTTCCATATTCTTCCACACAATGCTTGTATACATAGGACGTTTCTTTCACCTTTACGTTTAGAATTCTTTGTCATGGACTTAATAGTTCTGCTGGAAAAGATCACTTGTATTAAACATTTTTAAGGCTCATATTTCAGCTTCAGCTTGAAAATAAAAAATAGATAAATGTAGCTGCGGCTAAACCTCTATGAGAACACCAAAATTGGATGTCTGCATCCAGCTGTACAGAAACTACATGCCCATTTCATTAGATGACGATCCAGCATTTAATTATTACATGGATATACAGTATACCGTTTGTATAAAGTTGCAGGTGCACAGCAGATTGTCCTTGTACTGCATATAACAAACAGAGATGACTGGAATATTAGAACACCAAGTTCAGGATCATATATAGACTGAAATGATTGGCACTTTACCATAATTGCCCATTAATGCTACACTTATACTGCCAGGTTTTTTTTTCTTTCTTTTGATTGTTTGAAACCAAATGATGACTTTGCGTATAGGAAATGATGATTTTTTTCCCACACAATAGGCATTAAAAAACAACAACAACTATGACGGCACCTACTGTAAATTACAGTAATTTTAAGGTAATGCAGGCTGAGCTACTGTAGCCATAATTAACAGTAAGGCCTATGGTGACGCCCAAATTAAGTGCTGCACAGTGCGGAGTGGGTGCCAAGATGACCTGACTTGAGAAAAAGACCAATGACAATATTCCTTCTAATAATTACTACTTATTTCATGGCTATCTACCATAAAACTACATTTGAAACTATCAGGCCTGGAAAAGCTCTGGGAGCAGGGAAGCAAGAGGACACTCAAGCACAAAATAATTAAAGCCTTCTTCACATAAATAACTGATAGGTGTTACCATTGCGTGAGAGCTGTTTGTAAGTGTTGGAGGCATCGGGGTGATTGTGGTACCACTCTGGAACATGTGATTGGGAACTGGCAAATGGCATCAAAGTGTAATGACCGGTGTCAGTAAGCAGAGAGAATCTGATTATTAGTGATCTGCAGAATCACCAATAATGCAAATGCGACTAACCTCTGGATACCGTAGCAGAAAAAATGACAATCAACACTGTACAATATACACGATTGTGGAAATACCCACCACACGGTGATTCCTCAGAGGTGTGGTTACCTCTGAATGGGAACCCCGTGTGTGAGATCCAGGTTTGGCAACAGAGAGACGGCAGCAGTACAAGAACAGAAGGCTGATTCAGAGTCCGTTTAACAGGCAGGGTCGGCAACTAAGAATCAGATAGGCAAAGGTACAAAATCGAGAAGAGTAGAGAGTAGTCAGGGATAGCCAAAGTCAAAACACAGATAAATATGCAATACAATCCTAAACTGAAGTGTGACGTCCTTGATATCAACACCCGGGAACTGAGCTAAGGTCTGAGCGTTTACACCTAAGTATTCACGACAGCAGACAGTGAGCAAATGACATCTGTGGGCTTAAATGCAAGAGCCCAGTTCCACCAGCCCGCCCAGGGGGCTGGAACTGAAGTCAGCATGTGATTGGCTGGCTGAGGTCAGCTGATCGCCGGATCAGCTGACCCGTCTTCACAAGGAATAAATATCCTGCCGCCTCGCGCGCGTGCGCATGACCCTCTGCCTCTGAACCTCAGAGAGGCCATGTCCCCGGTCAGGTCACACCGAAGTCCGTCGACTGAGTAGCGGGACCCGCCGCCATACTATCAGCCGTGGCGGTGCCTGCCCTGCTCTGCGCCGGCAGCTCCGTATGAGATTCGGAAACCGCCGGCTGGAAAGCGGAGGCCGCTGCCCTGCGCGGCGGCGGCTCCGCTATTCTTCACACAAAGAGTGTGTGGCTGTCATGTATGGAAGAGAACCACAGTGCAGGGAGCAGGTATAAATGACACTGCTCTCTGCACTACTCTGCATGTGGGTGGGGGTCGAGGGGGGCTATTGTTATGCCCCGGCCTGTGGGTGACAGTAACCCTGCATGTGTATGCATCTTTACAGTTCTCCTGTGATACCTGTAATCATTTTAATTCTATTAAATTCCAATGCATTACGTGTCTGACTGGATATAATTGTAAGTTACTGATGTCAAAGCAACATGATTTTTTATACCTACAGAGTTCGGATTTTAAGTTCCTGACTATTTTTACTCAGTAGCTGGAAGGTAATTATTTAGAGATTTCTTAGAATTAAGTAGATATCTAGTTACTTTTAATGTTTAACTCATTTGTGGCTTTGGGCTATCCTGTCATGTGGATTAATGAGTGAGGCAGGAAGTTTGGACTGTTTACAACATTAAAATCTATTGTGAAATAGCATTAAAAGAACACATTGAGAAATTCATCCATGCATTTTGTAGCGCTAGCTCAGTCTGAGTTCATTACAAGTAGCTTAAAGCTCCTGTTTTTAGAAAGATGTTATAGAGATGGAGCAATACTAGTCAGATGAAATGGCACAAGGGAAAGGTGTGGTGGGGGTAAGTGGGGGATACATTCGACAACTGAAGAATAATTATGAAAACAGAGTATATGAAAATGTGTAGACAGAATATTTTGGCTCAGATAGCTTTTGTCTTTTTAATATAGTAGCTGATAACCAGAGTCTCACATAACTTCTTATTGATGCACCAATCTCTCACTCACTAACAGTCAGAAGAAATGCATTGCAGTTCAGTTGCTACCTACGCAGTGACCTGAACATCTTGTATGGTATCCTGACATTGCCATGCTGAATCACTTGCTTAAAGTGGTAGGAGATTCAGCATTTCTTATTTGCTCTAAAACAATATTTAAAGCATCAAACATACTAGCACCAAAAAAAAATAAAAAAATAAAAATAAAGTAAAATAAAAAATAATAATGTTAGCAGAACAGCATTCAAGCAGTAAAACACGGCACTTTCTTCTTCGGTGGAAAGCTTCCTGCCGCATCCAAAAAGGTGATAATATTATCAATATATTGTTTGCATTCCTTTCTCAGCTACAATTAGTATACATTCTTGGCAGTGCTGAAACTGCACACATAGTAGAAAGAGAGGATGGATAAATGGATAAATTATAATATATAAATATAGCAGCTATGCAGTAAAATGGCAGCTTTTACAGCAAATAAACTGCACTTTGGGAACTTATAATTTATAAACAGAAAATATTACTTGTGTACAAAAGCAACTATGACAACTGTATGGGTAATAAACAAAATAGGAAAGATTTTTATTGAATATTATGTCAGAGTTTAATCTTGCTTTAAAAAAAGTCTTATATACTGTCTGAGAATGGCAACCGCCATGCTCACATGCAACTCAATGAGAAGCACACCTGTCCATCACCCATGCTGAGTGCTAGTAAACACCTGGGCAGTGGGCGGGACCAGCTGACAGGCGGTGAATTTACTGCCTTCAGCTACCCCTGGAAAACAGGCCTAATTGGCTACACATGACTGCAGCCTTTTCAATACAAATGAACTGCCCTGCATTGTGTCTCTCCTCACAACACCTGTGCGATCAGTAAGGTTCTTAGTGAACAGCTCAAAGGTGGGAGGAAGGGGGACTCAGTACAGGGCAACTGTACTTCATGTGGAATAGAATTGTGGCTCTGAGTTGATTTAGGAGTGCACAGATCTTGCATGCAAATATACGGATCCTGGAAATGCACCAATCCAAGTGGAATTCAATAGGTTCATTTGCAAGCTGAGCTTTGCATCTCATTGACCATCCCTATTTGCAAACTTGCAAACATCCCTATTTGTAAACATTAGATTTAGCACCCAGGTTCTGGCAATGAACTGCAGTATGAAATTAGCTATTTGCTGCAATTTGCATTGTGGTAAATATCTCAATACATATCATTTCAAAAGGATTAGAGCATTCGGTAAATCGAATTAAAATGTTTGGTATTGAAGACCATCTCTGACCTGTCGGTAACTATTATTATTATTATTATTATTATTATTTTTTATTTATATAGCGCCAACATATTCCGCAGCGCTTTACAAAGCACAATAAGACGACATTAGGAACATAGATACAACTAACAAATATACAGCAGAGTTCCAAGCAGCACAAATATTGTTACAAAAACAGTAAACATTAGGAGGATGACCCTGCCCTTGCGAGCTTACAATCTAATAGGTAGTGGGGGACACACTAGGTAAGGGGGTGGAGGATGGATGAGGCAGTGATTCTTTGCAACTATCAGAATCAGAATAATTTTATTTTGCCAAGCACGACTGGTCGTACCGGAAATTGGGCTTGACACGTACAGAGCTAGCATAGAATATGACAATACAATACAGCAATACTTACCATACAGCAATACAATGCATACAAAACAGAAATTAAAAACACAAAAAGCATTTAACCCAGAGTTCAACCACAGAAAGATGTGCAAACATGTGCTATCGGTTACACTGCAGAGAGTTCATGGAGTTCAGAGAGTTGACAGCTGAGGGGAAAAAACTGTTCCTGTTTCTAGTGGTCTTGGTGGAGATGGACCGGAACCTGTGGCCAAAGGGGAGCCTACTAAAGAAGCGGAAGCCCGGGCAATTTTCAAAGCCCTGGCTTGTAGTCTGGAGTGTAAAGGTGGTCTAGAGGAGGAAGTGGTTTGCCAATGATCCTCTCCACTGATCTTATGACCCTCTGTAGTTTGTGTCTGTCACTGGCGGAGGAGCCAGCGTACCAGACAAGGATGGAGGAGCAGAGAACTGATTCAATTGTGGCAGAGTAGAAGCTCGTCAGAAGTTTCTGGGCCATACCGAACTTCTTCAGTTGGCGAAGGAAAAATAGCCTCTGCTGGGCTTTCCTCTGAATGGAGGCCGTGTTGGCCTTCCAAGTCAGGTCTTTAGAGATAGTAGTGCCTAGGAGGCATGCACAGGAAACGCTCTCAACTACAATGCTGTCTATGTGGATTGGAGGTGTGGTGGGAGCCTGCCTCCTAAAGTCAACAATCAGTTCAAGAGTTTTACCGGTGTTGAGGACCCAGCCGTTCTCCCTACACCAACAGCAAGTTCTGTCAACCTGGTGGCAGTACTCCTGCTCATCATTTTTGGTGATAAGGCCAACTATGGGGATTTCATCAGCAAACTTAATTACTTTGACAGAGTTTGCCGTGGATCTACAGTTGTTTGTATACAGGGAGAATAGGAACAGCGACAGCACACAACCTTGTGGGGTCCCTGTGTTGGTGGTCCTTGGTTGTGAGATTATAGTGTCTAGCTTGACGGCTTGGGATCTGTTTGTTAGGAAGTCCGTGATCCACAGGTGTAGGGTAGGGTGGACTCCGAGCACGGCAAGGTCCTCCTTAAGTATTTTGGGGCTGATGGTGTTAAATGCCGAGCTAAAGTCTAGTAGGAGGATCCTGGCGTATGAGTGCGGTCAATCCAGGTGCTCATTGATGAGCTCTAGGCATATGTTCATGGCGTCATCCGTGGACCTATTCGCTCTGCAGGCAAACTGGAACAGGTTCAGCAGGGCCTCTGTGGAAAGTTTTAGGAGTGGTAGAACCCTGCTTTCAAAAGTTTTCATGGTAACAGATGTGAGAGCCACTGGTCTAAAGTTGTTGAGGTCGGAGACACCCTATTTTTTGGGGAGTAGCAATCAGCATGCGGTAAAATTTACAAACTAAAGCCAACAGCCAATAGGAAGAGCTTCCTCATTCTGCTTCTTACCCCTAATCATGAAAAAAGCACAGACCAGGAAAAAAAGGCATTCAGGCCTGGTGCACACCAAAAACCGCTAGCAGATCCGCAAAATGCTAGCAGATTCTGAAACGCTTTTTCTTATTTTTCTGTAGCGTTTCAGCTAGTGTTTTGCGGTTTTGTGTAGCGGTTTTGGTGTAGTAGATTTCATATATTGTTACAGTAAAGCTGTTACTGAACAGCTTCTGTAACAAAAACACCGGCAAAATCGCTTTGAACAGGCTTTTTTTTTTAGAGTGGTTTGCGTTTTCCTATACTTAACATTGAGGCAGAAACGCATCCGCAATCCAAAAAATGCCTCACCCCGGCAGTATGCGTTTCAGCAAAACGCCTCCCGCTCTGGTGTGAACCACCCCATTGAGATACATTGACCAAGCGTATCCGCAGCCGCAAGCGGCTGCAGAAACGCTGAAAAAGCCACTCGGTGTGCAACAGCCCTCAAAGAAGCTTTTCTGTATCTCTTTATATGTGCAAATCTACACACTGTATATACTGATACACAGACGAGTGGTATGCATGCACATCTAAAGTGATGCAAGAAGCCTTATAGTCTCTAGTAAGCTGTCACAGGACACAGGAACAGCTCATGCATAGACAGTTGTAGCAGAAGAGTCACAGCTTGCTGCAGAGACCTACTCCACTGGCGACATTTCTACATTACTAAGCAGCGCTTAGGCCTGGTTCATGCCAAATGGATCCGGGGGGTGGATCCGGTCTCCGCTTCACTGAATCCGGGTGGCTCTGTGCACATTGGCAAAAGGATTGTGAAAACTGATCTGATCTGATTGGTTTTCACTCCGTTTGCCAGCAAATACATACCTAATGTCAGCGGCAGAGGCTTCCTCTTCTTGTGCTGTGATTACACAGCATGTCATGTGACTAAGTTAAGGAAAGGTGGGGGGGAAAGGCTGCACATCCCTAAACACATGCTGCAATTGAATGGTTAATCGCACAGGCATACACCGCCTCTGCCAGACTGAAAAATGCATGCCCTGCATCCAAGACAAGTGCTAACATTTATTAAACTAGGAGGTACTTTAGCTTCCAATATGGTTTGCATGCAAAGTATATTATACTAGACACTTGTGCCACGGTGAGGCAGACCTCCGGGCAAGTGACCTAACCTAAATTTAAAACCTCGGGAGCAGCTAAGCAGAAAAAAATGTGTAACTTACATTTGGTAGAACAGTGAGGAGAATGCCAGCGCATACCACTAAGGCTGCATCTGAAATGACCACCAGCTCAGTGTGTAGCACCTATATAGACTTTCTACACACTTTGCATTCAATTCAGATGCAAATCATATGGAAATCTGCTACTACTTATCATGCAAACAGGAAACTCAGGAGGAGGGGCTGGGAGCAGCTAACCTGACAGTTACATAGTTACAAAGTTGAGGAAAGGTGGGGGGGAAAGGCTGTGCATCCCTAAACACATGCTGCAATTGAATGGTTTAATCGCACAGGCATACACCGCCTCTGCCAGACTGAAAAATGCATGCCCTGCATCCAAGACAAGAGGTGGTGTATGCCTGTGCGATTAACCATTCAATTACAGCATGTGTTTAGGGATGCGCAGCCTTTCCCCCCCACCTTTCCTTAACTTTGTAACTATGTAACTGTCAGGTTAGCTGCTCCCAGCCCCTCCTCCTCAGTTTCCTGTTTGCATGATAAGTAGTAGCAGATTTGCATATGATTTACATCTGAATTGAATGCGAAGTGTGTAGAAAGTCTATATAGGTGCTACACACTGAGCTGGTGGTCATTTTAGTTGCAGCCTTAGTGGTATGCGCTGGCGTTCTCCTCGATGTCATGTGACTAGTCACATGACGCGTCATGTTGTCACATGACGTGGAAGAAGACATATGCCTCTACCGCCGGCCTTAGATTGACGGCAGATTTCCCCACAAAATGCATTCAGATTGGTGGCAGATTTCCCCACAAAATGCAATCAGATTGGTGGCAGATACCCCCACAAAATGCAATCAGATTGGCAGAAGATACCCCCACAAATTGCAATCAGATTGGCAGCAGATACCCCCATAAAATGCAATAAGATTGGCGGCAGATTTCCCCACAAAATGCATTCAGATTGGCAGCAGATTTCCCCACAAAATGCAAGGCCCTAGGTGATGGAGGGGGAAGGCTTCCCCCTCCCCGCCGCTCTGTGCCCACTTTCCCCCCTTCCTGCACAGTGCCCCCTCCTTTTCAGCACTGGAGCACTAGGAGGCGGGGTGGCCGGGGCCCCCCGATAGAAACATCGGCACTTCGGCGGCTCAGTACATATACATACATATGCTTATCAGGGCTGATAACAGGCAGATTTAGCAGAGAATAATGAAACAGAGAGCAGGGTAAGTGTTTACTGTCATGTTCCCATTGATGAGGGTGCTTAGTCTCTGGTTCTCTTTAACAGCACTAATAACATCCCTAAACAAATGACAGCTCAATATGGCTTCTTCAAAGGATTGGCAACTTGGCAAGGCTCTCAAAAAGGACTTTTGATTTTGTCATTCAGTTTGAGATTTAATGCAGATACTATTTGAAAAAGATGGAAATCCAGATGCTAAGGGTTTATACAAGCTTATTTTGATGTTTATCTGTCTTAATGCTAGAGGAGGAAATCTATAGAAATACCGCTTCACAGCCACATGAGTAGAAAGCCAATTGCTAGAGTTTTGGGGCTCTGGTAGCAGTTTGTTTCCTTTCTAGTGTATTACATGTGTTCCTGTTTAAGAGGGGAATACAATCAAATTAATATATTGTGTTCTGATATGTTCCAGGCTATGTCTGCAAATTTGTATCTCCTAGCTGACAATTAAAAAAAGCAAAAACAAAAAAACAGATCCAGTCCATGTTGGCTGTGCAGTGGACACAGCCACAGACATAAGCATGTCCTAACTTCCCACTCTCCCCTAACCAGCTCGGGACCACGATAGTTAAAACTACTATATGCCACTCTTGTGGCTGCCTAAGCCTGATACAGTGTAGTTTTAACATCGGTGGCTCGCAAGTACGGGGCGCAATAGCATGTCCCTTCCGGCACAGATCTATGCTGTCTAAAGACAGAGGAGTTCTGTCCATCTGTCAAGAGTGGTTTTCATTGGCTCCTGACCTCCTGATCATTGTTAGACTTTTTAAATAATACTAGCTACCTGGCATACTGCTGATCTTTCAAGCATCAGTAGTGTCTGAATCACACACCTGAAACAAGCATACGACTAATCCAGTAAGTTTTCAGTCAGAGCACCTGATCTTTATGCTTGTTCAGAGTCTATGGCTAAAAGCATTGAAAACAGAGGATCAACAGGGCAGACAGGAAATTAACATTGCTTTAAATAAATAAATATGTTTTATACTTTATGACATAAGTTACCCCTAGTTACTCTTGCTCAGCTTAAAAATGCCTGTTTTGATTCCTGGTAGTACTAACGAGTCAGTTGATCCCTACAATGCACGCTATTAATTGTCTGGAGAATTCCTTCTCGGAAGTATTGTAATTATGGCCATTTTCAATGAAAAATCAAAGTGTCACTTCACTAGTCTTTACCGAAAATACCACTATTATTATCACCTGAATTATCACCTAATAAAATTGAGTATTACTGCTAATATTATAATTATGACACACTGTATATTAACCTTTTATTTCAAATAACTAGTACTGGCGCCCAATGTTACCACCATGCCAAAAAACAGATGCACCCCTCCTGAGTTTGTCTGACTCCTGCAATCATTCCCTTTTGTATTAACTTTCTATCTCATCTACCCTATTACCAAAGCAAACCTGAGCAGATTGAAAAAGTATAATAGTGACAGAACAGCTCCTGATTAAAAGCAATTAACATACCAAGAAGCCAGCAGGGGCGTAGCAATAGGGGGTGCAGAGGTAGCCACTGCATCGGGGCCCTTGCGCCAGAGGGGCCCCAAAGGGCCTCCCTCAACTACAGCAGTAGCTCTCTATTGGTTCTGTGCTCATAATAATTACTTTCCATAGATACTTTGAATAGTGGTAATCATTAACAAACTGTTCCCCATCCCCTTCTTGCACCTCTGACGCTGTAGTTGCCTTTGGCAGGTTTTGGTGCGCCATATCAATTGTTATATTTAGAGTGCTTGGGGGCCGCATTGTAAAACTTGCATCGGGGCCCACAGCTCCTCAGCTACGCCACTGGAAGCCAGTATTTAAAGCACACTATATTGTGCTATAATAAAGGTATTTTTTTCATGAAATAGTCTATAAAGCTGAATATAAAAACCCAATTTAGTATATTTAATGATAGCGGTGCCTCCTCATACCTTTCTTTAGCCGACATTGGTGACATCTATGAAGTCAGAAGAGATTAGGTTGAATGTATCCTTTCATTCACCTCTTTGCAAAAGTTAGGTAGTTTATGTAAACAACAACTAGGCAATTAGGTCCATTTCAAAAACAGGCGCTAGAGGAAGTGACCACCCCCCCCATGTCTGCCTGTGTGCACCCCCATCCTCCCGCCCAGTCTGCCTGCAAGAATAAACTCTACTATTAGATGTGCAATAGATATACATACAGCTCAATATGGCTTCTTCAAAGGATTGTCTGCTGTGCATGTAGATAACAATAACATTTCTGTAGTGCTTTTCTCCCAAAGGAATCAAAGCGTTTAGGTTCTCTCAGATTCAGTCATTGGTAGTAGGGTGAAAGTATTAACACAATAACATTATATTTCTGCAAATGCCAAACTGAACAGGTGGGTTTTTTTTAGTCTGGATTTAGACATGTTCAGAGATGGATCTGTCCTGATCTGCTGATGCAAGGAGTTCCATAACGTAGGAGCAACATGACAGAAGGTTCTGGGACCAGAAGTTTTCAGGTGGACTCTGGGTAGGACTAGATTATTAGAACTTGTGGATCTGAGATTGCAGGAATTGCTACGCAGCTGCAACATCTCTTTCATGTATCCAGATCCCAGATTATGTATTGATTTTAATGCCAGTAGGCCAATCTTGAATAGGTTCCTCCATTTTATAGGTAGCCAGTGAAGGGAGTGCAGGACTGGTGTTATGTAGCAGTTACAGGGTTACATAGTTACATAGTTACATAGTTATTTTGGTTGAAAAAAGACATACGTCCATCGAGTTCAAATAGTACAAAGTACAACTCCAGCCTGCTCCCTCATATATCCTTGTTGATCCAGAGGAAGGCGAAAAAACCCTTACAAGGCATGGTCCAATTAGCCCCAAAAGAGAAAAATTCCTTCCCGACTCCAGATGGCAATCAGATAAAATTCCTGGATCAACATCATTAGGCATTACCTAGTAATTGTAGCCATGGATGTCTTTCAACGCAAGGAAAGCATCTAAGCCTCCTTTAAATGCAGGTATAGAGTTTTCCATAACGACTTCCTGTGGCAATGCATTCCACATCTTAATCACTCTTACTGTAAAGAACCCTTTCCTAAATAAATGGCTAAAACGTTTTTCCTCCATGCGCAGATCATGTCCTCTAGTCCTCTGAGAAGGCCTAGGGACAAAAAGCTCATCCACTCAGCTATTATATTGCCCTCTGATGTATTTATACATGTTAATTAGATCTCCTCTAAGGCGTCTTTTCTCTAGACTAAATAAATCCAGTTTATCTAACCTTTCTTGGTAAGCGAGACCTTCCATCCCACGTATCAATTTTGTTGCTCGTCTCTGCACCTGCTCTAAAACTGCAATATCTTTTTTGTAATGTGGTGCCCAGAACTAAATTCCATATCCCAGATGTGGCCTTACTAGAGAGTTAAACAGGGGTAATATTATGCTAGCATCTCGAGTTTTTATTTCCCTTTTAATGAATCCCAAAATTTTGTTAGCTTTAGCTGCAGCGGCTTGGCATTGAGTACGATTATTTAACTTGTTGTCGATGAGTACTCCTAAGTCCTTCTCCAAGTTTGATGTCCCCAACTGTATCCCATTTATTTTGTATGGTGCTAGACCATTGGTACGACCAAAATGCATGACTTTACATTTTTCAACATTGAATTTCATCTGCCATGTATGTGCCCATATAGCCATCCTACCCAGATCCTGTTGCAATATGACACTATCTTCCTGAGAGTTGATGATTCTGCACAATTTTGTATCATCTGCAAAAATAGCAACATTGCTCACTACTGCATCTACTAGGTCATTAATAAATAAATTGAAGAGCACTGGACCAAGTACAGACCCCTGTGGGACCCCACTGCTAACAGTCTCCCATTTTGAGTACCATCCATTGACCACAACTCTTTGTTTTCTGTCCATTAGCCAGTTCCCTATCCATGCACACAGACTCTTCCCAGGTCCTTGCATCCTCAACTTTTGCACCAGACTTTTGTGGTGAACAGTGTCGAAGGCCTTTGCAAAGTCCAAGTAAATCACATCTACAGCATTCCTAATATCCATATTAGCATTCACTACCTCATAAAAGCTGAGCATGTTAGTCAAACAGGACCTGTCTTTAGTAAACCCATGTTGATGCTGAGAAATAAGATTATTTTCTACTATGAAGTCATGTATAGTATCTCTTAGTAACCACTCAAATAGTTTGCATACAACTGATGTTAAGCTTACAGGTCTATAATTTCCGGGATCTGATTTTTTTGCCCTTCTTAAATAATGGGAAAACGTGGGCTGTACGCCAATCCACGGGGACTCTGCCAGTTGCAAGAGAGTCACAAAAGATAAGATAAAGGGGTTTATCTATAACTGAACTTAATTCCCTTAGGACCCGAGGATGCATGCCATCCAGGCCAGGTGCCTTGTCTATTTTTAATTTTTTTAGTCTTGCCTTCACTTCTTCCTGCGTTAAGTATTTAATATTACAGTTAGAAGATTGAGACTCTTCTGCCTCTGTAATTTGCAACAGTGCTGTTTCCTTTGTGAAGACAGAAGCAAAGAAAGCATTTAATAACTCTGCCTTACCTTGGTCATCCACCATTGAGTTCCCACCCTCATCCTTTAGGAGTCCTATACAGTCAACCTTTCTTTTTTTTAGAGTTTATGTACTTGTAAAACTTTTTTGGGTTAGATTTGATATCCCTAGCGATTTGATTTTCAGCTTCGATCTTTGCCAGCCTAATTTCTTTTTTACAATTTTTATTGCACTCCTTATAATTGCTTAGTGCAGCCACGGTCCCCTCCTGTTTTAGGACCTTATAGGCATTCCTTTTCCTCTTCATTTTATCCCTAACCTTTGTATTCATCCATAGAGGCCTTTTTTTATTGCTAGACATTTTGTTTCCATATGGGATATACATACTACAATATTGATTGAGAATAAGTTTAAAAGCTTGCCATTTCCCTTCAATGTCCTCCCCTTGTAGTACATTATCCCAGTTCACCAAACTTAGTGCCTGCCTAATTTGATTGAACTTTGCTTTTCTAAAATTCATAGTTTTAGTGGCCCCGCTGCCCCGTGGCCTATCAGTCACCAGATCAAACGTTATCATGTTGTGATCACTATTTCCCAAATGTTCTTGAACCTGCACATTTGATACATTATCTGGTCTATTAGAAATGATCAGATCCAGTAGCGCATTCCCCCTAGTTGGTTCCGTTACCATTTGAGTCAAGTAATTGTCCTGTAGTGCTACCAGAAATCTGCTGCTTTTACCAGAATGGGTAGCCTCAATACCCCAGTCAATGTCTGGAAAGTTGAAGTCGCCCATAACTATGACCTCATTTTTACTTGCAGCTTTTTCAATCTGCTGTAGTAATCGCAGTTCTGCAGCTTCATTAATATGAGGTGGTCTGTAGCATACCCCAATAAGCAATTGGCAACTTTTATTTCCACCATGAATATTTACCCAAACGGACTCCACATCTTCGCAATCTTCTTCCATCTCATCGTTGAGGACAGCTGTAAAAGAATTCTTAACAAACAGACAAACCCCTCCACCTTTTTTCCCTGTTCTATCCCTCCTAAACACATTGTATTTTTTTAAATTAGCTATCCAGTCATGGCTTTCATCCATCCATGTCTCGGTTCTTCCCACAATGTCATAGCCTTTGTCATTCAGAATGAACTCTAGTTCGTCTATTTTATTTACAAGGCTCCGAGCATTGGTTACCATGCACTTTATATTTTTACCACCACATTTACCAATTTTGTTTACATGAAATGGGCTACTTGAAGTTTTACCAACCTCCTTAATCTTTATACTGTCCCCACCCCCCTCTCCACCCCCCATAATGTTAGGCTCCCACTGTCTTTTTACCTTATCTTGTCTACATATTGAGACTTTATCCTCCCGCCTCCCCCCAGATCCTAGTTTAAAATCTCCTCCAACCGTTTAGCCATCTTCTCCCCCAATGCAGCTGCACCCTCCCCATTAAGGTGCAGCCCATCCCTGCTGTAGAACCTGTAGCCGACTGCAAAGTCTGCCCAGTTCTCCAGGAACCCAAACCCTTACTTCCTACACCAATTTCTCAGCCACTTATTTAACTCCCTAAGCTCCCTCTGTCTCTTAGATGTAGCACGTGGCACTGGCAGTATTTTAGAGAACACCACCTTAGAGGTCCTTGCTTTAGGTTTATCTCCAAGCACCTGAAAATCATTTTTGAGGACCTTCCATCTCCCACTAACTTTGTCATTGGTGCCAATGTGTACCATGACAGCTGGGTCTTCCCCAGCCCCACCCAATAATCTGTCAATTCTTTCCGTTGGTTGGTTAACTAACAGTCTAGCAGCAGTATTGTGTATTAGCTGTAGGTGGTACAAGTCCTTGATTGGAAGGCCAGTGTAGAGAGCATTACAAATGTCCAGTGTAAATAAGGCATGAACTAACTTTGACAGATCTTCTGGGGGGATGAGGTGCTTGATTTTTGCAATGTTCTTCTGGTGAAAATAGGATGATTTCACCGCAGTAGAAATGTGAGTTCTGGCGTTTGAATCCCCATCCATTAGAACTCCCAGGCTATGCACATGCTCAGAGCTGTGTAGATCTGTGCCTCCTATTCCCATTGTTGAAGACTGCAAGTCAAGTTGTTTAGTTGTCATGCTCTGCCCTCCGATGAGAAGGACTTCAGTTTTATCTTTATGTAGTCTCATCCAGTTGTCCATTGCTGTACATTTGCCTAACTTCCCATCTAAAATGTTCTTTCAGAAAGCATTATGAGTGAGAGGCAGGCTTACAACATAACTCTTAATGCATATGTATATTTATCAGGGTTATTGGCAGTGGAATAACCTCTTGGCATACTAAAGTTTGTTTTACATTTATTGTTTACTTTATAATAACAGTGGTTTTTTAATATATTGTTTTATGACTCATATTATACACTCTAAACACCCTGCATAGGCTTGAATAAGTTATTACTGTAAAACATCCCCTTTTCTGTTATAATAATAATCCATCTAATTATACTGTTATTACATTACAGAAATTGGCTACAACAGCACAAGCCACAGATACTCCACAGTGAAAGAGATGCATTGTAACATTTGTGAATATGTATTAAATTATCCATATTACATTTCCATATTTTGGCAGTCATTCTCTTCTCGATCTACATATATTACATCAACATGTTTCCACTGGATGATGCTGAAACACTAGCGTGCTCTGCTGTAGACGAGCATCTATATTTTCTCTTTTTTTCTTAGACTGAATACTAAAATGGTTATCCTCATAGCAAGGAGTACACAAATGTACACATGAAGATGATAATGGAAGCCCTCAGGAACATACATTTAATAATTAGGACTCTAGATATTACCGATATCCTACTATGGGCTTCTGTGACTATACCTCACACTTATACCCCCATGCCCAGGACCGCCATCAGAAAATTGTTTGCCTCATACCAAACAAACTTACTTGCACCAGTCCCCCCCCCCCCCCCCCCCCAAAAAAAAAAAAAAAACCCACAAAAAATCAGTGGTCCTCCATAAAAGAAACATGGTGTCAGTGCTCTATACAGTAAGTCCGTAATGGTAGGACATTAGACTGTGACTATGGTAGGATTAGATTGTGAGCTCCTCTGAGGACAGAAAGTGGCTGGATAGTGTAATGGTTAAGGGTTTGAATCTCAGTCCTTCCTGTTCAGTAAGTGAGCATCTATTCAGTAAGGAGTCCTTGGGCTAGACTCCCTGACACTGCTACTGACGACTGTAGCTCAAGTGCTTGAGTCCACCAGGAGAAAAGCACAATATAAATGTTATTTGTCTTGTTTTACCATGACTGTATACTCTGTAAAGTGCTGCAGAAGAATGTCAGTGCTGCATAAAGACATAATAATAATAATAATAATATGGTAGAACATTAGACTGTGATTATGGTAGGATAGAGGGAGAGATACAGTATCTATCCTTACAAAGGCCTTGTCTATGTCAGTTCTATGCCATTCTCATCCTCACCTCATGCTCTGGGAGGCGGGGGTAACTACTTTATGCATGTAGCTGTAGGTCCTTGAAGGACTTATTGTGGAATTAGGGAGCGCTCTTTAGTATAGAAGGGCTAGATGACCTCTTATACTAGATCACCTTACATGTAAATTGTGTCATTTTTTTATCTCCTACCTTTTTATATCAAAGGGTTAAAGGTTGAACTTTATTTGAAATAAAAGTGAACAACACATTTTATTAAAACTAATGTTTATTTTCTTCTGTCACCATCAGTTTTCATCTGTATATGTACATCTTCTCTTCTGTAACCTTCTTTCTTCTTCTGTATACTTTGTTTCTGGGATGCTAATTTATTCTGTATACTTTTTTTTTCCTCTAACTTATTCTTCTTATTTACATTTATTTTCTTGTAGTCTTTTTTTCCCCCCAATTTACTTTTCTTCTGCCTTTGTGACTACTTAAATGTTGGTTGCAGAGATGCCCACAGAGATCTGCGTCTGCAACAACACAAGCGGACATTGTCCATATGCTACAGGGAGCCTCACCATAAAGAATCTTTAAATCTCCATTGGTTACTCCAACTATTCAGATAAAAAGACCAATGGAAAACCCTGAGGGCCCTTTCACACTGGAGCAGTGCTACTGCAGCCTTATGCAAGTTCATACTTCCCACGTTGCGGTACGCTGGACCGGAAGTCCCTAATCTAACACTAGCACCAAACTAAGTTACCGTGTTGGATCCGTGATCGGCCCAAAAATCATGTTAGTCTCTGGCAACGATGGGTTTTTTAAAAACTTGATGTCGCGACGTGCATGTGTGGAAGCGCATTTCTACAATACTCTTCTATGCACTTACGCATACACCGAAGCAGGAAGTGACCGCAAGCATGAGTCACTTTCTGCTTGGCTGGTGGTCAGAAAACAAGGCACACTGCGTACTAACGCGGTGTACCCTGAAGGCCTGTTTCTGGCGCTGTCGCCAGTTGGCAGTGTGAAACCGGCCTGAGGGCAGGTTATAAGATGCTTTATGTTGGTGCTCCCTACTCTTTTCTATAGCTGAAAACCCTGGCAAAATAATATATTAGAATTTTCTGCAAGGCTACCCTGTTGGCATATGCACTCACCACTGATCAGGAGGGAATAATTCAATCACTAGTTAGATGCAAGCAAAAAAAAAAAAAAAAACACAGACATGAAAAAGATAGGAAAGCAAAATATAAACAACAGGCAAAATAAATGAGCAAAAACTGGATTCATACGAAATTAAATATGTCTGGAAAGTCTTGCTTTAACCTTCCTGGCGGTAAGCCCGAGCTGAGCTCGGGCTATCCCGCACAGGAGGATATCTCAGCCCCTGGTGGGACGATTCGCCCCATTTAAAGTGATGTGCGCGCAGCTAGCACTTTGCTAGCCGCGCGCACAGCTTGATCGGCGCCGCTCTGCGGCGATCGCCCGCATGCAGCGGCGGAAAAGGGGCCCCCCCCGCCAGAGCCCTGCGCTGCCCGGACCAATGAGTTCCAGGCAGCGGTATGGGCTGGATCGGAGGCGTCTGACGTCAGGACGTCAGCTGACGTCCATGACGTCATTCCGATCGTCGCCATGGCGACAGGAGAAGCCAAACAGGGGAATGCGTTATATACGCGTTCCCCTGTTTGCTATTGATGCCGGCGACGATCGCACTAGAGTGACACATGCGCCCTCTAGTGGTGTTTCATGTAGCTACCACTCTGGTAGCTTTACATGAAACAAAAAAAAATTCAAAAAAAAAAAAGGATTTCTGCCTATTTGGCAGAAAAAAATCACCCGCCAGGAGGGTTAAAGAGAGTCTGAAGTGTCATAAAATGCCACTTTTTATGTAACATTTATGTTCAGCAGTTTCGCCCCAACTAAAACGTTGCATCCCTGCGGCCGATCGCTACATTTAAACCCCCAAATCCCTGTGGGAAAGTACAGGGATCGCTTCCTCATAGAGGCAGAACTTTGGGCTGCAGCTCTGCCTCTATGTGTGTCAATCCCCTCTGATCGCCGCCTCTCCATGCCCTCTCAGTCTCTGCCTCCGCCAGGCAGCAAAATCCATGACCAAGAAAGTCGTGGATTTCTGCCCTAAGATTTGGGGGGGGGGGGTTAAATGTAGCGATCTGCCGCCGGCATGCAGCGTTTTAGTTAGGGTGAAACTGGTAAACATAAATGTTACATAAAAAGTGGCATTTTATGAGACTTCAGAGTCTCTTTAATGTCATTTTAATAAAACACATACTGTATAAATCTTTAACCGCAGTCAAATGAAATATGATGGCATTTAGGAGTAATAGGATCAGCTGAAGAGAGACTAGGCAATTTATGGAACTCGGCTGATGCTCATTTGTGAATAATACAAGTGCAGTTTAGACCTAACTTGATAGGACTTTGTTATAAAATAAAGAGCACACCACAAATTACTCTCTAGCATCTTGTAAACAAGAGGCAAAACCACAGGGAGGCATTGCTGCTGATCTGGGAAGAATTTATTGATGGAAATTTGGCTTACGTGTAAAATGAAAAAAAGTGTTGACTAGTGGGGCTATATGTTTTGGTTTTATACAGTACACAGTTAATTCATTGTGAAGGAAAAGCACTAGGATTTTATAACAGTCTAAAAGAAAAACATTGGTATGTTAATGGATTTCCTCCCATATTTGTATTGTAATGGTAGGGACTTGTAATGGTAGGGACATTAGGCTATGAATAGGGTACAGATTTGATTGGTATCTCCTCTAAGGAAGAGTTTATTACTTGACTATGTATTTCGTCCTCTTAAAACAGAAGGTATTTGCAATTATTTAGCTTCACGCCTTCATGTAAGGAAGAAGATATCCTCATAATACATCGGTTCTGCTCAGTGAATAAATATGCAAATCATGTCCATGAACAGCCAGACATTCATTTCAGAGCCACTGGCGTATAGTACACCTTCAGCCTTTATTACAAGTGTTTCAGGCTATGCTGGCCTTCATCAGCTCGAGGTTTGGATAGATATGACTCTATGGGTAGAACTTGGGAAGTAAGAGCTTTAAAGGGTATCCAGTTAAGATATAGTGAATCAGAACCACTAGGATTTTATAAGGGGCGGAAAGGAATATACAAACATCTTTATTACAACAACTATGCTAAATATAATTTAAACACTAAAAGGGTTATCTTGTGGCTTGATTTTCCAAATATTGGCCTAATTTCCACCACTGAATCTGCTCTGGTCCTGGTATAGCAGCAACACTGGAATACAGGTTAGTATCTCCTTTGCATGCTAGGTTTCTGTGTATAAGGGTTGCATTTGTGTGCTAGATACTGGTAGAACATTGTTTGCATCTTCACAGTTTTACTGAAAACTGACCAAAGGACCTAAGGACATTTTAAACAACAGTGTGCTGATCATTTGTTAAAAAAAATCCTTTTTCCACTATTGCCAAGAAGTCAAGATTTTACTAATTTGTAGTCAAATATGAAGTCACGTGTCTTTTTTTCTGTATAGCTTTAAAATTTTCTTGCAGCAATTAGCTTGAAGCAAAAAAGAAAGTATGTTTACCCTCATAAATAGCCTGGGATTTTATCAATACTTTTTTTTTGTTTTATATACACACACACACACACACACACACACACACACACACACACACACACACACACACACACACACACACACACACACACACACACACACACACACACACACACACACACACTTGTCTGTAAGTCAAGAAATTTACAAAGTTTTGAAAAAAAATTCACAATTGAGAAAAAATATAACACCTGTATGTGGTCAGATTATTTAAGTTACAACCAACTGGGAAAGTCAATTATAATTCTCAAAAAAAAAAAAGTATCATGTGCGGCCGCTTTTGTCCTTTAAGTCACTCTTTGACTTGATAATCCTAAGTATACTAGAATATATATTTCATTTGCATAATGAAAAACAAATGAATGCACGTGTATTTTAATTTTATGAATATTTACCAGGAACATTTGCATAAACTGTATATATGTTTTCCTTTTACTGAAACTATTTTGCACTAGTCTAGTCCTCATGACCGCAAGCACTGAAAGCTGTGAAACGTGTTATGATCTGCATCCCTTTTATGATGGTGTTTTCTTTGCAGATGCCTGACAGGGAGGGTGTTGTTTAAGCATGAATGGTACTATGGCAGCAGAGAGCTGAACAATGTACACTAAATATAACTTATTAGCCTTAACAAAATAAAGCTTTCAAATAAGATTAGAGAACAGAACAAACATATTGGCAATCCAGTGTTTAAAGTCTGTGCCCACTAATGCATTATAATCTCCTTCAAGAACTCAGACAGTATATTGTGAGCAAATACCTATGTTATATGGAAAAAGGCAGGTCATGTCATTGTAATCATTAAGTAGTATTAGCACATATTAGCCTTTATAAACAAGTACATTTTATATTGTGTGCTTATACACACATATGTTATTCTATTATCTTAAAAGCAAGTTGGGACAATTGTAAGCTACAGTATAAAGTTAGTTTTTGTTACTTAATGGATTTGTTGGTAACATTATTTTATATGATATGTGTCTAAGGAGCTATTTGATCCGACAGATGTATTTCATGTACACTCTAACTGAATGTGAAAGCCCAACACTAGTCCCAAATCATTCTCTACTTCTATAAAGCAATCAGTGGCAAACCTTGTTGTTAGCTATATCAAATAAATAACTCTTAAAATACTTGGATGGGAGCGCAAACGTGAAAATGCACACAAAATTTTGTAGCACTTGTAGCACTTCTGTTCAGATTTTATTCTGCATGTGAATTTTGGATACAGTGGAAACAGGCCCATTGCAATACATTGCATAGTGAATTTTGAGGCTGGGTGCACACTTAGCAGCGCAGGAAATGTCACGTTTTTATGCATATGCGTTTGTTAATTTGTATTGTGTTTTCCATACATTTTCATGTGTTTGCGTTTTGAGTTTTTGTTTCCGCACATGCTTTTTTTGTGTGTTTAGTGCATTTGTACGCGTTTGCGGTTCACATATACAAAACGCATGTGTTTTGTATGCATTTGCCATGCGTTTTATGCAAATCACTAGGAAGAACACATGCGGCGGAAATACATCAGAAACATTGTTTTTTTTTTAAAAACGCATATATAAACACATGAAAAGCGCATACAAAATGCATTACATTGTGTCACCATTAACTTTCTTTACGTAAGTTTTTGATGCGTTTTTGAAAAATATGCAACAAAACCAGCGTTTTTAAAAACGCATATTATAAAATGCATACAAAAGCATATGCAATTTTTATACAGGTTTTTTGATGCGGCCCATTGTCTAACATTGCATGCAAAAATGCTGCGTTTTCTGCAACGCTAGTGTTTCTGCTAAGTGTGTTCCCAGCCTCATGCAGAAAATACACATGTAGTGTAAACAGGCCCTAAAGCAAATCTTTAAAAAAAAAATGAATTAGGTACTTACCTCAGTAGAGAGAAGCATTTTCAAGAGGAGCTTGGGGCTGTGGCCACTGGCCAGGTTTCCATCAGTGTACGAGTGTGAATACGGTCCTCACATGTGCAGTAGCATGAAGCCATGGCTATAGGCTACAGCACACGCGCAAACTGTACTCATGGGGTGCGACGGTGCTCATACATGGACGCCAGTACAGCCATGAAAATATATTCAACAAACTATTGTCAAATATGTTCAGAGGGACCCAGTGCTGAATGGTAGACACCAGGACAATGTGAGAAACCTCTAGATTAACCAGAGGCTTCGCTTTACTGAGGTGTGTATCTAATGTTATTGTCTCTTCCCACTTTAGGTACAATTCAAATACTGACAAATCTAAGTTATGCAAATTCTGAGGCCACTTACATATTAATCACTGACTAAACTGCATCTAGCTAGCCACAATATGTGCTTAATTCATGTGTCAGAAATTAAAGGGACACTAGTGCTCACTGTGGCAATGTGAATAGTGTAACTCACTTGACTAATAACAAATTCTTCCCATTTGACTTAAGACATATCAAACGCATATTTCTACTCCTGGTTGATGCATGAAATGCTTCTGTAGATCGGAAGCTTGACCTTTCCTGGAGCACAGATTCTGCCCCCTCATCACTGATCTCCTTTTTCTCATGCCAAGACATACCATGTTACATCATGTGGTGACCCAAGAACTTATACTAGGTCTAGGGGTGTAGGGGCCACGGTCGCAGCAGTCGCTGAGGGGCCCATTTGTCCTCCCCTTGTGCTGCGTGGGGGGCGCAGAGGCATGCGAACCAGCAGCGGCAGAGGGGACATCAAATACTCACTTTTCGCTGGGTGTACAAACTTCCTGTGTTTCAGCTCACAGTAAGAGCTAGGGGGCGCTCTTACTGTGAGCTGGAACGCAATACCTGGAAGTAGTAAGTAGATGCAGCGCTTGGATCGCGGCAAAGTGAGGATTTGATGTCCCCTCTGCTGCTGCTGGTTCGCGTGCTGCTGCATCCCCCTCCACCTGGCTACCTATACTGAGGCACCTATCTATACTGAGGCATCTATCCCTGGCTATTCATACTGAAGCATCTACTCCTGGCTGTCTATACTGTGTCACCTATCCCTGGCTATCTATATAGAGGTTGTGGCACCTATCCCTGGCTATCTATACTGAGGCTGAGGCTTTTATCCCTGGCTATCTATACTGAGGCATCTATTCCTGGCTACTTATACTGAGGCACCTATTCCAGGATACCTATACTGAGGCACCTATTTATTGCTATCCATTCTGTGAGCATATATTCCTTGCTACCTATGCTGAGGCACCCATGCTTGGCTACCTATATTGAGACAACTATTCCTGGCTACCTATCCTGGGAGCATCTATTCTTGGGTTATCTATACTGCAGCACCTATACCTGGCTACAAAAACTGGGGGGCCCTATTCCTGGCTACCTATACTGGGGGGCACTTTTTCCTGGCTACCAATACTGGGGTACCTAATTCCTGGCTACCTATACTGGGGTACCTAATTCCTGGCTACCTATACTGGAGGCACCTATACCTGGCTATTTAACCACTTCATCCTTCAGTGTTTTTTCACCTTATGCATCTGAACAATTTTCACCTCCCATTCATTCGCCAATAACTTTATCACTACTTAACACAATGAATTGATCTATATCTTGTTTTTTCCACTGCCAATTAGGCTTTCTTTGGGTGCTACATTTTGCTAAGAATTATTTTTTTCTAAATATATTTTAATGGGAGTATAAAGAAAAAAATAGAAAAATTCATTATTTCTCCATTTTCGGCCATTATAGCTTTAAAATAATACATGCTACCATAATTGAAACCCGCGTATTTTATTTGCCCACTTGTCCCGGTTATTATACCATTTAAATAATGTCCCTATCACAATGTTTGGCACCAATATTTTATTTGGAAATAAAGGTGCATTTTTCACTTTTGCGCACATCACTATTTACAAGCTTATAATTTACAAAATAATAGTAATATACCCTCTTGACATGCGTATTAAAAAAAAAAAAGTTCAGACCCTTAGGTAACTATTTGTTTGTTTTTTAACCCTCCTGGCGGTTTGCAAAAAAATCGCCAGGGGGCAGCAAATCTTTTTTTTTAAATTTTTTTTTTTTTTTTCATGTAGCGAGACAAAGTCTCGCTACATGATAGCCGCTGCTCAGCGGCATCCCCCCAGCCCCTCCGATCGCCGCCGGCGATCGGAGATCCGGAGATCCCGTTCAAAGAACGGGATCTCCCGGAGGGCTTCCCCCGTCGCCATGGCGACGGGGCGGGATGACGTCACCGACGTCATCGACGTCGTGACGTCAAAGGGGATTCCGATCCACCCCATAGAGCTGCCTGGCACTGATTGGCCAGGCAGCGCACGGGGTCTGGGGGGGGGGGCGGCTGCGGCGCGACGGATAGCGGCGGATCGGCGGGTAGCGTCGGCGATCGGGCACTGCACGCAGCTAGCAAAGTGCTAGCTGCGTGCAGCAAAAAAAAAATTATGCAAATCGGCCCAGCGGGGCCTGAGCGGTGCCTTCCGGCGGCATAGCCCGAACTCAGTTCGGGCTTACCGCCAGGAAGGTTAACTGTGGTTTTGTTTTTTTGGTTTTTTTTATAAAAAAACGTATTTGGGTATTTTTTGGAATGTGGGAGGTAAGCAGTTCTCCGTGGAGTGTGGGACCCTAGGGGGTCGGCAGCCCCCACCTCCTCCTAGGGCACTTGAGGTGGGGAAGAGCCCCTTGCCTACATTGAGGACAAGGGGTTAAAGAGGCTCAGGGGGGGGGACCCGTGTCATTTTTTTATTCCCCACACTCTGAACATATATAATGAAAAAAGAATACATTTATATACTGTACAGGTTTATATATTATCTGTCATTTTACCACATTTAAATATAGACTTTTTTCATCTAACTTTAACATCGATTTTCTCAAAAACTACAAAGTCTTTTTGAAAAATTCTCTCTTGTTCCTACTGTTATAAGATAAAATATTAACAGCATCAGTGTGCACCACTATTTCCCTCCCCTCTGTTTACTGTACGCCCTACAAGCACCTCCAAGCCTCATTAAACCACTTGCTCCTCTGAAAGCTAATTTTGCTCACGGAATTGAGGTCCCACAAGTGTGAGCTTCCCAATCCCCAGCAATACTAGCCTACATAGCTCATAACTTAGGATATAGTTTACAAAAGGGGACTGGCAAAACCTTCTCTACCTTTGCAGAGAGCTCTTGTCCGACGTACAAAGGGCTCAATCCCACCGTGGTGCTCCAAAAGAAACAAATATGGGAGTATTTCATGGAGGCAAAGGTAGAATCTGAAAACATATTTTTATAATAAAGGAATTATCTACCCTTTACCTATTTACAATGAAAGGGCTATGCCAGGGGTTGGCAAACTTGTCTGGCTGCGGGCCATATTCCTCCTAGAATGCAGCCCCAGGTACAGTGCCTCCCTCCCTTTCTCTCTCCCTCCAGAAAATGGGTATGCGGGGGAGAGATTGGGTGGTAACTCACCCAATCGCACTTTCCAGCGGTGATCTCCATGGCGATGGTGGCATCATGTGACATGCTGGTATGTACTAGCGGCAGGTCACATGATAACAACGTTGCCAGGGAGATCGGTGCTTGAGAGTGCAATTGGGTAAGTTGATTATCTTGTACATGCACTTCATTTTTGAGTGGACGACGGGAGGGACAGGAACATAATGCCTCCCTCTACCGCCATGCCGGTTTTATAGCGGCTATGGCCCAAATCCGGCCTGTGGGCCATAGTTTGCAGAGGCCAGGGATAAGCAAACATTTACATTTTTTCTTTGAAATAAATACAGTTACTAATTATAATAATAACAACATGTAAATTACTTTTCTCCTGTCAGACTTAAAGGGTTTGAGAACTTCAGCCACTAGGGGCGCGCACAGTAGACCACCCTGCTGTGTTAAGGAGTCTTCTTCTTACTGAGTAGGTAGCTGGCTTCAGAATCCTGATCTCCTACGTCAAAGGTGGTGTATTTAACCAGTGCACTATCCAGCTACCCCTTTAACTAAATTACTACAATTATTAAAAAAAAAAATACTTTTTACATTTGTACTTTTATGTTTTCCTCTAAGTCTTCTTACTGTATACTTACAGTTAACATTAAAGTAGCCAATTTTCAATGCTGATTTAGATGCAAAATAAACTGTGAATTTTTATAGCATTTTGGATGGAAAGTAAAACATTTTTTTTACAATAAACAAAGAATTTGGATTAGGGGATAACTTACAAAGGCAACGTTAGTGGTCTACCACAATACATTTGTGACTGGATTAACAGATAATTACATGTCCATTAAATATTGCTATGGGAATATAACACATTAATACTGTTGAACTATATTATTGAAACTGTAGATATATATATATAACATATGCTCATGTGAGAATACATGTAAAAGTGTTTTAAGTAAACACAACTAAACTTGAAAAGAGACTATTTATTTTGTAATGACAACCGAAAGGACTGCAGTAAAGCTTATACCCTATATTTTGGCCATACATTTTGTAAAAACATCTGGTAGTAAAATCCAAAACACTCAGCTAGAGATACACAGCTTGCTATAAAGATTCTCAAGTACTGATAGTTTAATACTTAGAACAAGAGAAACATATGCCATTAAAGCTGTAAAAGAATGGAGGGCCAAGAACCATGAGCTGCAGATAGCAAGCATTCAGATTATGATTTTGTACATGCCATGTCCAATATTACACATTTCTCAGTTAATATATAGAAGCAAGAACTTTTGAATCAGGAGGATACCATTTATTGGCTAACTTTAAGCTCCGAACAACCATGTCACGCCGATGGACAAAAACACGGCGGCTCCCCCAGGACCGACTAACCGTCTAACACCGATTGGCATCACGTCCTAGGGGAGTGTTTTGCAGAAGATCGAGTGCGTTGAAGCTCTGCTCCATCAACAGCCTCCCCACGGCGATCACCGCTAGGAGACTGGTAGACGGCAAAATTGCCGCCTATTTACACTGTACAGTGCTGCGATCTAAGGCAGCGCTGTACTGGGGACAGCCATGACACATGGGAGGCTCAGAGAGTGATCGGCTCTCATAGGCTGAATAATAAAGAAAATGGCCAAATTTAGTAAAAAAAAAAAAAACCACAGATAAAAAAATAAAAAAATAAACAAACATCCCAGGAGAGACCAGAGCCCACCAACAGAAAGCTCTGTTGGTGGGCAGAAAAGGTGGGGGTTACTTGTGTGCTGAGTTGTATGGCCCTGCAGCAAGCCCTTAAAGCTGCAGTGGCCTGAATTGTAAAAAATAGCCTGGTCACTAAGGGGGTGTAAGCCTACGGTCCTTAAAGAGAATCTGTATTGTTAAAATCGCACAAAAGTAAACATACCAGTGCGTTAGGGGACATCTCCTATTACCCTCTGTCACAATTTCGCCGCTCCTCGCCGCATTTAAAGTGGTTAAAAACAGTTTTAAAAAGTTTGTTTATAAACAAACAAAATGGCCACCAAAACAGGAAGTAGGTTGATGTACAGTATGTCCACACATAGAAAATACATCCATACACAAGCAGGCTGTATACAGCATTCCTTTTGAATCTCAAGAGATCATTTGTGTGTTTCTTTCCCCCCTGAGGGGGGAGTGCATAGCAGAACCACAACACTGAAGAGCTTGGCAGCCTTCCAGACACAGGCTGACAAGTCTGACAAGGGAAAGATACATTGATTTATTACAGAGACTGTGATAGTACAAAGTGCTGCAGTTAGCCAGAACACATTAGAATAGCTTTTGGAACTTGTAGGATGATAAAAAACAGGATGCAATTTTTGTTACGGAGTCTCTTTAAGAGGTTATAGAATAAGAGCAAGCTTTCGGCTGTACAGGCTTTGTCAGACTCAATCCTGTTAGGTTATGGAATACAGAGCTACCAGGGTGCATTGTATTTTGCCTAAAATACTGTTTCTCAAGATTATGATAGTATGTACCCATTTGAAGGATACCTAAACCAAAGTGCTTTGTAAAAATGGTGGCTGCTGTGATCTGTTGGCATGAGCCCTGATGCATACCACTTCTACAGATCACTCCCATGCCCTTCCACTCCACTGCAAAAGGCCCCTGTTAGCATCTGTAACTTGGCCGAGTCACCAAACTTTAACCTGGACATACTAGGCTGCGCTTGCACAGTTTGTCCAATCCACCCCTTGTATGGAAGTCTGGATGAGAGAGTGCATGCTGGAAACGCAGGAGCTGGGGTGAAGTCACCAGTGGGGTGGATTGGACCTACTGTGAATGCACAGCCTAGTATATCTCAGTTAAAGGACAGTGACTTGGCCAAGTTGCAGTCACTAACAGTGCCTTTTGCAGAGGAATGGAGGGGCGTGGGTATGACCAGGGCTTTCATTAACTTTCTAAAAATACGTGTAAATAATGAACATGATTTCCTTGTTCCATTTGTGATGAGAAAGCAATCTGGACATGCATATTCGTGTCAATGGGACAAAGTAAAATGTCATAGTAGTGTCCATTCTCAATACCACAATTTTAAATAATTTCTCTAAATATTCCGAGTGGACCTTATCAAATGCCTTCACCACATTCCAAGTTGAGACCTGAGAGAGTGTTTATGTATTCTCAGCCTACTAAATTGGATGCAAAAAAAATGTTTTAAACTATGAAAAGCCTTTTTATTTTTTGCAAAGTACACCTGATCATTCTTAATTAGGGAAGGTTAAACTTCCTGCAAAAATATTTGGATATATTTTTAAATTACCATCAAAAGACAAATAGGATGTTAGTGAGAGTTTTCTTTACATGGTTTGGGGGTATGAGCATTCAGTATCTTTAGTTACATAGTTACTTGGGTTAAAAAAAAGACATACGTCAATGCGTACGTTAAAAAAGGGCGCCGGGAAAAAAGGGCGCAGGGTTTTAAAAGATGAATAACGTTTAAAAAAAATTTGTGTTATATTTCGTTTAAAAATAATGTTTTATAAAGTTATAAATCATTAAATAGTGTGTATAAAATCGGCAATTTTAAAAACATTAATCTTCCCTGTTTAAAAATTGAAATTTATAATAACGTTTTATAAAACATTAATACGAATTTTCCTAAAGCTATACCTAACCCTACTCTCACACAGAACCCTCCCTGTACCTATCCCTAACCCCTAGACCCCCCTGTTGGTGCCTAACCCTAAGACCCCCCTGGTGATGCCTAACCCTAAGACCCCCCTGTTGGTGCCTAAACCTAAGACCCCCCTGGTGGTGCCTAACCCTAAGACCCCCCTGTTGGTGCCTAAACCTAAGACCCCCCTGGTGGTGCCTAACCCTAAGACCCCCCTGTTGGTGCCTAAACCTAAGACCCCCCCTGTTGGTGCCTAAACCTAAGACCCCCTGGTGGTGCCTAAACCTAAGACCCCCCTGTGATAAGCATTAATAACGTTTTAAAAAAATATGGTGCGGTTTTTCGTTTAAAAATGTAAAAAAAAAAAATTCTACGGTTTTTCGTTTAAAAGTAATGTTTTAAAAAAATATTGTACTGTTTTTCGTTTAAAAATAATGTTTAAAAAATTATAAGTCATTAAATAATGTGTAATCATGAGAAACAGTTATAAAACATTAAAAGTCTCCGGGCGCCGCTTTTAAAACGTTATTTTTCTCCGGCGCCCTTTTTTCCTGTTGGGCGCCGATTAAACGATATTTATTATGGGAGTGAATGGCGGCGCCCTTTTTGTCCACCTGCCTCATGCGCCCAAATTTCCTGCTTCCATACGTCAATTGAGTTCAACCAGAAAACAAAGTACAACACCAGCCTGCTCCCTCACATATCCCTGTACATCCAGAGGAAGGGGAAAAACCCTTAACAAGGCATGGACAATTAGCCCCAAAAGGGAAAAAATTCCTTCCCGACTCCAGATGGCAATCAGATAAAATCCCTGGATTAACACCACTGGCCATTACCTAGTAATTATAGCCAAAGATGTCTTTTATCGCAAGGAAAGCATCTAAGCCTCCTTTAAATGGAGGTATAGAATTTGCCATTACTACTTCCTGTGGCAACGCATCTTAACCACTTGCCGACCGCCCACAGCCGATGGGCGGCAGTAAAGCGGACGCCGAAAGGACCGCAATACGACGAATGGCGGCGGCTCCTTTCGGCTCATAGGGGCAGTGATCGTGTCACTGGTGACGCTCGCTGCCCCTGGCAACAGGCTCCGCCCACCCACAACATCATCCCGCCGGCCGGTAGTAAGCGCCGGCGGGATGTTAACGCTCGATCGCCGCATACAAAATGTATAATACATTTTGTAATGTATACAAAGTGTATTATACAGGCTGCCTCCTGCCCTGGTGGTCCCAGTGATTGAGGGACCACCAGGGGCAGGCTGCAGCCACCCTAAGTCGCACCCAAACACACTGATCTGCCCCCCCTGCCCTCTGATCACCCACATCACACCTCAAACCCCCCCTGCCCACCCCCCAGACCCCTGTTTGCTTCCAATCACCCCCCTAATCACCCATCAATCACTCCCTGTCACTATCTGTCAGCGCTATTTTTTTATTAGGTCCTAATCTGCCCTCTGGGGTCTCCTGATCACCCCCCACACCCTCAGATCCGCCCCAGACCCCCCCCCCCCCCCTGTGTACTGTTTACATCTATTCTCTCCACTAATCACCTGTCAATCACCTGTCAATCACCCATCAATCACCTGTCAATCACCCATCAATTACCCCCTGTCAATAACACTGCCCCCTGGGGGCTCCTGATCACCCCCCCACACATACACACACCCTCAGATCCTCCCTAGACCCCCCCAGACCCCCCCCATGTAATGTTTACATCTATTCTCCCCACTAATCACCTGTCAATCACCCGTCAATCACCCCTTGTCACTAACACTGCCCCCCTGGGAGCTCCTGATCCCCCCCGCACACCCTCAGATCCTCCCCAGACCCCCCCAGACCTCCCCTGTGTACTGTATACATCGATCCTCCCCTATAATCACCTGTCAATCACCCCCTGTCACCACCTATCACTGCTACCCATCTGATCAGACCCCTATCTGCCCCTTAAGTAGGGACAGCCGGCGCCCAGGAGGGGGGCTTAAGTAGGGACAGCCGGCGCCCAGGAGGGGGGCTTAAGTAGGGGCAGCCGGCGCCCATTAGGGGGGCTTAAGTAGGGACAGCTGGCGCCCATTAGGGGGGCTTAAGTAGGGACAGCCGGCGCCTATTAGGGGGGCTTAAGTAGGGACAGCCGGCACCCATTAGGGGGGCTTAAGTAGGGACAGCCGGCGCCCATTAGGGGGGCTTAAGTAGGCCCTCCTGGGTGCCCAATCACCCAATCACCTGCCCACACCCTCAGAACACCCGTAGGCCCTTAAGTAGGGACAGCCGGCGCCCAGGAGGGGGCTTAAGTAGGGACAGCCGGCACCCATTAGGGGGGCTTAAGTAGGGACAGCCGGCGCCCATTAGGGGGGCTTAAGTAGGGACAGCCGGCGCCCATTAGGGGGGCTTAAGTAGGGAGAGCCGGCGCCCATTAGGGGGGCTTAAGTAGGCCCTCCTGGGCGCCCAATCACCCAATCACCTGCCCACACCCTCAGAACACCCTTAGACCCCCCCAGACCTCCCCCTGTGTACTGTATACGTCTATCCTCCCCTGTAATCACCTGTCAATCACCCGTCAATCACCTGTCAATCACCCGTCAATCACCCCCTGTCACTGCCACCCATCAGATCAGATCAGACCCTAACCTGCCTTTTACGGGCATCTGATCACCCACCCACACCATCAGATCGCCTGCAGACCCACCCTCAAATCACCTCCAAAGTGCATTGTTTACATCTGTTCTGCCATCTAATCACCCACTGATCACCCATCAATCACCCATCAATCACCCCCTGTCACCACCTGTCACTGCTACCAATCAGATCAGACCCCTATCTGCCCCTAGGGCACCCAATCACCCGCCCACACCCTAAGAACGCCCTCAGACCCCAGCCCTGATCACCTCGCCAGGGCATTGCTTGCATCTATTCCCCCCTCTAATCACACCTTGAGACACCCATCAATCACTTCCTGTCACCACCTGTCACCCCCTAGCACACCTACCCATCAGATCAGGCCCTAATTTGCCCCGTGTGGGCTCCTGATCACTCGGCCAAACCCTCAGATCCCCTTCAGACCCCCTTCCAATCACCTCCCCAGTGCATTGATTGCATCTATTTTCCCCTCTAATCACCCCCTGGGACACCCATCAATCACCTCCTGTCACCCCCCTAGCACTCCTATCCATCACATCAGGCCCAATACAACCTGTCATCTAAGAGGCCACCCTGCTTATGACCGGTTCCACAAAATTCGCCCCCTCATAGACCACCTGTCATCAAAATTTGCAGATTTGCAGATGAACAATCATTTTGAGGCATTTGGTTTCCAGACTACTCCTCACGGTTTTGGGCCCCTAAAATGCCAGGGCAGTATAGGAACCCCACAAGTGACCACATTTTAGAAAAAAAGACACCCCAAGGTATTCCATTAGGTGTATGACGAGTTCATAGAAGATTTTATTTTTTGTCCAAAGTTAGCGGATATTGATTTTTATTGTTTTTTTTCACAAAGTTTCATTTTCCACTAACTTGTGACAAAAAATAAAATCTTCTATGAACTCACCATACACCTAACGGAATACCTTTGGGTGTCTTCTTTCTAAAATGGGGTCACTTGTGGGGTTCCTACACTGCCCTGGCATTTTAGGGGCCCTAAACCGTGAGTAGTCTAGAAACCAAATGCCTCAAAATGACCCGTGAATAGGACGTTGGGCCCCTTAGCGCACCTAGGCTGCAAAAAAGTGTCACACATGTGGTATCGCCGTACTCAGGAGAAGTAGTATAATGGGTTTTGGGGTGTATTTTTACACATACCCATGCTGGGTGGGAGAAATATCTCTGTAAATGGCAATTTTTTGATTTTTTTTTACACACAATTGTCCATTTACAGAGATATTTCTCCCACCTAGCATGGGTATGTGTAAAAATACACCCCAAAACACATTATCCTACTTCTCCTGAGTACGGTGATACCACATGTGACACTTTTTTGCAGCCTAGGTGCGCTAAGGGGCCCAACGTCATATTCACAGGTCATTTTGAGGCATTTGCTTTCTAGACTACTCCTCACGGTTTAGGGTCCCTAAAATGCCAGGGCAGTGTAGGAACCTCACAAGTGACCCCATTTTAGAAAGAAGACACCCCAAGGTATTCAGTTAGTAGTATGGTGAGTTCATAAAAGTTTTTTTTTGTTACAAGTTAGTGGAAAATGACACTTTGTGAAAAAAAAAAATCAATTTCCGGCTAACTTGTGACAAAAAAAAATATTCTATGAACTCACCATACTACTAACGGAATACCTTGGGGTGTCTTCTTTCTAAAATGGGGTCACTTGTGGGGTTCCTATACTGCCCTGGCATTGTAGGGGCCCTAAACCGTGAGGAGTAGTCTAGAAACCAAATGCCTCAAAATGACCTGTGAAATCCTAAAGGTACTAAAAGGACATTGGGCCCCTTAGCGCACTTAGGGTGCAAAAAAGTGCCACACATGTGGTATAGCTGTACTCAGGAGAAGTAGTGTAATGTGTTTTGTGGTGTATTTTTACACATACCCATGCTGGGTGGGAGAAATATCTCTGTAAATAGACAATTGTGTGTAAAAAAAATCAAAAAATTGTCATTTACAGAGATATTTCTCCCACCCAGCATGGGTATATGTAAAAAAACACCACAAAACACATTACTACTTCTCCTGAGTACGGCGGTACCACATGTGTTGCACTTTTTTGCACCCTAACTGCGCTAAGGGGCCCACAGTCCAATGAGTACCTTTAGGATTTCACAGGTCATTTTGAGAAATTTGAGTTCAAGACTACTCATCAAGGTTTAGGGCCCCTAAAATGCCAGGGCAGTATAGGAACCCCACAAGTGACCCCATTTTAGAAAGAAGACACCCCAAGGTATTCCGTTAGGGATATGGTGAGTTCATAGAAGATTTTATTTTTTGTCACAAGTTAGCGGAAATTGATTTTTATTGTTTTTTTTCACAAAGTGTCAATTTCCGCTATGTTGTGACAAAAAAAAATCTTCTATGAACTCACCATACTCCTAACAGAATACCTTGTGGTGTTGTCTTTCTAAAATGGGGTCACTTGTGGGGTTCCTAAACTGCCCTGGCATTTTAGGGGCCCTAAACCGTGAGGCGTAGTCTTGAAACCAAATGTCTCAAAACGACCTGTGAAATCCTAAAGGTACTTATTGGTCTTTGGGCCCCTTAGCGCAGTTAGGGTGCAAAAAAGTGCCACACATGTGGTATCACTGTACTCAGGAGAAGTAGTTTAATGTGTTTTGGGGTGTAGTTTTACACATACCCATGCTGGATGGGAGAAATGTCTCTGTAAATGAACAATTGTGTGAAAAAAAAATCAAAACATTGTCATTTACAGAGATATTTCTCCCACCCAGCATGGGTATGTGTAAAAATACACCCCTAAACACATTACTACTTCTCCTGAGTATGGCAATACCACATGTGTGGCACTTTTTTGCAGCCTAACTGCGCTAAGGGGCCCAAATGCCAATGAGCACCTTTAGACTTTACAGGGGTGCTTACAATTTAGCACCCCCAAAATGCCAGGACAGTAAACACACCCCACAAATGTCCCCGTTTTGGAAAGTAGTCACTTCAAGGTATTCAGAGAGGGGCATGGTGAGTCCGTGGCAGATTTCATTTTTTTTTTGTCACAAGTTAGCAGAAATGGAAACTTTTTTTTGGTTTGTTTTTTTGTCTCAAAGTGTCATTTTCCGCTAACTTGTAACAAAAAATAAAATCTTCTATGAACTCACCATGCCTCTCAGTGAATACTTTGGGATGTCTTCTTTCCAAAATGGGGTCATTTGGGGGGTATTTATACTATCCTGGAATTTTAGCACCTCATGAAACATGACAGGTGCTCAGAAAAGTCGGAGATACTTCAAAATGGGAAAATTCACTTTTGGCACCATAGTTTGTAAACGCTAACTTTTACCCAAACCAATAAATATACACTGAATAATTTTTTTTTTTTTATCAAAGACATGTAGCACAATAAATTTGGACAAAAATGTATACAGAAATTTTACTTTATTTGACAAATTTTATCACAGAAAGTTAAAAAAAAATCATTTTTTTGACAAAATTCATGTCTTTTTTGATGAATATAATAAAAACTAAAAATCGCAGCAGCAATCAAATAGCACCAAAAGAAATCTGTATTAGTGACAAGAAAAGGAGGGAAAATTCATTTACATAGTAGGTTGTATGACCGAGCAATAAACCGTTAAATCTGCAGTGGTCTGAATGGAAAAAAAGGCTCTGGTCCTTAAAGGACTTACGAGGCCAAAATGTCTAAAAAAGCAAAGTACCTGTAAGCTGTTTAAATGCACGGAGGACGCCGTCCGCGCCCTCCGTGCAGTTCCGCCGGGTCCCCTTCCTGAGATCGCCCCCCGCGCCGACCCCGACCCCCCAGGCCGGGTCGGGCTCTCGTGCCGCTCTCAATATGGCCGCTTCCATTGGCCGCGGCTGCGCAGTCCGCCTGGCCGCGAGTGCGGCTGCGCAGCTCTACGGCCAACCCCTCCGATCCACGCTACAGTGCGTGGTTCGGGGGGTTGGCCGTAGAGCTGCGCAGCCGCACTCGCGGCCAGGCGGACTGCGCAGCCGCGGCCAATGGAAGCGGCCATATTGAGAGCGGCACGAGAGCCCGACCCGGCCTGGGGGGTCGGGGTCGGCGCGGGGGGCGATCTCAGGAAGGGGACCCGGCGGAACTGCACGGAGGGCGTGGACGGCGTCCTCCGTGCATTTAAACAGCTTACAGGTACTTTGCTTTTTTAGACATTTTGGCCTCGTAAGTCCTTTAAGGGGTAGAAAGACTGTGGTCCTCAAGTGGTTAATCACTCTTACTGTAAAGAACCCTTTCCTAAATAAATGGCTAAAACGTTTCTCCTCCATGCACAGATCATGTCCACTAGTCCTTTGTGAAGGCCTAGGAACAAAAAGCTCATCTGCCAAGCTTTTATATTGCCCTCTGATGTATGTATACATGTTAATTACATCCCCTCTAAGGCATCTTTTCTCTAGACTAAATAAACCCAATTTATCTAACCTTTCTTGGTAAGTGAGACCTTCCATCCCACGTATCAATTTTATTTCCCGTCTCTGCACCTGCTCTAAAACTGCAATATCTTTCCTGTAATGTGGTGCAGAGAAATGAATTCCATATTCCAGATGTTGCCTTACTAGAGAGTTAAACAGGGGCAATATTATGCTAGCATAATATAATTTTAATGCATCCCAAAATTTTATTAGCTTTAGCTGCAGCAGCTTGGCATGGAATATGATTATTTAAATTGTTGTCGATGAGTACTCCTAAGTCCTTCTTCAAGTTTGATGTCCCCATCTGTATCCCGTTTATTTTGTATGGCGCTAGACCAAAATGCATGACTTTACATTTTACAACATTGAATTTCAACTGCCATTTATGTGCCCATATAGCCATCCTATCCAGATCCTGTTGCAATATGTCACTATCTTCCTAAGAAATGATGATTTTGTGTCATCTGCAAAAATAGCAACATTTTCTGAAAATATTTTACTTTATTTTCACTAAACTGAATACTTGCTTGAGGTAAGGGGCTAGGATTACATTTTTTATCAGTAATAACCATGTATAAGTCTGTAGCAGACAATTTTTTTCAAAGTCTTGATTATTTATTTCTGAAACTTAAATTGGAAGGTTAAGAATGTTACTTGAACTTGTTCTGAGATTGAATTGCATGAGAAAGTCTTAAACCCTTGACTGTCCACAGGCAGAACACAGCAATGTATACTTGTATGTAAACCTGCCTTCCCAGTGATGCTTATTTAAAGCTAAGATGTCACATAAACCCATGCCCTAGAGGCTTCTGGGAGAGCAGGTGATCTAAGCAGTAACGATGTTGGTATCTCTGATACATTTAATAAAGTAATTTAGGAAATCAGCGTGAGGTAGGATGCCCCCTCCCCCAGTGCTCAGTAACATACAGTGAACTGTTTCCAGGCTCCAGCAGCGTACACTGAACAGGATAGGATCTGTAAAAAAAACTTTCCATGTCAGCCCGAGTCAATGTAGGGGTTAAGTAGTGCAATGGTCTTATCTATTTGGCATAATACCTCATAACCCTTGCAAGATCTATTGTAATTAATGTATCTGGATGACATTTATATTTGCAAAAATATCTCTCTACCTCCTTCTGATTGCATGTTCTAACATTGTCAATCCACAGGGATAAAGGCTGAAAAATGCTTACAGTGGTTTGCAAAAGTATTCGGTCCCCTTGAAGTTTTCCACATTTTGTCATATTACTGCCACAAACATGAATCAATTTTATTGGAATTCCATGTGAAAGACCAATACAAAGTGGTGTACATGTGAGAAGTGGAACGAAAATCATACATGATTCCAAACATGTTTTACAAATAAATAACTGCTAAGTGGGGTGTAGGTAATTATTCAGCCCCCTTTGGTCTGAGTGAAGTCAGTTGCCCATAGACATTGCCTGATGAGTGCTAATGACTAAATAGAGTGCACCTGTGTGTGATCTAATGTCAGTACAAATACAACTGCTCTGTGGCGGCCTCAGAGGTTGTATAAGAGAATATTGGGAGCAACAACACCATGAAGTCCAAAGAACAGACCAGAAAGGTCAGGGATAAAGTTATTGAGACATTTAAAGCAGGCTTAAGCTACAAAAATATTTCCAAAGCCTTGAACATCCCACGGAGCACTGTTCAAGCGATCTTTCAGAAATGGAAGAATTATGGCACAACTGTAAACCTACCAAGACAAGGCCGTCCACCTAAACTCACAGGCTGAACAAGGAGAGCGCTGATCAGAAATGCAGTCAAGAGACCCATGGTGACTTTGGACGAGCTGCAGAGATCTACAGCTAAGGTGGGGTAATCTGTTCATAGGACCGCTATTAGTCATGCACTGCACAAAGTTGCACAAAGTTGGCCTTTATGGAAGAGTGGCAAGAAGAAAGCCATTGCTAACAGAAAAGCATAAGAAGTCCCGTTTGCAGTTTGCCACAAGCCATGTGGGGGACACAGCAAACATGTGGAAAAAAGTGCTCTGGTCAGATGAGACCAAAATGGAAACTTTTGTCCAAAATGCAAAACGCTATGTGTGGTGGAAAACTAACACTGCACATCACTCTAAACACACCATCCCCACTGTCAAATTTGGTGGTGGTAGCATCATGCTCTGGGGTTGCTTCTCTTCAGCAGGGACAGGGAAGCTGGTCAGAGTTGATGGAAAGATGGATGGAGCCAAATACAGGGAAATCTTGGAAGAAAATCTCTTGGAGTCTGCAAAAGACTTGAGACTGGGGCGGATGTTCACTTTCCAGCAGGACAACATCCCTAAACATAAACCCAGGGCAACAATGGAATGGTTTAAAACAAAACATATCTACGTGTTAGAATGGCCCAGTCAATGTCCAGATCGAAATCCAATCGAGAATCTGTGGCAAGATCTGAAAACCGCTGTTCACAAAAGCTGCCCATCTAATCTGACTGACGTGGAGCTGTTTTGCAAAGAAGAATGAGCAAGGATTTCAGTCTCTAGATGTGCAAAGCTGGTAGAGAGATACCCTAAAAGACTGGAAGCTGTAATTGCAGCAAAAGGTGGTTCTACAAAGTATTGACTCAGGGGGCCGAATAATTACGCACACCCCACTTTGCAGTTATTTATTTGTAAAAAATGTTTGGAATCATGTATGATTTTCATTCCACTTCTCACGTGTACACCACTTTGTATTGGTGTTTGTATGGGGAATTCCAATAAAATTGATTCATGTTTGTGGCAGTAATATGACAAAATGTGGAAAACTTCAAGGGAGCCGAATACTTTTGCAAACCACTGTACTAGCTGAAAGTTTACTGTTTTTCATTTAAATTAGACAATAAATGGTATTATCCTGATCCAAAACTTCCTGTCTGTAAAATACTTAATGCATACCTACTTAGATAAGGAATTACACACATGGTGTTTCTCTCCCTCCTGCCTCTCCCCCCACCCCTCGCTTGTAGAGTCACCAGACACAGGCTGGAGGCTTGAATGATTTGTCTGTAATCTGTCCACACAAGAATAGCTTGCTATTACATAAAAATTAAAGCATGCCAGCCAACTAGCCACGTACATCTGTAGGTAACTTTTCTTCCATAATAGCACCATCATTTGGACAATCTGCTCTTCTCAAAAGCCTCTAAGTTCTGTTTGTGATGTTTACATTTGGTTCCTATCATTACTGAACTAGGTAGCTTTAATTTTATCACTTGAGTTAGGAAAAAAATATCTAATGCTCGCCACACAAACATAGATTTTGATCACCCAAATGTCCCCCCCCAGGCAGCCATCGTGCAGCCCCCCCCCCCCCAAAAAAAAGAATTTGAAACTGGAGCTGTCACTTGTTATACAGATCCTATCTAAGTCACATGATGATGATTCATGAAGAAAATATGCAAGTGCATATTTCATAATCTCAAACAGTGCACAATTATGCCCTCTAGAGAGGTGAAGGAGTAGCAGTGACAGCAGGTACAATGATGTACATAGTGTGGCACTTTTTTTCAGGGTACTTGACATTTTGCTGATTCTTGCACTTGCATGTTTTATAATTAATATTATTGTGTTTTACTATTTGTGAGACATTACCTAAATAAAATTATTACTAATGATTACAATTAGGAAAAGTTTCTATCAAAAAATAGTGTCTGACACTGATTAGACGAAACTAGTGCAAAAACAAAACAAAAACAAGGTCAGTAAAAGATGAGGAGGGAAACATGTCAGTGGTCTCCACCAGTTAAACCATTCCAGTTTTATTGGCTGTTTCATTGTTACCCCTCTAGTACACGTGTGGTTAATTTCATTAACACTAAATTAGCTGAAACGGATTAGCAAGCCCACTGATTATCCTCGAAGTTTCATTGACTCTCCATACCCTGATTAAAAAGTGTTCTTTTAATTGTTTTATTTAGTAGTTTATATGGTTCTTCCCGGGACCTTGGAAATATTGCTTCCCTTTATGTGAACTTCTAAAGAAGCATGAAAAATTACATAAATGAAAAGCAGTCCATTCTGGAAAGCCCCCTCCGCCAGCCAGGTTACTGTTACCAAGCTTTCAAATAGAAAAAAAAACTTGATTTCTTGGCAGTTCCAGAACATTCTAATTACCTGCGCAGAGAAATGGGAATAGTACTTTTCCTACATACATTCTATTCTCTTTTAGGGGACTCTGTGAATCATACATTGACCATCTCTAGTATTTACCAGTCATAGAACTGGGATACTTCAGTGGCAAGAAAAAAAGTAAACCAATGCTTATGCATATCTATTAGTACAACAGACAACTTTAAAGAAAATTTGAGTTACAAACTGGAAACAAAAGAGATCATTTAAAAATTGTACACATTACAATTCTCCTGCCTATTAGTATGTTGCAGTGTTTTTGGCTACGTGGAATTACAAATGTTAAGTCCCATATTTTAATTTGTAATTAATGGTGCATAACGGGTTTTAACTTTCAGGCATGTTGCAATTAAGTTAAGGATTAAAAATGTGCATGACTGAGTTTAGGATTAGGTTAAAAGAACTGCAGTTAATGGGGAATTAACTGTACACTCATAAAATATTATCCTTTTAAGCGGCAATTATTAACCGTGTGCCGCAGTTTTGTTTCATGCAGAGACGGGAATTCTTTTAGAATTAAAGTGTTATTATTTCAAAGCTATTCGCATTGAAAAACATACCTGAAATCAATTTGAAGGCTTCGCTCATTAAACTGTTAGGACTAGTTATATATTTCATGAAGCCATGATACTCCTTTAAAAGTGAAATTCAAGCAGCTGTGTAGCAAAAGAGACTAGGCAAGCTGTTAAATCAAATTTGTGGTTGGTCTCATTATTTAGTCTACAAACAAAACCATCATTCACATGTTAGTAATCAAATAACAAAAGGAAAAAAAAAGACTTGCCCTGCAACATCAGCACTGGTAAACTGAAACCAAAACTGGAATGTTTAGTGTATGTAGTAAGGCAATTTTATTTATTATGTTAAGCGCAAAAGAAATTAAAAATTACATTAACTTAATTAGGTGCATGTGACATGTAAATAATTGTAGAATGTTTTATGGCTGTAGAATCTTTAACATCTTCAAAATAATGAGAATCCCAGAAGATCTTTCATACTAGTGCAGGGGTCTCAAACTCAATTTACCTGGGGGCCCGCAGAAGGCAAAGTCAGGATGAGGCTGGGCCGCATAAGGAATTTCACAATCGCGGCGCATGGCCGCCTCTGCCCGCCCCTCTCACTCTTCCTTCACAGAGAGGGGCAGGGAGAGGCAGCGATTGACGTCAGGAGGGGCAGAGCTGAAGCTGAAAGCTCTGCCCCTTCCAGGAAATCCTGGCGGATTGCCCCCTGGGCGATTTGGGGGCTCTGCAGCCCTCGTTTAGCGGCGGGGATGCGGCGGATTACTTGGGAGCACTGAAGCAAACTATAAGGAAGCTTTTGCCGGCGAGGGCCACAAAATATTGTATCAAGGGCCGCAAATGGCCCGCGGGCCGCGAGTTTGAGACCCCTGTACTAGTGTGATCACCCTATATTGCCTGATCACAATCAGCCTGCATGCTGCAGAAAAAGTAAAAATGTAAATGTAAAATCATAAACAAACTGCAATGTATTTATCATTATAGCTTGCAATTTGCAAAACAGCCCTAAATCTTCTGGAGGTGAAGGGTGGGAGAGGGGGAGCAAGACACTTTATCTAAACACTTTATGACACTTTAATTTCTAATGGTTTAATGTCTTATTGAAATCTGAATTTAGCCAGAAGATCAGTCCAGATGAAAATAAAATGGAAAGCTGCATTGGCATTAAAGAATCAAACAAAATTATGTTGATTTGATTTGGTTAAAGGACCACTATACAAAAAAAAAGCAGGCAGTTAAAATCTGACAGAACCGACAGGTTTTGGGCCAGTCCATCTCCTCATGGGGGATTCTCATGGTTTTCTTTGTTTTCAACAGCATTTCCTGAACAGCAGTTTAACTGCCAAAATAGTAAGATACCAGCCAGCCTCCCTAATCACTTGCACACTATTTTGTCAGTTATGGTGCCCATACATGGTACATTTTTTTTCATCAAATCTTACCATTTCTATATATTATATGGGTAAATTAAGTGTATATACTCAAAGGATAATTTAGGCAGTTCCTTTATATTACATAAAAATGGTAAGATTGGATGAAAAGTCATGAAATGCTGTTGAAACCAAAGAAAACCCTGAGAATTTCCCATGAGGAGACGGACTGTCCTAAAACCTGTCGGTTCTGTCAGATTTTAACTGCCTGCTTTTTTTTTTGCAATAGTGGTCCTTTAAGTGGTGCCATAGGTTTATTACTGTATCACAAAAAATGGCTGTGATAACTAGGGGTAGGTATTCATCAGTGTAACCAGGGTAACACAGAAAAGGGACACTTAGAAAAAGGGATTGTCTCTTTCAGACTTAACCGGATTCAGCATTAGTCACAGGCATTGGAATAGTTGGCAGAACCACTTATGTAACCCCAGAAATCAAGATTTCATTTCAATACATTTTGTAACTATTAACACCAGGCTTGCAGGACTAGTTTGGGTAAACTTGACTGCACACATTTCAGAAGCTCTATCCATTACCAAAGGGAGAACAGCAGCTCATTCAAGATGACCATAAACTAATTTATCTGCATGAAACTACAATTACAACATGTCAGGCACATTGATTGGCAGAGTGAGCAGAAGCAAGTCTGGAGCTTAAGAATTTAAGGCCTCATCTAAAAAAGTCAAACATTATTTTAGTCAAGAAGTGGAAGAGGCAAACAAAAGTCCTGGCACAATACATTGCTGGTGTTATTTATTGAAGGTACATTACTTCATCTTGAACAGCAAACAATAGAACTGCATACAGTGCTGTAGTGGACTTAAGGAAATTGTCCGGTAGTTGAAGTTGTAGGACAGCATGTATGCAGAGTAATGCACATAGCATTTACCATTAATGATGTGCATTGCATTTATCATTTTAAACAACAATCTAGTCAACATATTTATACAAAGTTTTTTGCAGAAAGGTTTAGTCAGACTAGTGAGTATAGCAACCATTTAAAAAAAATATTTTGTTAACTTACTATGGATACCTTGGCAGAGGTTGTAAGTGCCAGTGTAGTGGGCATAAAGTAGAGGCTGTAAAACGTTCTTGTGAAAAAAAAAAAAACAGTCCAAGGATGAAGACTTTGTGAGAGGTTTTGTAGACAATGTAGATAAAGTGTTGCTGCATAAAACAGACTTTTATTGGTGGCGTATTGGCAGGATAGCACCATTCACAGACTCTGACATTTTCAAAAATAAATTTTCATGAAATTGCCTTCAGTAACAAATGTAGACTATAAGATTAAAAACACAACTTGACAAGAACATGTTTGGAAATTTGGGGAACGAAGTAAAAGAAAAGTGTTTTACCAAGGATTTTGTAGTGAGATGTATTTTTAAAATTTTGCAAACAAGAACAGGTTTACGAGATGATCTATCAGCAGACTGTTTAACACAATTAAAGGGACACACATTAAAGGGGCTTGGGAATTTGAATTAAAATTAAGTCTGTAGAGTAGCTGAATGACACACATTAAAAGCTAGTCTTTCAAATCACTTATCCCATAAAATGAATTATGATAAAGGTTTGCCCAGAGGTCATATAAGCACATGCAGGTCTATCAGAAGTATTTACACCAGAGATGTTTGGCCAGATCTGCTATGATTTCTCTTTTCCAGTTGTGTTCATACCCTTTCCCCGTAGTAGTAAAAGTCCAGTCAGGGTAGAGTATACAATTATAATATTCTTAAGGAGTCAAAGGAATACAATAGGTCGGAACCACTGGAGATGGGCAGAATATCGAATCCAAATCTCCGCAAAATTGTGCAATTCTGGCGAATTTGCGAATCTCAATGCCAAAAGTCCCACCAAAAATGACGGAGTTGACACAGAGTAGTGTTTTAATTGCTAAAGGGCAGAAATCACATTACATTCCTAAATTGGTGGAATCAAGTGTTTTAAAACATCCAGCATGTGTACATGTCAATCAGGTAGTGTAAGGGCTATGCCCATTTCACACTGGCAGATGAAATGCCGCGTTTAACACACCGCAGTCTGCAAACAACCGCAAAGACCTTTAGTGATTACGTCAGGTGAGCATATCTTTGTTTTTACTAGTTGACACCTCTCCAGGACATAAATGTTAGTCCTCTTGGCGGCAATGTTTGTATAATGGTGTGCAGTCGCCGCCGTGCTGTTGCACACAATCGTGGAAGTGTAGGCAATCACATTTTTCCAGCCTCTATGGTCAGTATGAGGTAGTTCAATGACAGTTAAGTTACCAAAAACACTGATTCTGCACTGAGGCTTTATACAGGGGGCAGTAGTGAATACTAGATGCCAGTAGTGGTGGTGAAGGATTATTGGGTTCGGGTCAGTGTACTACTGGGACCAGCAGAGCAGACCTGTCTCCAACAGCACTGAGGTCTTATATAGGTGCCAGTAGTAAATACTAGATGCCAGTAGTGGTGGTGAAGGATTACTGGGATAGGGTTGGTGCACTATTAGGACCAGAAGAGAAGACCTGTCTCCTACAGCACTGACGTTTTACACAGTGGATACTAGATGCCAGTAGTGGTGTGAATGTGGGTTATGGTTGGTGCACTACTAGGACCAGCAGACCTGTCTCCTACACCCAGAGTTCCCCAACCCTGTCCTCAAGGACCACCAACAGTGCATGTTTTGCAGAAAACCACAAACATGCACAGGTGGGGTAATTAGTGTCTCAGCAGAGCTGATTATCTAGTGGAGTTATCTCTGTGGATTTCCACAAAACATGCAGTGTTGGTGGGCCTTGAGGACAGGGTTGGGGAACATTGTCCTACAGCACTGAGGTTTTACACAGGGGACAGTGTATACTAGATTCCAGTAGTGGTGTGAAAGTGGGTTATCGTCGGTGCACTACTAGGACCAGCAGACCTGTCTCCAACAGCTAACTTGTGCACTGGGCACAGAAAAACAATACAATAGCAAGAAAAACAATGTATCAGCCCTAAGAAGGGCTTAGCTGTTAAGGACAATGTGGTAGCAGCAAGAATCTGCACTGAGGACACAGAACAGAGACCTAGCTAACACTTTCCCTATGTGCAGCAGCTCTCTCCCTGCTCTCACTAACCCCGCAGCCACAGAATGACTCTAAGATGGCTGGCATCCTGGCATTTTTATAGGGGGGTGAGGGGTCCAGGAGGGGGTGCTAGCTGATTGGTTGCCATGTGTCTGCTGACTGTGAGGTAAGGGGTCAAAGTTTAGCTCAATGATAATGTAAAGGGGCGGATGGAAACCACCATGTATTCGCCTGAGGAGGCAAATGCGAATATGCGATGTTCAGGGCGAAAAATGTGCCTGGCGAATACTTCAGCCCATCTCTAGGAACCACAAGAAAACCATAGTAGCTAATTTGCCATGCATATAAACATGAAGGGAAAATGTCTGCTCTGATTAATGAAAGGTGTAGATACATGTGGTGTTGAAAGGAAGATCAGTTAGCTGGCACTACATTGCAAGATTTGTGTATATGTATAAAGTGCTTAACGTTTGTGCTGACTCATGTTAGACAACACCAAACACATTGTGTTGCTGCACATATAAGGGATGTCGAGTCAGTTGTGGGTGTAGGGCACAGGCCACCACCCACCCAAATCATTTTACTCAACATCCCTGATATGTGCAGAAACACAATGGCCTCAATTCACTAAGCTTATCTCCTGTCTTTAATAACTCTTCTAGAGTTGTTACCATGGTGATAAGGCATGTAGTATTCAGGAAACCTTTTACCTCAGGCAAACCTAAAGTTAACTCTTCTGTCTTTAAGTTAACTCTTTAATCCTTAAAATAACTCCAGAGTTAAAGACAGGCTGTTCATTAACTGCGTGTGAAAATAACTACAGAGGAGGTAACTTAACTACAGAGGAGGTAAATGAACTACAGAGGAGGTAAATGAACTACAGAGGAGGTAAATTAACTACAGAGGAGGTAAATTAACTAATGAAGAGATAAAATAACTCTCTCACTGTGTGGAGGTAAGTTTTCTCTTGCCTTATTATCTCCAGCATGATCTTAGTGAATTGAGGCCAATGTCTTTGATGTTGTCTAACATGCATTAGCACAAACTTTAAGCACTTTATGCATACACACAAATGAATTTTGCAAAGCAGTGCAACTGATCCTTCTTTCAACTCCATTCTATAATATTCCAAAGGAGTGTTAAACATAGAAATACAGTGCCATTTATTTCAGCACCTGAAATCCTTGAATGCCCTAGTGTTTCCATCTCATTCACCAGTTACTTTGTTTTGCTATGATTTAATAAAAATGAGCAAAATAATTTCATCCCCGGGGCTCAGTTTCTCTTTCCTAACAGTGTAGCGTTTGCAGTGTTTGAAAATATCACAATCAGAAAAAGCGCCACACATTCAGTTCAAACCAAAATCTCATAAATGGGATCCACAGAGTCTCTTAAAATTCCTAACTGTATCCAATTCTCAGAATACTCCTCTTCTAACTCTCAGAGCAAAGACAGGATAGCCACCACATCCATAGTGTGACACTCACCACCTTTTAAGACCCCCAATTAGATCTAGTACCACCTTGGGACCATTAACAGGGTCATTCCCCACCTCCCTGGCTATTTGCAGATATTCTCATCCGATAGTGGATTCCTTATGTCATCTCACAATGTTCCATATTCCTCTTATGCAGTTTATACCTCAAATAAAAAAGTCTTTCATAGTATAAAATCCAATTATATTTACAGTTGTGTTCAAAATTATTCAACCCCCAATGCTGTAAAGAGTTTTAGGGAATTTAGTGTACATTTGTAATTGTGTTCAGAATGAAATCTTACAAGGACTTCAAATGCAACTAAAATGACATCAATTGTTTTTGTAATACAGTATTAAATGGCTTTTTTTGTGATTTCTTCATTGACACAATTATTCAACCCCTTAAAGACTACCACTCTTAAGAACAGAGGTTCATTTAAGTGTATTGAAAACACTTGTGGATGTTAACAAGCAGCAATCAAGCATAATAAGCATCAATTAGGCAGATTTAAAATGACTGTGATACTCAGCTCCTTCTAGACATTTACTGGTGTGCTTACAAACATGGTGAAATCATGAGAATGGTCCAGGAAGACAAGAGAAGGGGCGATTTCTCTTCACAGGAAGGGCAATGGCTATAAGAAGATTGCAAAGATGTTAAACATACCAAGAGACACCATAGGAAGCATCATTCACAAATTCAAGGCAAAGGTCGCTGTCGAAACACTACCTGGTCGTGGCAGAAAGAAGATGCTGACTTCGACTGCTGTGCGCTATCTGAAGCGCAAAGTGGAGAAAAGTCCCGAATCATGCTTTGGGGCTTTTTTGCTTCTGCAGGTACAGGAAGCTTCAGCGTGTGCAAGGTAACATGAATTCTCTTCTGTACCAGAAGATATTGGATTAAAATGTGATGCCATCCGTTACAAACCTGAGGTTTGGGAGACGTTGGACCTTTCAACAGGACAATGTTTCCAAGCATACCTCCAAGTCCACTAGAGCATGGTTGCAGATTAAAGGCTGGAACATTTTGGAGTGGCCATCGCAGTCACCAGACTTAAATCCGATTGAGAACCTCTGGTGGGACTTAAAGAAAGCAGTTGCAGCGTGCAAGCCTAAGAATGTGACTGAACTGGAGGCTTTTGCCCATGATGAATGGGCTAAAATACCCATAGATCACTGCAAGACACTTGTGTCAAGCTATGCTTCACGTTTAAAAGCTGTTATAACTTCAAATGGATGTTGTACTAAGCACTAAGAATGAATGTCACTTGGAGGTTGAATAAAACTGATAATGATGTGAGCACTGAAAAGACATTTGTGGTTATTTCATTATAAATGTTATGTTATATTTGTCTGACTTACAAGTGCCTCTTTGATTTAATTGTAAACAAGATGACTGAAATGATCAAAATCAATGTCAAACTGGCCAAAACACTCAATTTCTGTGGGGGTTGAATAATTTTGAACACAACTGTAATATTATAAAATCCAATTACATTCATATTTCTCGTGATTATAGAAGGGCACAGAAAAATGTGTTATGTTGGCTGTCCCCCATTTGTGGGCCCCTGGTGGGCCCTCCTGGTAGTGGTGGTATCCCTCATCCCCTTGCCTAGTGATTCTGCTGCCATGGGTACAGCCTCGCTCCACTCACGGTAACACACCAGGCCAATCACCACTCACCGCATGTGTTGCTTTTGTGTGATTTTAACAATACAGATTCTCTTTAAGTCTTGTATGATATTTTTCTTTCTGGAAAGCCTACATCCCCTTTAAAGTTGTGAGTAGGAGATTAATACATTATCACCACAAAATGTTAAAAAAACTTCTCGGACCATCGTGAACAGTAGTGATATCTACATACACACATACACCTGCTAGTTGTGGGACAAAAAACACAACTTCTGTCTGCCTTCTCCTGTGTTTCAAGGTGTCCTTCAGGAGAGACAACCCAGCCAGAGCAGCAATAAAAGTGATGGTAGCAACTGCAGAGAAATTACCAATCTATATTCTCTAACCTCATTCTCAACAAAAAGTGCAGTCATAGTGATACAGGTTCAAAACAGATCCTCATTAGCTGTCAATGAATATGCAGCTGAGTAACTAAAACTGCATTACCACTGCAGCCTGACTGGCAATCTGCATCAATATCAACTTTATAGCCCAAAAAAAAGCAAAGATTCTCGATTAACTTTCTTCATAATGCTATTCACATGTGACTATCAACTGTATGCCAGCTCTGGCTAAAAACTGATTATATACAAGCTTTAAAATGAGTGTGTTTGTAACAGTATTATTACTAAACTTTAATTATAAATGCTAACATATTACACAGCACTGTACAACAAGATAGGGGAGACATTTCAACATTAACCCATTAGCAGCTTCAAAGGAATTATTATCTCGTTTGAGATGAGTGCAGTGCTTTTGACCTCAGCCGGCAGAACTCGTTGTGCTGTAAATTCTTGGAATGCTTTGATGTCTCTGTGCTAGCAGAGGATATAGAAATTGAAAGCAGAAGTCCTCTGTTATTGTCTCACACTGCTGCCCCCTAGTGACAAGAGGCCATAAAAACACACTACAACATTGCTAATTAATAGCAAGGCAATGAAAGAAAAAAGGAAAAAGTGTGCTGAAATAAATTGGCGTGGAGCACTTGCAATCCTCTAAATAAATTAGCTTCTAAAGGGTTAAACAATGTAATACGGGCATTACAGCGTTAAACAACAGTATACAACAGTGATCAGGGCCAGATTTAGGGCAAGGCCACCTAGGCCATGGCCTAGGGCACCATAGGAGCAAGGGCACCAAAGCAGCAGGCTAAACTGGTGCAAGCTTGCAAATGCTGCAATGCAGGGAGATCAGGCGAGCGCCTGACCGCAGTACTCTGCTGCTAGCGGCCTGTGCAGCAGCCGCCTTGCTCTCTGTGCACGTTTGCATTGTGGCCGGCGGCTATGGACTTGGACAGCATTGCAGACGAAAAGTAAAAAGAAAGCTTCTGCACTGGAGACGGGTGGAGAAATTAGTGACACTGATGTCTGCTGAAGGCAAGCTGGCTACCTATACTGAAGAGGGGTAGGAAAAGGAGGGATTAATGGAGTCATCTGGCTGCCTATACTCGAGGGAAGGGGGACAGTGGCCTTGGGCGATAAAGAGTACAAATCCGGCCCTGACAGTGATGTAGCAATAAACAATAGTGCGCCAATTGCAATGTAGGCATAATTATAGCAGACGAGTCACTCAGTCTATTTAGTAGAAGATTATGTTTTATTCTAGGAAAATTAATCATTATAAAGTACATTTACATACAATCTATATCCTTTCAATAGTCTTAAGAACCATTCAAAACTGTTGAACTTCTAAATGAGGCAGTTACAAGGACAATATGTTTGGGATTATGGTTGCTTGGCAAATAAAGCATGTAATGAGTGGAACTAGTAACTCTAAAAGTATATTATCCAGTCTACTTTAATGCATTAAAAAGCCTAACAAAACCATGTGTCATGTTTTAACTGCCTGATACAGGAAACGAAAGATCCAAATGGCAAAGCAACAGCTACATGCTGATTGGAGGGATTATGCAGGCTGGCGGTTGGCCGCTGCCTCTATCCCACTTCATTGAGCATTTGCTATGACTCATTCCCTCATGAACATTTTGTCACTATTCAAATCTCCTTCTCTTTTAACCACTTCACAACTGAGGGGTTTTACCCCTTCAGCATCCAAGCAATTTTCTCCTTTCAGCGCTCCTTACATTCATTTGCCAATAACTTTATCTCTACTTATCAGAATGAAATGTGTTAAATGTGTTTTTTATCACTAATTAGGCTTACTTTGGGTGGTACATAATGCCAATAATTATTCTATTCTAAATTTTTTTTAATAGAAAAATAAGAAAAAAATTGGAAAAAAATCCGTATTTTTCAGTTTTCGGCCATTATAATTTTTAAATAATGCATGCTACCATAATTAAAATCCATGTAATTTATTTGCCCATTTGTATCGGTTATTACACCATTTAAATGATGGCCCTATCACAATGACTGGCGCCAATATTTTATTAGATAATAAAGATGCATTTTTTTCAGTTTTGCATCCATCACTAATAAAAAGCCCATAATTTATAAAGTAACAGTATTATACCCTCTTGACATACATATTAAAAAAGTTCAGTCCTTAAGAAAACTATTTATGTATTTTTTATATTTGTAAATTTTTTATTTTATTTTTTTACAAAAAAAAATAAATGTTGGTAACTATTGGGGAGTGTGGGAGGTAAGGGGTTAATTTAAAATGTAAAAACAGGTCTTTGCATTTAAAAAAAATGCTTTTTGATGTAGTTTTACTATTTGGCCACAAGATGGCCTCAGTCTTTTTTTTTATGCGTCCTGTAAGCGAAATATGTATGCTTACAGGAAGTGTACTGAGGATGGGAAACTTTTATTTATTAGAATGATCGTGCAGCTTCTCATAAAAGGCGCCGATCATTGCTACGGGGACTTAGATCAATGATTAGGAATTGCTTTCCCATTCATTGATCTCCAGGGGGGCAGATGGCAACATGAACGAGCGCACAAATAAGCGGGAGCGTGCACAGCAGTGGTAGCAGCGGGAATACGTATATTTACTCCCCTGGGCGGTTAAGTGAAGTCTGCAGGGGAGTAGATATACTGTACTGAAGCTGTGAAGTGGTTAAAGACTTGGCAAATGTAAGATGGAAGATAATGAAACACAATCAAATTCCCATTTTGGTACGAATAAAGGGCTTTCTTGTGTAAAATAATTAAACTAGCAGAATAAATTCACAACTACAGAGGAGGATAACAGCAGAACAAGGGCAAAGTGTGTACTATAAAACACAGTAAGATAACTCTGTTTTATTTCTGAACCTAAAACAGATATTTATACAGACAGATTGCTGTAAGAAAAAGTATTGGCAGTGCCTGTGAAGAACATTGACTAGGACAAGTACTGCATATTGTTAAAAAAGATCATTTTAAGACAACTAAAACTATGTATAGTCAGGCTGGACAAGGAACAAGCTGACAGTTATTTCTTATCTACCTGCCACACAACACTTATAGAAACATGCAGACAAGAAGAGAGGCGCGCAGTCATCTGAAAAAATAAAAAATGAAAACATGAAAGACTAAATATAAACATGAAAGACTGCTGTGCCCCTGAGCTCACAATGCAGGGAGCATCTATACGCGTGCATGAAAAAAGGGTGCAGTGAAATAAGGGCCTGGCTGGATAACGAAATGGCGACGGGGATAAAAAAAATCTGATAACGATAAACACCATTGTCAAACTTGGTTAACGATAAATTCCATTGCAAAAACACACGGGAATGAATAACGAAAATATATTAATGTTAAAAATTGTTACGTAGTTAAACAATACAGCTTAACCCAACCCTACCCTCACACATAACCCTCCCCTGGTGGTGCCTAAAACTAACCAATCCCCTGGTGCCGCCTAACTCTAACCACCACCCGGTGGAGCCTAACCCTAACCAACACCCCCTACCCCCCGGTGTTGCATAAAACTGGGTGGCCCCTGTAACTGTAAATGGGAGAACAGAGAGCCATAGTAAGCAGGAACTTTATTAGGGGGACACTATAATGGGAGAGCACTAGGATGAGTAAAACTGCTAAGTAGGTTGCGACAATGAGAGAGGAGAACACTATTATGGGGAAGTATAAATGGAGAACACAGTGGAAGATGGAGTTCTAAAATGGAGGCACAGTAATGAGGAGCATTATAATGTGTAGAAACACTATATGGGTTTCAGGGTCTCACAGCAACTAATGAAGCACTGCATGAGGCCTTAAAGGACATCCGAGGTGAAAATAAACTGATGAGAAAAACAATTGTATCTATCCTCCTTCTCCTAAAAGTGACCATTTTTAGATGTCCCAGAGTTTTACTTTATTTTTAAATCTAGTTTTTAAGCTTTTACGATTTCATTGTCTCTGCTTAATGACACCTTCATTGAAGTATGCTAGAGCTAACATCTATGAATTATTGACCCTTTTTATCTCTTTTCTACCCCACGAAGCCATTTGCTGACAGGAAACTATTTTATGGTTGTAATTACTTATCAGTGAGGATTATGCTATAGTCTGACCCAGTCCGACCCGGTCCCGATCCAGATAGAAACTGTCACTTGCATACCTGATGCTTGTTTAACTCTTTCAGGCAGAGAAAGAAAAAAAGGAACACAGCCTAGTTATTTGTGTGCTTGGCACTATACATACAGTGATGTGAAAAACTATTTGCCCCCTTCCTGTTTTCTTATTCTTTTGCATGTTTGTCACACTTAAATGTTTCTGCTCATCAAAAAACGTTAACTATTAGTCAACGATAACATCATTGAACACAAAATGCAGTTTTAAGTGAGAAAAATACTCAAAACCTACATGGCCCTGTGTGAAAAAGAAACTGTCCTTTAAGGTTGCAAGTTGGGCACCCAGACTATAGGCATCTCCTAGGAGGCAGGGTTACGATTTGTTGGATTTTTAAGGTGTGAAAAATGCTCAAATTTTATAAAAGTTACACATTTGTTTGGGCTTCCAGTAACTGAGATAGTGAGGCATATTATATGATAGATTCCAGTCTATTATATATAGTGTTTTGGGGAAAACGGACCAGTTCAGTGTTTGCAATGAATCCCGTTGAAGAGAAGTTTGGTGGTCATGTGCAGAGCCAGAGCAGGCTTGACCAGAGAGACCAAGTGAGAGGGAACGCCTTTATTATATTGGACAGGAGCCAAGGTAGAGTGATAGCTTTGTTCTATGTTAGAGTAATTTTCCAGAACCCAAAATCAAAAGATGCCATGAGATTGGCTTGACGTTTTTATCAAGACCTTGATTATGAGAGCAAGAGACTCCTCAAGTGAAGTCAGAACTGCTGCAATAATTCTGAAGATCATCTTAGCTCAATACCATAGTACCGAGGCAAAAGTAGATTGATGATCATGCCCAATGGAAACATATTAAAAAAGACTGGAAACATCCAGTGAGAGTTATCACATAAAACTTTCTCTGATAGGGATTGCACCTTATGATTTGGATAATGATCTAGTAATACATTCACACAGTAGGAAGAAAAAGAACATTTAATATTTCTTGGCCAGGTTATAGAGTTGAAACCTCATCTACAAGGTTTGGAGATGTGTTTATTTTCCCACTGGCAGGATTTTCCCAAGCAAAAAGTTGGATTTAGAACTCTAGATTACAAAGCAAACTATATTGTATACAATGTGCACTTATTAAAAAAAAAGAAAAAAATATTGATGACACCAGTAACTTACCTTTCTTGCATTTCTTGTGTGTTGATGTATGTTCACTAGCTTCCCATTTTGGAATGAGTATAACGTGAACTTGTATTATTGGGACTACTACTCTAGTGTATGATTTGGCATTGTGCATCTTATTGCTCCTCATTACCTGCATTGCGCGGTCTGCCAGTTCCTACTATCATTATATGTAACCTATTCATTGCATAGCGCTGCATAACATGTTGGCACGATATAAATTCAATTAATAATTATATAAGTCTCCGAGTGTCTTCATTTTTAGCCCCATTATGTCCTTTTGCACATTTTCTCAAGTAATAAAAATAAAGAAAATGCATCTATGTGACCTAGAGAACCAGTTGCATAACTGAAAATCATGCCCTTTCTCTGAATCCTTTCGGTGACCTCCAAAGCCTGAAGGGCCACCTGCCAGGGGTTAGAGTGGCAAAGCAAAACCTAATCTGGAGGATTAACCCCTGTATCACAGCAAGGCAGGTTAAAGGAACACTATCAATACCCAACTCTAAAATGACAATGTACAAATAATGTTTAAGTAGCTATGTAAACATTTTCCTACTTTTCATCTTAAATATCAGAGGCAAAAGCTGTAATTCATTATGTGTAGATTTTAGCTAAGTTTGGAATGTCTCATTTGCAGAGGTATGAATCGCTGCAGTCTGACATGCTAACAGTGTAATATTGAAGCAGAGTTATATGAAAACAGGTATCAGGTTTCACAAACACAATTACAAATGTTCGTATTGCACAGAAGATACATTTTCTCTGTGCTCTGTGAGAGAAAGCTCTGCCTTTCTCTGACTGAGCTCTCTGCACACACAGTTAACAGATGCAATGTCAGGGAATTCCCCCCTCCCCTCATGGCTCACTCTGGCGTCAGATTACAGCAGCCTGCCATCAGAAAAGTGTGAAATGAATTAAAAAACAGTAAACAAAGAGATTAGGATTCAGATGTATACACTAGTACTTAGCAGCACTTCCCAAACATTTCCTATCTCAATTGAAAAAAAACATGTTAATCTGTAGTGTTCCTTTACGTAGTTGGAACACCCCCAGCTTTGCCCCCACCCCTGCCATAGCAGGGGCTGCTCACCTATAGTTACATTGCTGCACATTTACTTGACACTAAGTCGGTTTTGCTCAGCACGTGTAAATTGTCCAACTAGTACAATTGAAATCACATTGCATGACACAATGTAAGGAGCTGGTTTTTGTGCAAAATCCAACCAGAGGAGGATATCTAAACTTAGATGCTACCTATTAGTGCTGCATCACACACATGGTATGACATGACTTTGTACTGCTGTATGTATTTCAAAGGAAATTTTAGAGATGACCAGATGCTCGCAGGATGCTGTCAAAATAGACATGTGGTGCTTTTGGTAATTTAATAATTGCTCTGAGACAGTTCTGAAAGATAAATTAACATCCATCAGCTCTTGCCTGGAGTAATTTGAGGAATGGATAGCTAAAGGTTATTGTATTTGAACTTTAAAACAGTGATATTGTGGTGGTGGGTGGCCTGCATCAGAGAAAAAGAAAACCAAGAACCTGCTGCCTTTAGCCCAGCCTTTGGCAACATCTGTGTTTTATTGCTAAACACTCATTTTTCCACCTGAGGTGAGAATCAAGCAGCTTATTTGCCCGTAATAGCTACCAGTAATAATTCCTACATGCTTTTATCCAGCTGACCAGATTAAGTCAATTAGTGAAAAGCAAACTCTTAAGCATATGACCTGCAAGAAACCGGACCAAATCAGCACTGCAATCTGGTATTCTTCATAAAATGGGCTTCTATGGAGAGTGTTGTACTGCATAAAAAATGTGTATATGTAGGAAGAAGATTTATAAAGGAAGATATCCAGGTAGTTTGCTACATTGTTATTGATCAATATGTCAAGCTGTTTGTCAGCAACTGATTTAAAAAGTCTACTTCATGCAGCAGTGTATTGCTCAGCCACAATGGTAGTAAGAAACAAACAAGAGAGACGGTAGAGATCGCTCCAATGGTGCATTAACTTTTTAAATCTAATTTCACACTATATACAGTACATTGTACTTACTATTTAGTGGTAGATACTGCGCTCCACTGAGGCCACGAACAGGTCTACTCCAACTGTCTCAGCCTGGCCAGGGCTGGCAGTGTGAATGGAATGAAGGGGAGCTTCTTTTGGGCTGAAAGTGGTGCGCGGAATGCCGTCTGACGTCACTACCGGTTTCAGCGCTTAGCCACGCTTTCTTCTGTTTTTTTCATTAGTCTCTGTCCCTCTTGTTTTTTTCATTAGTCTCTGCCACCCCCCAGTTTTTGAGAGCAGCACCAAGACAAGAGTGCACGAATTGATTTTTAAGTATAATTATACTTAATATAATTGATTTAAGTGTAATGATATAAGGGAAGAGGAGTGTAGCCCTGATCAGCTGGAGAGGCCCGGGCAGTGGCAGAGGATCAGAAGAGGCTGTGGAACCAGAGGTTTCCCTCTCCTTAGGTAAGTATGTGTTTCTGAAACCAAGCTTCGGCTCTAGTTCTCTTTAAACATTAGGAAGAGGTTAGCATTAATGGGAAGTCCAGATCAGATGTAAGTAAGGGACTTTTATGCCTGGTACTCACCATGCAATTTCCAGTTAGATAGATGAGTCAAATCGATTATTTTCCAACAGGTCTGATCTGATTTACAATCTTTTTTTCTGATCGATTTTCGGATCACTTCTATGCAAAATCGATCAGAAAAACTATTGGAAATCAAATCGGACCTGTCAGAAATCATCTATTCGACCCTATCTATCTGATGGAAAATTGCATGTACGCACCAGGCATTAAACACTAAGGGGAGGTTAGAATGTTAGGATGGAACTTTTGAGTAACAGGATTAAAAAGAGTTAAATCACATCTAATGATCTGAAAAGTGTTATCAATTTAAGAAGTACTGGACAATCATAGGTTACTGTACTTCTGGAATAGTACAAACACATTTTCAATCAGCATTTCCCTTCTTTTGATGGCTTTGTGTCATTGCACATTTACATTTAATCTGATTGTAGAGCTTAAGATAATTGTAGGGTCTTTTGTTTGGCAATAAACATATTTTATATTAAAGCAATCTGACTATTACCCAGATGCCTCCAATTAATTGAAAGATAGCTTGTGCCAGGAAAAATAGGAAGTGAACTTCAATGCCCAGGTTAAAAATGTGATCTAATTAAGAAAATTAAAAGCTTGTGTTCAGAACTTCATCTGTCAGCATTGTGAGCTTCTGGATTCCGTAAGTGGCAACACATCAATCAGTTTGTATGGTATGTCAGTGTCAGGAAATAACACTATCATCCTATTTGTTGAGGCCATATATTATAGTCTCTGAATTCAGATGAAACTTCTGAAACTTGCAGCCCTTTTTTTTCCTTTCTTTCTTTCAGCTCAATTAATTTAAGCTTTTAATAAATCTGCTTGGCTGTAGTTAAATCCATCTTAAATCCCCTCTGAGTACTAAAATGCCCTTGATTATAAAGAGGGAGAGCAAAGGTTGCGAACACAGCACACAAATATGGGGACATATCATTGCTCACTGCTCCAAGTCCATTATTTCACTACTGTGGAAGGATTGCTGAGAGTCAGATGTTGGGCTGAATGTTGCTGACAGCAATGCAAGATGTGTCACTTTCCAGTTCTTTCATCGCAGTGAGGGAAAGCCACACAACCTTTTTTCTGGATACTTCTTCTCATGGACACTTGAATGGCTACTAGCGCACTGAGTGCAGCGAATGGTGACTGGGCTCCAAGTACTTACAATGGGACTACACTACAGTAGTGTTGGGCGAACAGTGTTCGCCACTGTTCGGGTTCTGCAGAACATCACCCTGTTCGGGTGATGTTCGAGTTCGGCCGAACACCTGATGGTGTTCGGCCAAACCGTTCGGGTTCGCCCGAACTACTAAATGCCCGGCCGAACAGGGCCGAACAGGGCCCCTTTTCGGCCGAACAGGGCCCTGTTCGGCCGAATACCGCCCCCCTATGGGGTCGCAGGCATAAGGGGGGAGCATGCCCCGATTGCGGGGGGGGTCGGAAATTCCCCCCACCCCCTCCACTAGCGCTCCCCCCTCTGCCCGCTCCCCCATAAAAAAGCTGGCGTAAAGTTAAATATTACCGGTGGTGGCTGCTGCAGTGGCTGGCTGGCAGTGGTGTGAATGAGGAGGAGGAGTCCGAGTATGACGCGTTGAGGCCGGGCAGCGGGCGGTTCAGCGGTAGTACCCTTGTGGTACTTCCGCCCTTTCTCTGACCTCACGTCCTCTACGTGATGACGCATACGAGGGTACGCGTCACGCGTACTCTCGTATGCGTCATCACGTAGAGGACGTGAGGTCAGAGAAAGGGCGGAAGTACCACAAGGGTACTACTGCTGAACCGCCCGCTGCCCGGCCTCAACGCGTCATACTCGGACTCCTTCTCCTAGTCCTCACTCACACCACTGCCAGCCAGCCACTGCAGCAGCCACCACCGGTAATATTTAACTTTACGCCAACTTTTTTATGGGGAAGCGGGCAGAGGGGGGAGCGCTAGCGGAGGGGGTGGGGGGAATTTCCGACCCCCCCCCCGCGATCGGGGCATGCTCCCCCCTTATGCCTGCGACCCCATAGGGGGGCCATATTGCGGCATGTTCGGGTCCCCATTGACTTGCATTGAGTTCGGGGTTCGGGCCGAACATGCCGAACATCTGGCCCATGTTCGGCCTGTTCGGCCCGAACCCGAACATCCAGGTGTTCGCCCATCACTACACTACAGTAACAATTTCTCCTCTGCTCCCAAAGAGTCACCATGTCATTTTAATTTCTATCCAAAAAGATACAGTTGTAACTAAATTAAAGGGTATATTGATTCTCCAGTCTTAGAGAATAAACCACAAACTTCAAGACATAAGGCCTGATATATAATGGAAAGCCTGAGTAATTCAACTTCAAACTCATCTTAGCGCTTCAGCAACACATGGGATGCTTGGCCAGCTTGGTCCACTTTGAACATTTAGTTGATGTAATATGTAGCAGATAGTGGGACAATGTTTGTTGATGATGATTATTTTTATATCTTGTTATGTATGCATTACTCTAGTAATGGTCAGTCCACCAATCCATCGATGGTTATTTATGTGACTTACTGTCTTTTTTATAGTTTATTCTCATTTTCTGTTGAGGCTAGTGCAAGGGGATCACCCACTATTAATTCAATAGCGTTAACACTTGCATTGCTATGATAACTCATGTTACTGTGGTAGCACACAACACTAATGGGTTAACAGCCGGTAAAATTGCCATGCACCCCCTGCATGCACCAGCTTAACTGGAGTTTACTGCATCAGGCTTAAAGGACCACTATCATGAAAAAAGTAGGCATCATTAAAATCTGAAAGAATCGACAGGTTTTGGGCCAGCCCATTTCCTCGTGGGGGATTCTCAGTGTTTTATATGTTTTCAACAGGATTTCCTGAACAGAAGTTTGTCTGACAAAATAGTAAGATACCAGCCAGCCTCCCTATTCACTTTCACACTATTTTGTCAGTTAGACTGCTGTTCAGGAAATGCTGTTGAAAACAAAGAAACCCCTGAGAATCCCCATGAGGAGATGGACTGGCCCAAAACCTGTCGGTTCTGTCAGATTTTAACTGCCTACTTTTTTCTCGATAGTGGTCCTTTAGTGTCTTCAACAGAGCAGCTCCATAAGGGATTTGGTAGAAACTGTAAAGAAGAAAAGAAAATAGCACGCTCATAGAGTAGAGTGTCCTCTGTTTATTTGTCAAATCTGCTACAATTGTACTTACAATGTGTGCATAAACAGCATGTAATAGTTCACATTTCCAGGAACCTCCTCCAACAAGCCATCTAACTGTGGCCAGCAGCGGGATTGGCAATAGATGCATAAGGGAGGGAAAGTACCAAACTCAGGACCTGACAACGAGATGTAGTGGGTTGCCCAGCTGCATAAGGAGTCAGTGAAATGCACATTACGTTTCCTCCTTTGTACATCTATTGCCAATCCCACCACTGGTCAGGACAAACAGGTTCGAAAGCCAGGAGATCAGATCAAGGTACAAAGAGCAGAGCCAGGCACACACAAACACAGCTAAGCAGCAGAAGCCACACTAAACTGACGTTCTAGCATTTGTGTAGTCCACTCCTTAAAGAGACACTGAAGCGGAAAAAAAATATATGATATAATGAATTGATTGTGTACTATGAATAGTTACTAGAAGATTAGCAGCAAAGAAAATATTCTCATATTTTTATTTTCAGGTATATAGTGTTTTTTCTAACATTGCATCATTCTCTAATATGTGCAGATTACACAACACTCAGCATTCAAAATGATTCTTTCAGAGCAGTCTGTGAACTAATGACCTCTCCTCTGGCAGAGAAAAAGAAAACAGTTGAGATAATAAAAGTCAGATGACAGCCCTCTCCACGACTTTGAAAGTTGTAGAGCTTAATGGCTTTTTTTGCATAGAGATAACAACTGGAGTTTCTTAACTCTTCCTGTACTAAAAACAATTAGACTGATGTGTCTGAACTTAATGTTTTATTTCTTAGCTGTACTACACATACAAATCATAATATCATAATTTTTTTTTCGCTTCAGTGTCTCTTTAAATACAAATTTCAGCAAGTGGTGGCATAATGATTACGGTAATTGTTTAGACAACTTTGCAGGACAGCCAACTGCTGGCACACAGTGAAAGTACCAAAGACTAGATGCATAATGCCAGAAGAAGGCAAATCAAGAAATTAGGCATCTTTCACATGGGGGGCTGAAGGTGCTGAAATCACTGCCTGTCATCTGCTTCTGTGCACTGGCTGGGCACTTGCTAGCATTGAGCATGAGCACTGGAGAGGAAACCACTCCATTAAGTCATATTTGAGCATGGCAGTGGCTGTGCTCATATGTGACCTACTGGGTTTTTTTTGCTGCCAGTTAATGCCACCATGTATCATTGACATGCATGGTGTTACAAACACTGCCATTTGGCCCTAATGGCCAGCAGTCGGGAGCTTAAAGGGAACCTAAACTGAGAGGGATATGGATGTTTCCTTTTAAACATTACCAGTTGCCTGACATCCTGCTGATCTCTATGGCTGCAGTAGTGGTTGAACCACACATACACCTGAAACAAGCATGCAGCTAATCCAGTCTGACTTCAGTCAGAGCACCTGATCTGCATGCTTGTTGAGGGGCTGTGGCTGAAACAGGGTTGCCAACCCAATTTCTTATTTTTCCTGGACAAAATGGTAAAAAAATCTGGACACCCCTAGGTTTGGACGGACAGGGGGTGGAGTCAGGGGGCGGGGTCATTAGCGGGCTTTTTAGGAAACTTCTTGTGAATTTTGGGAGCAGAGAAACATAGCTAAAGCTGGCGATTTCTGCATAAGGCTCATCTGAAACAGTCCTACTGAACTGGCACACAATGCTGTCCTGCAGAAGCCTGCCAGTGCCACACACAGTGCTGCCCCGCAGAGGTCTGTCACACACAGTGCTGCCCCGCAGAGGTCTGCCACACACAGTGCTGCTTTGCAGAGGTCTGCCACACACCGTGCTGCCCCGCAGAGGTCTGCCACACACCGTGCTGCCCCGCAGAGGTCTGCCACACACAGTGCTGCCCCGCAGAGGTCTGTCACACACAGTGCTGCCCCGCAGAGGTCTGCCACACACAGTGCTGCTTTGCAGAGGTCTGCCACACACCGTGCTGCCCCGCAGAGGTCTGCCACACACCGTGCTGCCCCGCAGAGGTCTGCCACACACCGTGCTGCCCCGCAGAGGTCTGCCACACACCGTGCTGCCCTGCAGAGGTCTGCCACACACCGTGCTGCCCCGCAGAGGTCTGTCACACACAGTGCTGCCCCGCAGAGGTCTGTCACACACAATGCTGCCCCGCAGAGGTCTGCCACACACAATACTGCCCCGCAGAGGTCTGTCACACACAGTGCTGCCCCGCAGAGGTCTGTCACACACAATGCTGCCCCGCAGAGGTCTGTCACACACAGTGCTGCCCCGCAGAGGTCTGCCACACACAGTGCTGCCCTGCAGAGGTCTGCCACACACCGTGCTGCCCCGCAGAGGTCTGCCACACACCGTGCTGCCCCGAAGAGGTCTGCCACACACCGTGCTGCCCCGCAGAGGTCTGGCCCAGGGACAGAGGAGAGAAACTTAGCCGCATGAGCAGTCCGTGTACAGCGAAGTGGGCATGCGCAGATAGCCATGATCGCTGTAATTAGACGGACAGCTGCTCGCAGATACGGACAGGAACGGACAGCAGCTTTTTGGGGTCAAAAGTACGGACTGTCCGTATTTATACTGACGGTTGGCAACCCTGGGCTGAAAGTATTAGAGTCACAGGATCAGCAGGAGAGTCAGGCAACTGGTATTATTTTAAAAGGTAAAATCCATATCCTTCCCAGTTTAGGTTCCCTTTAACCCGCCTAATAAGTGTATAGGACAGCCTCCTGTGTGAATGAGGGCTTACCAATGCAGTATTGTCAGTAAACAAGGCAAAATAAAGCTTAAAGTTAGATATTTTCCTCAATAGAAGAAAGCCTAATTCAGAGGCTTTCCCATCCTCCTCAATCCCACTGATCAAGGGCTAGGACCCTCTGGACATATTAGACAAGGGCTTATTGAATATGTCAATGTGGCTCCCCTCTGTGTATGAACACGGCAAGACTGCGAAGGTGCAATGATGGCACAATAGTAATTTGTGTGGGGCTTTTTGCTTCTTGTATGAGCAGCTCAATCCTAATGTGCAGGCCATCCCTGCAGATGCGTAGTGTGGCCATGCTCATGCATGATTGGGAGCATGGCCGCAAAGAAGAGGAGGGTGATGTGGTGGCTGAGGATCAGAAAAGCCTCTGGATCATCCAGAGGCTTTCCTTTACTGAGGGAAGTATCTAACGTTGTCCTTTCCCCCCACAAGTTTTCTTTAACTACTCATATTTTTGGCTGTCTAAATGCTCTTTCATGTCATCTTGCTTTTTAATTAATATGCACAAAGCGGAATTCTAAATTTTTCCAACTAATCCAGTTTCACTAACTGACATATCAATTAACAATGATAATACCCCAATAACTTCAGTCCTTTAAACTCATTGCTAGCTATACAATTATATGTGGCACTCTTATTCAAACCTTACATTAAGATGATAACCACTTCCTATCATTTCTAACTGAAAAACATCTCATGGATTCATTCCTCTCTGATTCAGTATGCCAATAAGATGGTGGTGCACATTTGTATCATTTCCTGACTAGACTATTGCTAATCCCTACTGTGTGGCCTTTCAGTGAATCAGCTGGCACCTCTCCAATTCATCCAGAACTCTGCTTGACTCATCCATCTTTCCTTAGTAAACTCAGACGCTACACCTCTCTTTCAGTTTCTCCTCCATTGCCCATCAAAGCGTACAGTTAAATGTTCTAACCGTTACCTACTAAGTTCTCCCTAATTTGACTCCAAAGTACATCACTACACATACTGCCCTACATGAACCCTATGTACTGCCAGTTATCCCCTCCTCATCTATCCTAGTGACCTCAATCTTCTCCCAGCTCCAAGATTTCTTGCATGCTTCTCCCCTTTTCTGGAATTTCCTCTCTAAATCGGTTTGACACGCTCCATTATTGCCATTATCCAGTGGAACCTAAAGTCTATTTCAAATACTGTAAGTTTATAATCAGTCCTTGGCCATTTTAACTGGTTAATAAGCTATCACATCTTTCAACTAGCTGTGCATGCCTGACATATTTCTATCTCATTTACAGCTTTCTTTATACCCTATTGACTGTGACCTCATATGAGCAAGGCATCCTTTTGTATTTTGATATTGTTGTATTTGCTTACTGACCCATTTATGTTTACATAGCACAGGCTGTATTGCACAACTGTTATTTGATCCATAATGCCAGTGCTGCTCATCAGGGTAACCCGGATATCCAAACTTTTTTACGCTATCCGATTTGGATTTGGATTACGGATTTTTTTTTAAAAATCCAGCTAGCTATCTGCGGATATTTGGGCGCATAACCCGGATATCTGTGGATATTGCGGATATCCGGATCCGAAATACTGTAACTAAGGAGATGACATCCTGGAGCCAATTAGAGGGCTCCCAGCAGAAGCCCTAGCAACCAATCACAGAGGGGAACCCTGGCCAGCCCCACTTGACCTCATTGAGCCAATCAGAGGGCTCCCAGCCTAAAAAATCCAAATAACCCCTGCGCTTCAATCCTGGTTTCAAACAGTCATCCAAAACAACCTCTGCGATCTTTATGTTCACAATGCCTGGCTCCGCTCCAAACAGCTCTGGGGTGTGTGCAACTTCAAAACAAAAACAGGGAGCGCTCCATAGTGCATTAACATAAAAACTTGTTTATTGCGCATTAAAAGTTATACTCACAATGTGCTAGTATAAAATTCGCCTATCAGCGGTAAGCCCTTCCGCTTAGATCCCCGGCAGCTATGGCTCTCACGCTGTGGCCAGCAGTGCGGTCCTGGTGTAATCGGTAGCTCGTCTCTCGGGGGGTGGGCGTGGCTTAGTCCGAACGTGCTTGCTGCGTCATTACGCGTTTCGGCGCTCTGCGCCTTCGTCAGATGACGCTGCAAGCTGAAGCACGTCCTTTATTAGGCTGCCTCTCACCGTAGTCATAGCAACAGTTACTGCGGCGATAGGGAGACTCGCCCTAGTGCAGATAGCAGTTGCAACGGTGATAGAAAGATTTATCTGGGGCGAACAGAGAGTGGGTAGATTACTATAATTAAGCAACCCACTAAGCAACACATATGATTGAAGTCAGGACCGCTCTGTTGGCCCCTAGCAGCGCGTTAGAATTTGTTACCCATCATTTCCGTGGCAGGCGGAAATACATGATAAATAGCAATTATAACATTCATAATGATAAGAACACATAGATTATATGTCAGATATATAAAAATATATAAATATCAGATGTATAAATATTCATAATAAAAATATGTTATACGACTTAATTACATATACTAAACATTAGAGGAAGATTCAATAAAAACGAAATTAGATACAGAGATTAAATGAATGCTTAAATATATTTCTGCTCTCTCCTATATAGAGGTGAGTCCGTTCCCCCATTGTATTGGGACTATGACTTTTTTTCACTGTGGACTATTTTTAGTCACATCAGACCTTACTGCAGCAAAAGCAGTTGGTATATCAGAAAGTTCATTTAAAAAATGGGGAAAGAAAGGGGGGGGGGTTTAGATAGGGAGGGAAGGGGAAGGGGGGACGGGTGGGGGAAGGGGAACATAGGAAAAGAGGGGGGGGGGAGGTTATTTTGGAAAAGAAAAGGGAAAATTATTTTTAGCAATGGTTAGTAATTTGCGGCAATGTAGCTGCCGTTATGCTGATATAAATTGCGTGATAGCCATGCAAGAGCTTATTATATTTCTATCTATAGTGTACTCACCACCCTCACGTGCTAAATACGACTATTGTTAGACACTTTGAGAGCTGTGTAGGAAAAAAGGGGGAGGATAAAACATAAGGCAGTTAATTGTATATTCAGACTCTATGCCTAAAATTATAAATACGTAGAGATCTCTAATGCTTCATTTAGGCCTTTGGGAGTCAGGGTGTCCATCTTAAAAATCCAATAAGTTTCTCTTTCGCAAAGTTTCCTATACCTTTCTCCCTGATGCAGTTTTTTGGGCATAGTTTCTAGGCCCATAATGGTGAGGGTATCAATTTCACTACCATGATATTCTTTAAAATGTTTCGGGACGCTGTGTTTCTCTATCCCATCTAAAATATTGCGCTTGTGCTCGCCAAACCTTTGGCGGAGCGGCCTAGTAGTTCTGCCAACATAATATTTTGGGCAATCACAGGAGAGGAGGTAAACTACATGATCGCTCCCGCAATTTATGAAATCCTTGATCTTTACGGTTTGCTGATTCCCATCTATTGCTTCCTTTGTTCTATGTCTTATAAAGGGACAACAACCACACCTCTTAATGTTACATCTAAAATTGCCAACGACAGAAGGAAACATGTTTTTTATTTGTGCGGTGTTGTCTTTGATATTGCTAGGGGCAATACAATTCTTAATAGATTTGGACTTTCTAAAAATGACTCCAGGTTGCTCGGGCAGAGCACTTTTGAGCAAGGGATCCTGTTTCAAGATTGGCCAGCTTTGTAAAATAATATTCCTGACTCTTCTGGATTCTTCAGTGTATGGAGTAATAAAAGAGATTTCTGGTTTATTGTTTCTGGACATATTTTGGTCTTTATTTTCTAGGGGTCTCACTTTAAATTCATCAAACACCTTCTGAACCAGATGTTTCTGATATCCCTTCTCTATAAATTTTTTGGATAATATTTCCCCCTGCTCTACATAATCTTTGTCCGAGGTGCAATTGCGCCTCAGTCTACAATATTGACTCCTAGGAATGTTCTGGATCCATTTGCGGTTATGACAACTTGATGCATGAAGGTAGGAGTTGCCAGATGTAGGCTTAAAATGTGTCCTGGAGCAAATTACTCCTTTATCGTCAGAAAACAACTCAAGATCTAAGAAAACCAAACTTTCATCTGAAACAACATGTGTAAAAGTTAAACCAAAATTGTTGTTATTACAATACTCGACAAATTTAGCAAGTGGACCCGGACCCCCTTCCCAGATGATTAATTTATTTGTCATAACCGCAAATGGATCCAGAACATTCCTAGGAGTCAATATTGTAGACTGAGGCGCAATTGCACCTCGGACAAAGATTATGTAGAGCAGGGGGAAATATTATCCAAAAAATTTATAGAGAAGGGATATCAGAAACATCTGGTTCAGAAGGTGTTTGATGAATTTAAAGTGAGACCCCTAGAAAATAAAGACCAAAATATGTCCAGAAACAATAAACCAGAAATCTCTTTTATTACTCCATACACTGAAGAATCCAGAAGAGTCAGGAATATTATTTTACAAAGCTGGCCAATCTTGAAACAGGATCCCTTGCTCAAAAGTGCTCTGCCCGAGCAACCTGGAGTCATTTTTAGAAAGTCCAAATCTATTAAGAATTGTATTGCCCCTAGCAATATCAAAGACAACACCGCACAAATAAAAAACATGTTTCCTTCTGTCGTTGGCAATTTTAGATGTAACATTAAGAGGTGTGGTTGTTGTCCCTTTATAAGACATAGAACAAAGGAAGCAATAGATGGGAATCAGCAAACCGTAAAGATCAAGGATTTCATAAATTGCGGGAGCGATCATGTAGTTTACCTCCTCTCCTGTGATTGCCCAAAATATTATGTTGGCAGAACTACTAGGCCGCTCCGCCAAAGGTTTGGCGAGCACAAGCGCAATATTTTAGATGGGATAGAGAAACACAGCGTCCCGAAACATTTTAAAGAATATCATGGTAGTGAAATTGATACCCTCACCATTATGGGCCTAGAAACTATGCCCAAAAAACTGCATCAGGGAGAAAGGTATAGGAAACTTTGCGAAAGAGAAACTTATTGGATTTTTAAGATGGACACCCTGACTCCCAAAGGCCTAAATGAAGCATTAGAGATCTCTACGTATTTATAATTTTAGGCATAGAGTCTGAATATACAATTAACTGCCTTATGTTTTATCCTCCCCCTTTTTTCCTACACAGCTCTCAAAGTGTCTAACAATAGTCGTATTTAGCACGTGAGGGTGGTGAGTACACTATAGATAGAAATATAATAAGCTCTTGCATGGCTATCACACAATTTATATCAGCATAACGGCAGCTACATTGCCGCAAATTACTAACCATTGCTAAAAATAATTTTCCCTTTTCTTTTCCAAAATAACCCCCCCCCTCTTTTCCTATGTTCCCCTTCCCCCACCCGTCCCCCCTTCCCCTTCCCTCCCTATCTAAACTCCCCCCCCCTTTCTGATATACCAACTGCTTTTGCTGCAGTAAGGTCTGATGTGACTAAAAATAGTCCACAGTGAAAAAAAGTCATAGTCCCAATACAATGGGGGAACGAACTCACCTCTATATAGGAGAGAGCAGAAATATATTTAAGCATTCATTTAATCTCTGTATCTAATTTCGTTTTTATTGAATCTTCCTCTAATGTTTAGTATATGTAATTAAGTCGTATAACATATTTTTATTATGAATATTTATACATCTGATATTTATATATTTTTATATATCTGACATATAATCTATGTGTTCTTATCATTATGAATGTTATAATTGCTATTTATCATGTATTTCCGCCTGCCACGGAAATGATGGGTAACAAATTCTAACGCGCTGCTAGGGGCCAACAGAGCGGTCCTGACTTCAATCATATGTGTTGCTTAGTGGGTTGCTTAATTATAGTAATCTACCCACTCTCTGTTCGCCCCAGATAAATCTTTCTATCACCGTTGCAACTGCTATCTGCACTAGGGCGAGTCTCCCTATCGCCGCAGTAACTGTTGCTATGACTACGGTGAGAGGCAGCCTAATAAAGGACGTGCTTCAGCTTGCAGCGTCATCTGACGAAGGCGCAGAGCGCCGAAACGCGTAATGACGCAGCAAGCACGTTCGGACTAAGCCACGCCCACCCCCCGAGAGACGAGCTACCGATTACACCAGGACCGCACTGCTGGCCACAGCGTGAGAGCCATAGCTGCCGGGGATCTAAGCGGAAGGGCTTACCGCTGATAGGCGAATTTTATACTAGCACATTGTGAGTATAACTTTTAATGCGCAATAAACAAGTTTTTATGTTAATGCACTATGGAGCGCTCCCTGTTTTTGTTTTGAAGTGGCTCCCAGCCTAAACCCTGGCACCCAATCACAGAAAGGAACACTGGTCAGCCCCTTGTATAATAAGGAGGGCTGCCATGATGGTCTTAGCTTGCTGAATGCTCACTGAGAGACATACTTCAGTGCTGGCGGCCTAGCAAGGGCTGTACACAGTTATAAACCTAAAGCTGTTCAGTGATTAACCCCTTCACTACTATAACTACACTATTGTTAAATCGTTAATTTTCTGATTGATGTCCTTGTATGACAGTAAGAGTGTGTGCTCCAGTGCTGCTGGCCTAGCAGTGATAAACTGAAAGCTGTTCAGTGATTAACCCCTTCACTATCACTACACTATTGTTAAATCATTAATTAGCTTGATGTCATTTGTGTGATAGTCAGAGTGTGTGCTGCAGGCAGCTGCTATGTGTCTGTGAGTGTGCTGTGCACAGACCAGGCCAGCTGCTGCCTGCTGGCCAGCTATTAGCCTTAGGTATAGGTTAGCTTTGGGATAGGGGGATAGGATTACTGTGTTATTGTGTAGTTAGTATTGTAGTACTGCAGTCAGTGCTAGTAGTTGTTAGAGTAGTAGTACTACTGTGTTAGCTTTCTACAGAACTGCTGTGCTGTGAGCAGTGCCAGTGTGACAGTTAGTGTGCCCTAGTGTCTTCTCCTCTGCTGTCTGACTGTCACTCGGCACTTGGCCTGTGTCACGTGGCACTTGGCACTTGCCATGTGTCACATGGCACTTGCCACGTGACTCGTGGCACTTGCCAAGTGTCACGTGTGGCACTTGCCATGTGTCACGTGTGGCACTTGCCACGTGTCACGTGGCACTTGCCAAGTGTCACGTGGCACCTGTCCCAGATCATTGCACCATTGACACCTTGCTTGCATGCTCCCCTCCACAAACCAGAGGACACAGCACTCTGCACAACCAGTTGCAGGGGACACAGCAGAGAGCCATCTGGCAAGCGCAGGATCACAAGTGCAAGATCCTTACACTCCTCTGCCAGTAACAAAACCTGTACCACTATCCGTTTTGCTTCACTGACTCGCATATAAGCCGAGGGGGTAAGTTTTCAGCACATTTTTTTTTGTGCTGGAAAAATTATTCTCTATTTTGTACTATGTAATATAGTACAAAATATCCTGAACCATATAGTATACTGTACCCAGTTTTGCAGAGCACACAGAATTATTTTCACAGAGCTATAGTTACCATCTAAATCTCTTTGTCGTGTAAGTCCAGCCAGAAACAAGGCTCATCCTGTTCCTCTGGTTTCATCTCAAACTAACATAATGTGCAGTGTGAGATTAGCATTTATCTCAACAACCTTCTGTGTTTCTTCATGAAATGAGATTATTGCAATAAATTCCATGTGATTAGCACTTCATGCAGGGATGGAAAGAGATTGATTCTAGCTGTATGTCTTGTTGGTGTTTATAAATATGATCCTGAATTTCCAAAACAAGTAATCTCCTGTAAAGTTCCCGGCAGCAAGCAAATCACAAACTATATGTGGAAGGAACACAGGACTGTATAGCAGGCTAAGACAATACAGAACTTGGTTTAACTTAAAGGAAAACTGCACTTTTAAACTCCAACACCACTAAAAACATTATTTTAATGGTAGGTTAGCTTTCCCCCAGATTGGCTTTAGGCTGCGGTAAAGATATTAGAGTATGACAATGGTGGAGACATGTGGTGACATGAATTATTCATGATATTCTGTAAATGTGGTGGGAGGTGTCAGTTCTATATTAATGAATAATAATAATATTAATAATAATTTAATTATTATTATTATTATTATTATTATTATTATTATTGTTATTGTTGTTATTATTATTGTTATTATTATTATTATTATTATTATTATTATTATTATACATTTTGCCACTTGGTTTTGTCCTTCTTGTAGGGATTTTACCATTTCCTATCAGGAAAGGAAGTGTGAGAAATTCTCACATAGACATACATACACAGACAAAGTTAGTAACATTCCATGGAAATAATTGCAAAAACACTTTTATTTATTTATTGAATTTATAAAGCGTCAACATATTACGCACCACTGGACATTAGTTTAGGTTACAGACAATATTTAGAGGTGACATACAGCAATACGACAATACAGGAATACAAGAAAAAACAGATCACGCAGCACAGTATGAGTACAAGGTAATGCTTAGTCAGTCACTGGGTGGGAGCATGGAGATTAGGCAAGTCGAGTTCACTCAGATCCATAGGATGGGTGCACAGTAATGGAGGTGCATGATCAGGTAGGATACAAAAGGAGGAGGAACCTGCCTGAAGGCTTACAATCTAGAGGGAGAGGTAGAGACACGAAAGGTAGGGGACCAGAGTTCAGCTGCGGGTTTAGAGCACTTGTGAGGGGTGGTAGGCTAAAGTGAAAAGGTGAGTTTTGAGGGCCTTCTTGAAGATGTTGAAGATGGGGGCTGCCCTAATGGGTGGAGGTAGGAAGTTCCTTAGTGTTGGAGCAGCTCTTGAGAAGTTCTGGAGGCATGCATGGGACTGGGTGATGCGGGGGGCAGTCAGGCGAAGTTCATTGGAGGAGTGGAGTAAGCGGCTAGGAGTGTACCTCTGAGTAAGATCGGAAATGTAAGTTGGACAGGTTTTCTGGACAGATTTGTAGGTCAGACACAGTATCTTTAATCTGATTATGGGCTGGATAGGAAGCCAGTGGATAGGATTCACAGAGGGGAGCCGCCGTGGTGGAGCAATGGGAGGAGTGGATAATTCTGGCTGCCATATTCATGATGGACTGCAGCGGGGCTATTGCAGTAGTCAAGGCGGGAAATTATGAGGGCATGGATGAGGAGTTTGGTGGTGGCAGAGTTCAGGAAAGGGCAGATCTTGCAGATGTTACAGAGGTGGAAGTTGCAGGACTTTGTGAGGTTTTGGATGAGGGGAATGAAGGAGACTGTGGAGTCCATGGTGACCCCCAGACACCGAGATTTTCTTGTATTGCCAAATTTGTACAGGACAGAAGTTGCTATTTGTTTTTATGGATGGATGATAAGCATCTGCCACTCACTAAGAATTTGCTATGCTAACATTAGTAGTAAAGCTAGGTACACATATCAGATGACAGTCGGCTGTAAAGGAACGTAACAGCCGAGAATGTAGCATGTGTACAGGAGTCCCTTGATGTCATCTAAGGATCCGGAACACTGAATCTTTAGCTTCAACAATGCCTTACCAACCCTGAGTACATTGCTTCCATCCGCACCCAGCATGCCGGAGACAACTCCGTCGTGTACCGTGTGTCGTGCCCCCAATATTAAAAGATATGCTGCTAGTTCTACACTTGTGACATCTAGCCCCTGCAAAGGACAGTAATTGTGCGGGTGTACCTAGTTTAAGACTTTAATCCTCTTTTAGTGGCGTAGCTAGCAAATTTCATACCCGGTGTGGGTTATTTACAGACACCCCCCCCACCCCCCACCCACCCCAAAAAAGAAAGCAGTGAGCGCAACACATAAAGCACACCACCGGGGAAAATGGGCGTGGCCAGGACATAACAGAGCCGAGCTTACTCCCAAAACACAGTTGGGCAAAGTGACCATAAAGGTAATTGGACAATGTTACCCAAACACATAAGAAAGAAGCGTTTCCTCCATCGTGTGCAGACAATAAATCTGCAGAAACTGTGTCATGCTGTCATGTCAATGTGGACCAAAATTTCTGAGGAATGCAATGTAGAAAACAGGAGGTTCGAAAGGCAAAAAATGTGTCAAACTCCATACTAGCAAGATGTACCTAATAACTTGGCCAACAAAATATATCAATTTTCCTGTCAATGCATTTCTTTTCGTTCATTTATTAGCATACAATTTAGTAATTATGAGCCCCAAAATGCCAAATGCTGCAACAATAACTCCAAAGTATCAAATGAAGTCACCATGACCATTACATGAATGCAGTAAATGTTCCCTCCGACACATGCAATGAGGCAAACATTACCTACTACACATGCAATGAACTAAACGTTACTTCAATTGCATGCAATGAGGCAAACGTTACCTTCAAGACATGAAATGCAGCAAACTTTCCCTCCTACACATGCAATGAAGCAAAAGTTACCTCTGAAACATGAAATTCAGCAAAAGATACCTATGATACATGCAATAAGGCAAACATTACCTCTATTGCATGAAATGCAGCAAACTTTACCTCCCACACATACAGTGTGGGAGAACACATGAAATGCACATACTTTACCCCATTTATATGAAATGCTGTAAATTTTACCTCAGACAAAAAATCCATCAACTGTTCCCCCCACTGGGTGCTGGTGGGGTGGGATAGAGTTGCTGAGTGGGATGGGAGGGGGACACTGGGTGCTGCTGGAGGATGATATTGGGTGGGGAAGGTCACACTTGGTGGGATGAGGGTGACATTGAGTGGGGAGGGTGACACTGGGTGAGAGGAGGATGACATTGGGTGGAAGGTGGGTGACATGGGGTGTGAAAGGTGACACTGTGTCGGGAGGGTGATACTGACTAGGGAGAGTGGCACTGGGTGGGAGGTGGGTGACACTGAGTGGGGAGGGATATTGAGTGGTATAAGGGTGATAGTAGGTGGGGAGGGTGACACTAGGTGGGAGAAGGAAAAAAAACACATATATCCAGGCACATCACCTCTAGTTAGGACATTAAATAAGGTATTAAGGAAAGGGAGGTGCTGAAGGGGTGTGGCCAGAAAACAGCAAAAATCTATTAAACCTTCGCACTCTCGCATGCAAATGTTCAAACAAATGCATTCACAGATTCACTCATCCAGGCACCACTGTTATCCCTACAGCTAAGTTAAAAGCCGGGGTCTTAGTTCACAGAAGAATACATTCTTATGCTTAGTCAACTATACTGCGCAGAAGTACTCAGGTAAACATAGGTGTCCTAACTCTGGCCCTGTAACATGCATAGTGCAAACATGCAAACATTTGTTGCATCAAACCTATCTAGGGATTAGGAGCACACATCCTGACGTCCTCTCCTGGGACAGATAGCGCATCTTACCAATCGCACAAGGGAGCTAACGTCAGGGACGGGACAAGGTCCATTACCAACAGAGGCTGAGCTTCCCAAGTGTGCCCCCCCCCTCCCCCTTTTGAATGTAACAGTAAATTATGCATGGATAAAACAGTCAGTATTGCGCTATTTACTGGGCAGAAATCCACAATACCACTGCCATTAACTTTAATAAAATAACTTAATAAAATAAAATGAATGTCAATACCCTTTTTTTTTACCAGGGCATGTGCGGTGCCCTATTATTTGCTTTGTCTCCACACTCCTACCCACACAATACCCTGAAATGCATATGCCCACACACTTAAAAGATGTCGAAAAAATAAGAATTCAATCTAGCTTTACTTATGTGGGGCTTCTTACAGTGTCCCTCACCACAGCTCTGGTCTTCTCCTGGGTCCCACTGGCTGCCTCTAAGGATTGCCAAGCCCCGATCGGTTGTCATCCTCTGCACATGCGTGCACACGCCCAAGTCACTGGGAGCATACTACTGTGCAGGTGCAGAATGCTCCCGGTGACATAAGCACATTCGTGTGCAGGTGCACGCATGCGCAGAAGATGCGACCCATCAGAGTTCAGGGATCCTTAGAAGCTGCCAGCGGGACCCAGGGTAAGACCGAAGCTGCGATGAGGGACACAAATGACTTCTAGGGGCTGGAAGAAGCCCCATGTAAGTAAAGCTAGAGTTAATTCTTCACCTCAGATATCCTGTAAGAGCAACAAGCACTACACACACACACACTCTTCCTCTCTCTCCATGCAGATAGACACAAATACACACAAAACCGACACACATATACTCACAAAAATACACAGACACACTTGCAGCACTCACTGAATCACACACATACACTTCAAGCAGCACTCACTGATACAGACACACACTTCTAGCAGTGATCTATACACTCACTCACCTTTACTAGTATGCACACACCCATCCCTCTTCAATCTTGCAGCACTCTTTAATCACACACACACACAATCTTCTCCATCTTGACACACACTCACTCACATCCCCCTTCAATCTTGCTTACTGAATTCACGGTGCTGCAGAGTGCTGACCCACGTGTTCTCTCCTCCACTCCAATACTTTGGAAGAGCCGACTTCTAGGAGGGGGAGGGATAGATGGATGGAAGGAATTTCCTCCTCTGCAGTCTGATGGCCACGGAGCTGCTGCTGCTACTAGACTGAGGAAGACAAGTCAGATCAGGCAGGCACTATCCAGCATTTGTCTCCCCTTACCCCGAATTTCACCCCTTCTGTTGGTGACAAACATGGCACAGTCTGTAAGCTCTGCAGAGCGACCATCTGCCCGCACAGTCTTGTTGCTTGCTGTGCCATGTGTCATCATTTCACAGGCCCCTGCGTGCCTCCCAGGCTCACCTGCACTCCCAGATGCTGGTGATTGTTACACCCCTGCTTAGGTGAGACGCACCGCAGGCTTCCAACATGTCTGGCTGGAGAGAGAGAGAGGGGGGCGGCTCCAGAAGCATCATCACCGTGGCAACTGTTGTACACTTCCGAGAGAGCAGTACAGTACAGAGATGATCCGTACCGCTGCCGCCTGCAGGCGCAGCACTAATAGAAGCAAGACAAGACAAGACAAATAACATTTATATTGCGCTTTTCTCCTTGCGGACTCAAAGCGCCAGAGCAGAGCAGCAGCCACTAGGGCGCGCTCTATTGGCAATAGCAGTGTAAGGGAGACTTGCCAAAGGTCTCCTACTGAATTAGTGCTGGCTTACTGAACAGGCAGAGCCGAGATTCGAACCCTGGTCTCCTGTGTCAGAGGCAGAGCCCTTAACCATTACACCATCAGCCAACTGCATATAGCGAGGCGGGCGCTGGGCAGTGCGGGCACACAGAAGAAACTGATCCTGCGCCCAGCAATGACCTCACTGACCAGCGCCCAGAGGCTGGAGCCTTGCCAGCCTATGAGTCGGCCCGGCCCTGGCTAACGTAATGTATCCATGCGCACCACGCACATACACCAGCATAAGCTGTGTGCATGCTGACACAAAACACATACAGGGGAAGGAGCCACAGGGGTCAGTAACAAGAAAAAAAACACATATATCCAGGCACATCACCTCTAGTTAGGTAATTACATAAGGTATTAAGGAAAGGGAGGTGCTGAAGGGGGTGTGGCCAGAAAACAGCAAAAATCTATTAACCCTTCGCACTCTCACATGCAAATGTTCAAACAAATGCATTCACAGATTCACTCATCCAGGCACCACTATTATCCCTACAGCTAAGTTAAAAGCCGGGGTCTTAGTTCACAGAAGAATGCATTCTTATGCTTAGTCACCTATACTGCGCAGAAGTACCCAGGTAAGCATAGGTGTCCTAACTCTGGCCCTGTAACATGCATAGTGCAGACATGCAAACATTCATTGCATCAAACCTATCTAGGGATTAGGCGCACACATCCTGACATCCTCTCCTGGGACAGATAGCGCATGTGGCTAGGGTTTTAATTCAGTGCACTCCCTCCTTCCCCTGTATGTGTTTGTCAGCATGCACACAGCTTATGCTGGTGTATGTGCATGGTGCGCATGGATATATTACGTTAGCTCCCTTGTGCGATTGGTAAGATGCGCTATCTGTCCCAGGACAGGACGTCAGGATGTGTGCTCCTAATCCCTAGATAGATTTGATGCAATTAATGTTTGCATGTCTGCACTATGCATGTTACAGGGCCAGAGTTAGGACACCTACGTTTACATGGGTACTTCTGCGCAGTGTAGGTGACTAAGCATAAGAATGTATTCTTCTGTGAACTAAGACCCCGGCTTTTAACTTAGCTGTAGGGATAACAGTGGTGCCTGTATGAGTGAATCTGTGAATGCATTTGTTTGAACATTTGCATGTGAGAGTGCAAAGGTTTAATAGATTTTTGCTGTTTTCTGGCCACACCCCCTTCAGCACCTCCCTTTCCTTAATAACTTATTTAATGTCCTAACTAGAGGCGATGTGACTGGATATATGTATTTTTTTTCTTGTTACTGACCCATGTGGCTAGGGTTTTAATTCAGTGCACTCCCTCCTTCCCCTGTATGTGTTTTTTTGTCAGCATGCACACAGTTTATGCTGGTGTATGTGCATGGTGCGCATGGATACATTACGTTAGCTCTCTTGTGCGATTGGTAAGATGCACTATCTGTCCCAGGAGAGGACGTCAGGATGTGTGCTCCTAATCCCTAGATAGGTTTGATGCAATGAATGTTTGCATGTCTGCACTATGCATGTTACAGGGCCAGAGTTAGGACACCTATGTTTACCTGAGTACTTCTGCGCAGTATAGGTGACTAAGCATAAGAATGCATTCTTCTGTGAACTAAGACCCAGGCATTTAACTTAGGTGGGAGAAGGGTGACACTGCTGGGGGAGGGTGACACTGAGTCGGGAGGGTGACACTGGGTGTGGGAGCAGGGTGACACTGCATGGGGAAGGTGACACTGGGTGGGAGGACACTGGGTGGGGTGGGTGACATTGGGTGTCAGTATAGGTAGCTTGCACCTCATTACAGCCCACCTCTTTATGTGTGGCTTCACCCATTCAAGCATAGCCCCACCCCCTTCCTTGCCGCTCACGAGATGCCTCTGTCAGGTTTTCACCCCTTCAGCAATAACATACAGGTGCGGCTCGCACCTACCCCACCCCACCCCACCCCCACACACACACACACACACACACACCGTGTGACACCAGTGTCCTCTTTGTACATTTTTCCTAAACAGACTGTTGGTGACAGAAGATGGAATCTGAACTCAAAATCAGAATATGAACAGAGCAAAGTATAGTAGATCTAGTATCTCCTCTTTGAATAGAAGTTACCTTAGACCTTAGGCCTTGTACACTCGCTAGATGGGTCTCGTCAGAGGCAGCCCCACATCTGTTTAACGATGGCCCCTATGCATAGGAGAGAGATTGGGTTTGAGATTCAGTCTGTAATTAGGCATGTGTATGCACCTTCAGTGTACATTTATTTAACTATACAAATAGCCATAGCAAATAGAACTGCCTACTAAAATAGTATAAATTAATAAAATGGTATGAAAGCCTGCTTTTTATTTGAGATCATACTCATTTGTTAGGGCTTTTACAAAGCTACTACATAATAGGGTATGTACCCTACAGGGTAATAATTTTGTACAAACTGTGAGTCCCATTAGGAGTAGTATTGGTTGTAACTTTCTCACCTTCAACAACTACAGAGAGTATTGTCCAATGGTCATGGATATTCCAACACAGTTTGTGGCCAAAGGCCACTTCCTCAAAGTATACCATCATTCCATGTAGAGTAATCAATTCCAAATGCTGGGTGAAAAAAAAGCCAAATGGTCAAAACATAAACCCAAAGTGTGTTACACCAGGTGTATGGTGCCCTTAAAGTTCAGAAATTGCATCCATTGAACACGACCCTCTGCAGCCATTACAATTAATACTAGTCTTTCTGAAACCTGAACATTTCCATGTTGTTAAGACTTTCTGTATTGTTGTACATAAGCATTATTCCACAAAGTGCATGTATGTAGAAATCATGTTAAATGAGTATAATTAAAGCTGTGATTTCTTTTTTTAACTACAGACTTTCCCACTGCGTTTATATTATTTTTCCTTTCTTGGCAGCTGAGACTACATACTATGGCTATTAGCTTACATAGTGTTTACTTAACTAATCTAGCTGGTTTATACACTACCTTGCTGTTTTTATTTGAATTTAAGTTTTGCGAATGCAGAACACTTGGTGTTTAATTAGCTTAGTCTTTCACTTTAAATGTACACATGAGTAATTAATGTCACCATGGGCATCCGCACGTCTGGCAAAATAGGGCATTGACCCTCCCCTAGCCAGCCGCGCCCCCCCCCCCCCACCCTAGATTGCCGAACCCGGAAGTATGAGGTCACAGCCGCCAGTCAGTCTGACAGTCCGGCTGCTGCTGCTGCGCTGCCTTGAGTCTCTCTCTCCCACTCTGACTCAGGCTGGGCTGCAGCTGGGCAGCTGGCTGATGATCGGCGATAGCCAATTGCGGGGGATGGGCAGGAGGCATGGCAACGGCGTGGAGTCACGTGGTGGAGCCTGGAGGAGGTGGTCATGGCTAGGGCAGCAGCCACCTCAGCCTGCATCCACAGTATGATCTGATGGTAGGCTGGCCGCTCTACTCCTCCTCCTCCTGCCTGCTCCAGTGAGTCCCGACCGAGTGACTGAGTCTGACGTGACATCAGTCAGTCACACACATAAACACTACTCTCTCTGGGAGGGGGATCATGTGGCCAGAGCCCAGCCCACAGACAGATGTCAGCAAGGAGGCGGGCATGGTCAGGGAGCTGAGGGAGGAGGGACTGTCTGCAAACTGAAAAATGAGTCGGGTCACCTGCAACTGTGGGGGGGAGCTGCACACACATGCATGGCATTGGAGAGTGAGCGACAGTCTGTTCCTGAGGCTGATTATGTAAGTGGTTTACTTTGCCTGTTATTTGTGTGAGTGACCCTCATAGTGTGACACCCCACTGGGGTGTCAGTCAGTGTCACTGTCCCCACCATTTGGTAGTGCTAGAGCCAGACCCCACTAGGCCTGAGTCCAGGCCACACCATTTCCCTCTCCTACCTGGCAAGTTGTGTCTGTTGCAGTTTCTGGAAGTGTGAGACTGCCGCAGTACGATTTCTTAATGGTGACACGCTGCCGCAGTACGATTGCTTAATGGTGACACACTGCCGCAGTACGATTGCTTAATGGTGACACACTGCAGCAGTACGATTGTTTAATGGTGACACACTGCCGCAGTACTATTGCTTAACGGTGACACGCTGCCGCAGTACGATTGCTTAATGGTGACACACTGCCGCAGTACAATTGCTTAATGGTGACACACTGCCGCAGTACGATTGCTTAATGGTGACACACTGCCGCAGTATGATTGCTTAATGTTGACACTCTGCCGCAGTACGATTGCTTAACCACTTGCCGACCGCACGCTTATACCGTGCGTCGGCAAAGTGGCAGCTGCAGGACCAGCGACGCAGTACTGCGTCGCCAGCTGCAGGCTGATTAATCAGGAAGCAGCCGCTCGTGCGAGCGGCTGCTTCCTGTCAAATCACGGCGGGGGGCTCCGTGAATAGCCTGCGGGCCGCCGATGGCGGCTCGCAAGCTAAATGTAAACACAAGCGGAAATAATCCGCTTTGTTTACATTTGTACGGCGCTGCTGCGCAGCAGCGCCGTAAGGCAGATCGGCGATCCCCGGCCAATCAGCGGCCGGGGATCGCCGCCATGTGACAGGGGACGTCCTGTCACTGGCTGCACAGGACGGATAGCGTCCTGTGCAGCCCAGATCTCCCGGGGGAGAAGGTAGGAGAGGGAGGGGGGAGAATGTCGCCGCGGAGGGGGGCTTTGAGGTGCCCCCCCCGCAAAATGCCTGCAAGTAGGAGCGATCAGACCCCCCCTGCACATCATCCCCATAGGGGGGAAAAAAGGGGGGCGATCTGATCGCTCTGTGTGGCCGCGGATCTGTGCTGGGGGCTGCAGAGCCCACCCAGCACAGATCCAAACAAACAGCGCTGGTCCTTAAGGGGGGGTAAAGGGTGGGTCCTCAAGTGGTTAATGGTGACACTCTGCCGCAGTACGATTGCTTAATGGTGACACACTGTCGTAGTACGATTGCTTAATGGTGACACACTGCCGCAGTACGATTGCTTAATGGTGACACACTGCCGCAGTATAATTGCTTAATGGTGACACATTGCCGCAGTACGATTGCTTAATGGTGACACTCTGCCGCAGTACGATTGCTTAATGGTGACACACTGCCGCAGTACGATTGCTTAATGGTGACACGCTGCCTGCGGGTGACATACCTCAAGTAGATTAGATTACATATTTAGTATTTGTAAAGTGCTGTAGAAGAAGAGCAGTAGACTGAATATGGTAGGATTAGATTGTTGGCGCCTCTTGACTATGTACTCTATTTAGCACTGACATCTTCTGCAGCACTTTACAGAGTACATACTCAACAGGAGCTAACAATATAACCCTACCAAACTTAGTGTAATGTCCTACCGTATTGTGTATTTATATAGCACTGACCAATTCTACAGTACCTTAAAGTTCATAGCCATATTACTGAACCTTGTCAGAGGTGCTCACAATCTAATTCCTATATACTCCTAGCCTAATGTCCCACCATTGCTAAGTTCATGTAAACTTGGCTCCTCCCGAGACCACGCCCATCTTCTAATCTATGGCCACGCCCATTTTCGGCATGGCGCTTCGCCTACTTTTTTCTTTGCCCCCCCCCCCCCCCCCCATTGTGCCACAGTTACATAAGAATGGGTTAAAACACCAGTGTCAATATCTTGAAAGCCTAGGGTCTACATTGCTGTTTCTATTCCCATTGGGTAAATTTTCACTTCCTTCTTGTCCCAGAGGGACACAATGATGGTACAGGTTCTCTATCCACAAGAAGGGGAAATGCTCAAATGGCAACAGTCCAGAACTATCCAACACATACTTCAGGGGAACCATACGATCTCAGTATTAATTCATGATAGTTCTCACAAGAACAGAAAAAGGACAAAAATGAAAAGAAAATGTCCTGAATGGGGCCAGACACAATGAAAGCTTGACAAAAGATATGATTTCTTCTATCCACTATCTAGATTATGAATTGCTGTAAAGTCACACCCTCTTTTGCTGATAATTGATTCTCTGTGATTCAATACACCTATCAAAACAAATGTTTGGAGGAAGATGTACTTAACTTTTCAGTAACTGTCATGCTGGGAATACACAATGAGTTTTTTGGGCAGATTTACTTTCCAATCTATTTTTCGATAATTTTTCTGATCAATTTTCATTCACTTCTATGAGAAAATCGATCAGAAAAACGATCTAAATCAGATCGGACATATCGGAAATTATCTCTCGAGCAATCTATCTGCCGAAAAAACTCAAGGTGTATTCCCAGCATTAGACTCCTGAGAGTCATGCTCATCCTGTGGTTTCACTGACTGATCACTGACTTTAGAAAAGCAGGTTTGTCAGGACATCTGACTTCACTGATCACATGCCTGTTTCAGGTCAGTGAGACATGAGCTAAGAGGCAACTGTCACTTGATGTACTGACAATGTCAGAACGGAAGAAACAAGCCTGGAAAAAGTGAAACTTTATTAAGACAAGATATGTGGATCAAATTCAAAAAGCGACACAGCGCTTACCACCTCCTGTAAAGTACTTCCAATATGCAGCTAGCTGCCAAATAGAGTAAAACCAAACAGTTCTCCTCCCAGAAAGATGTAACGTTCACAGCAGCGCTTCTGGAGTTAACCCTGTGTCAACACAACACACTGTGCTCTGGGAAAAGCCACCACCTGCAGGAACGGCGGTCACACTCCCCCCCTCAATCCCCTGCTCACCGAATCTCTGCTTTGTATTCAGGCAAAAGTAAAATCACTGCAACAGATGGCTAGGATAAAGCATAAGACATCCACTTCTCATTGCGTAAAATCCTTATTTAATATGGGTCTAGCCCCTAATAAAAGCATATGCGTACCATGTACAATAAAATCAAAGGCTCATCTCACATATCCGGTTACCCGGCATTGATGTCCTCCAAGTATCCACGCTGTAGCGCTGGTAGTTCCGTCCTCCGTGTCAAGTAGAAAAAGCGTGCGTATCCAGGCTCCGCCTAACGCGTTTCGTCACTATAGGGGCGTGACTCATCAGGGGCACTGGATACGCTCACACGCTAGAGTCTAATGTATGCGAGTGCCCGCCCTTGCCGCCTCCCACATCGCTGTATGCCCAGATTAGGTTTTAAGTCAGTCCGTTTTAAGAGGCGATTAAATAAGCATAGGGTCCATTAAAGGTCCATCCAGTCCATATATAGGGGCAATTACATAATCAGCATAGAATCCATTAAAGGTCCATCCAACATGAGAAACAGTGGTTTAGATAATACAGAATCTGTAATAGAGAGAGTGAGTGTTAATCATAATTCATAAAAATCCTGTAAAGTCCATTTCCTCATTGAGGCCCTGGGGGGATTTTGATCCAAGATAATAAATCCACCTAGCCTCCCTCTGTAGAAGTTTGGATACCAGGTCACCCCCTCTAATTGTGGATCTGATATGATCCACGATCCCCTCTCTTGATAAAGCGGCGTGACTGCCGCGATACCGGTAGAGAAGTCTACCGGGGGCCCTCTTTCACTCGGGACACCTCCGTGGTTTCATCCTCCATCGGGTCATGTAAGCCTCTTGCTCTTGTCCTATCACTTTCTCTATTAGGCTAGTCCCAGCATCTAAACACTGATTATTCAGCATCCATAGGTTTGGGCTGATCTTAATTTATGTATTGTTTGCACTGATGCACTTTTTTCCACAGGTTTGCACTTTGTCATTGTCTCTTGATTATTTCATCTATGGAGGTTTTATTCACTTTTCATGCACTTTAGCTTGTGGCTTGCTAAACCCGGGTTCAATCCCTGTGGCAGCTCTCACTGCGCTGCCCAGGTGGTTTATATTATTGCTATTATAGCTTTCATTGTGAGCAATTGCTTATGGATATATACCAATGAGATGAGGTGTCCTTTTGGTTTTTAGATGTTTTTAATGTTTATAGTGCTGTTTGATTATTATTCTAATAAATTGTTACATTTTTGATACCTATTGTGTGGTGCTATATATAGTCATAATTCCTCTCGTGCAAACGCCCAAGTTGGAGGGGCTGTAATCGACTAAGGGAGCTGTCTAAGTTGGAAACAAGATGGATCCACAGACTAGGGAGTCTAACCCCTGGTGAATTAAATATAGAAATTGACATCAATTGTTTTATTTCCAATGATTAGTGTTGATCCTAGTATTAACAGTTGATTATATCTACTGCCGACTTTTAACTTAATTTTTTGTTGTTCTTTCCATATATACCTGTACCAGTGTGTGGAGTGGATGTTGGGAGGAGGGTGGGTAGGGTGTAGGATGAATGTTATCCATATTGAGAACGGGCTGTGTAAAATGTTATGTCTTATTGTTGCTGTGTTAGAAAAGCTCCCTCTGCGAGGGAGAATGGGCTGTGCAAAACGCTATGCAAAATTGCTGCTGTGGTAGAAAAGCATTCTATGTGAGGGACTGGTAGGGCGTAGTTACCTCCCTATATATGTAGTGGACAAAGCGGGTGGGAATATTTAATACGATTGTACACATAGGAGACTTGGGGATGGTATATATTGTATATACGCATATGGGAGAATACGAGGGACATAAGTTCGCAGGTCGGACTAATATTACCACATAAGCATTGCATAGAGAGTTGCAGCGGAGAGCGCTTGATTAGAATGGCGGCTCTTTGTATGATAAAAGAATAAGGGTTTGTGTGATTTGATGTTAGTATCATTGTCCGCATAATAATGAGGTTTTACTGTATGGCATAAGGCTGTAGCTTGTGACCCTGCCAGGGTTCACCCCCAACCGCTGGTAGACCAATCTGACTTACACCCTAGTCTGGGCATACAGCGATGTGGGAGGCGGCAAGGGCGGGCACTCGCATACATTAGACTCTAGCGTGCGAGCGCATCCAGTGCCCCTGATGAGTCACGCCCCTATAGTGACGAAACGCGTTAGGCGGAGCCTGGATACGCACGCTTTTTCTACTTGACACGGAGGACGGAACTACCAGCGCTACGGCGTGGATACTTGGAGGACATCAATGCCGGGTAACCGGATATGTGAGATGAGCCTTTGATTTTATTGTACATGGTACGCTTATGCTTTTATTAGGGGCTAGACCCATATTAAATAAGGATTTTACGCAATGAGAAGTGGATGTCTTATGCTTTATCCTAGCCACCTGTTGCAGTGATTTTACTTTTGCCTGAATACAAAGCAGAGATTCGGTGAGCAGGGGATTGAGGGGGGGAGTGTGACCGCCGTTCCTGCAAGTGGTGGCTTTTCCCGGAGCACAGTGTGTTGTGTTGACACAGGGTGTACGAGTGTTTAAGGAATACCCGCCATGTGCCTGCTCTCTTTTTGGTACAGGTTCTAAATGCTGCACAGGAGTTAACTCCAGAAGCGCTGCTGTGAACGTTACAAGATATGTGGATCCTTGGGGGCACATTCAAAAACAAAGCGTGCAAGCTGGAAGCATGTAAACGTTGTCATGCTGTGATAACTGACAGATTAATTACATGCAGAGTCACTAATACAATCAGCAACACAAGGAGTGCCTATTTTAGTCACTTCTGGTGCACAGGATGTGGAATTCCCTTCTATTTATCCCGCCCTCCTGGTTGCCATAAGGGTTGTGTGGGTTGGTATGGCCGTACTTCCTCCAGGAGCTGGCAGGAACATGAATCCTATTCCAATCCTTTGTTGTTTTATCCATGACAGCAGAGACACCCGATTTCCTGAGAGTGTTCCACAGCTGTGCAATATCATATACCAATTTAGAACATAAGGGTTGACATGCAAATTTGACCCTAACAGTAGAGGCAGTTTTCAGATGAAACTCATTTTACATTGTTTTGAGTTTTGGTGCAGTTCACATCTTCCAGATCTGTCCAATATTAGTCTTAATTCTGTTTCTGTTCAATAACTGTAAATATATATATATATATATATATATATATATATATATATATATATATATATATATATATATATACACATATAGATATAGATAGCTTAGTTAATCAGTTATCCCTTTTTACTTTCTCACTTACAGATGCTCTTCAAATAAAATTAAATAATCTTACATTTGTGAAAGCAAATTTGTGAAATAATCAATTTTACCTTATTGGACAACTAGTGAGAGGGATGCGGAGGCTTCCATATTTAATTTCTTTTAAACAATGCACATTGCCTGGCTGTCCTGCTACTCCTCTACCCCTAATACTTTTAGCTATAGACCCTGAACAAGCAAGCAGATCAGATGTTTGACTCACGGTTGACTGGATTTGCCACATGCTTGTTTTAGGTGGGTGTTTCAGACACTAGTGATGCATGAAAGATCATTGGGATGCCAGGCAACTGGTATTGGTAAGTGTGGCAGCTTCCATATCCCTATGTCATAACAAAGGAATGCCTCATTCTTGAGAGATGGGAGCATCCTGATACACTAAGCTGGAGAAAGAGGGTGACAGTTCTCAACACTTGTCTTCAGCTTCATAAACATTTTATTTGTATCTTACCCAATTATACTTCATGTGACAAGGCATAGGAAAATGTCCATTTAAAGTGGACCTGAACTCTTGCACAGGACGGAAGAAAAACAGAGAGATATGCACCCTGTATGTATTTAGAGTTTAGCCAGTCTAACTCCCCCTAATCTGTGACTAATAACCACCGCAATTTGATCTCTAAGTTTTGTCAGCTCAAGAATCTCCTTTGCCATAGCAGAGCAGCTAATTTGTAAACACGGGTTGTTACCGTAATGTCTGCTTCCATGAAAGGAGAAAATAGACACACTACAGATTTATTGCAGGATTTGTATCAGCTGTAACAAAGATATGTTTTTCTTTAAAGGTTATTATGCTGTTGCATACCTTTTAAAGCAGAGAGGAAGTTCTCAGTTCAGGTTTGCTTTAAAGATAGATAAACCCATTGATATAGATATATGTCTTAAGTAGTTACTGGGCTTGATTCACTAAAAAAAATAGCCTGCCTTATCAAAGTTAGCATGCCTTATCAAAGTTAACACGCCTTATCAGAGTAGCAAAGCGAGCACTACAAACCCGCAGGGGCTCAGAGCAGGACGAGTGAAGCTCTCATCATTGCCAATTAGCAGGCATAAGTTCGCTATGCTACTTGGATAAGGTGTGTTAACTTTGATAAGGCGTGTTAACTTTGATAAGGTGTGCTATTTGTGAATCAAGCCCACTAAGTCTAGGTAGGGGTGCTACTTTGTTTTTGCTTTTTTAACCACTGAACGACCAGCCAACGCTGATAGGCGGTGGCTGGTCGCACCTGTGTTTCCATGGAAACGGGCGCTCGTTCGAGAGGAAGTTTCCTGTCAGTTCACAGCGGCGGGGCTCCGTGAACAGCCTGCGGGCTTCCGATCGCGGCTCGCAGGCTAAATGTAAACACCCGGGGACGTAATCCCCAGTGTTTACATTGTACGGCGCTGCTGTCACAGCAGCGCCGTAAAGGAGATCGCCGCCATCTGATAGGCTGAAGCCTATCTGAGGCGGTACAGGACAGATCGCTGTCCTGTATCACCTATATTGCGAAGGGGAGGGAGGGAAGGAGAGGGAGGGAGGAATAGTGCTGCAGAGGGGGCTTTGAGGCCCCCCCGCTAGGCACAGCAAGCCGGCGGCGATCAGACCCCCCCCAATAGGACATCCCCCTAGTGAAGAGCCCACGCAGCAGCACATATCATAAAAACTTTAGCTGATCCTTAAGTAGTTACTTGTACTGAGAAATAAAAAGCCGCTACTTGTGTTAGTAGATACACACCACTCTGCGTATCCCAGATGACCTGTTAATTAAGATACGAGTGCTTTTTATGTTTCAGTTTCTACTTCTACAATAAGGCATCAAGCATATTGCAAAAATCACAAGACAACAGAACCAATCAAAAAACAGGTGACTAGAACTGATAAACTGATGAAAGGGGACCGTGACCTCAATAAAATAGAGGACCAGTTGTGCAAAAAAAGAAGCATTTCACATAAAAATTTGCTTACATTACTGTCATTACATTACTGTCATTGTACTGTCATCCCTCCATATGTGGCTGATGGCAGGAGCCAAAGAGCCTCAATGAAGCTGAATGAATGAATAAACGACACCTCCCTAGAACACACTGATTCTTGTGAATGGACACCTATGTATGTTCCTTAAAGTGAACCTCCAGACTAAAAATCTACTCAGCAGCAGTTAAAAGGCGTGGTGTTTCTTTAACAGTTTCACAGCATCAGAACTTTGTTTTTCTTAGCCAAGCCTCATTTTTAGCTGCACAGAAGCTAAGCTCCACCCCATCAAAGAAATCTGCCCAGGCATTTACCCTCTGATGCTTTGCAAAGCTTGGTGGGATTTCTGATGTTGTTGTTCTTGTTCTGCTGTTTTGTTGCAATTTTTTTTTTCAAATTTTGAATTTGAGATTTGAAGCCTAGCGCGCATAGCTAGGAGGGGTTATCAGGACACAGGACAGTTGGAACTGATGGCTACCCCCATGAAATCACAAACATTTGCCTGTTCTTTTAAAACAGGGTGGGTAATAGAGATGGCCCGAACCTCCGATTTTAGGTTTGCGAACCTACTGCAAAAGTTCAGTTTGCGCGGACTTTCGTGAACCGCAATAGACTTCAATGGGGAGGCGAACTTTGAAAACTAGAAAAATGTATGCTGGCCACAAAAGTGATGGAAAAGATGTTTCAAGGGGTCTAACACCTGGAGGGGGGCATGGCGGAGTGGGATACATGCCAAATGTCCCCAGGAAAAATCCGGATTGGACTCAAAGCAGCGTTTTAAGGGCAGAAATCACATTGAATGCTAAATTGCAAGTCTAAAGTGCTTTAAAACATCTTGCATGTGTAACGCACCGCAAACAGCTGTTTGCGTAGTGACGGTCGTGCTGGACTGGTGTGCACCATGGCCAGAGTGCAGGCCGTGGCGGTTTTCAAGCCCATATGGTCGCCGGGCTGAGGTAGCTCAACGATAAAACAACAGTACTGTCCAGCTGATTAAATTTGGTCTGTCCACAATGAAACAATGACCTTATTATCTTTGGTGTGCCACCCGCCGAGACACTCATATAGCTGGCGGTCATTGCTTCATTGTGATACGCAAGCCCCTTCACCACTGCAAGGTAATGATCACGAAGGGGAATGGGCACATGTACATACCTTTTGTTTTGTTGTTGCAGCTGCACTGCAGCCAGAAAAATTAGGCAGGCATGTACACGCACCAGAACAATTATTATAGCAAACATTCAGGAATCCGCCTGCAGTCCTGGACCCTGTTGGTGGTGGCGGAGAAGGCAGTCAAGCGGCCTGCAGGCAGAGATGCTGTGTGGCGACCGACTTAGTCTTGGGGCAGGCAGCCAGTCACACGGCGTGCAGGCAGAGATGCTGTGTGTGGGGACTGACTTAGTCTTCAGACAGGCAGTAGCCCTCTGGAATCCATGCCTCATTCATTTTGATAAAGGTGAGGTACTGAAAACTTTTGTGACTTAGGTGACTTATCTTCTCGGTGACAATGCCTCCAGCTGCGCTGAAGGTCCTTTCTGACAGGACACTTGAGGCAGGGCAAGACAGAAGTTGGATGGCAAATTGGGACAGCTCTGGCCACAGGTCAAGCCTGTGCACCCAGTAGTCCAAGGGTTAATCGCTGCTCACAGTGTCTACATCCACACTTAAGGCCAGGTAGTCAGCTACCTGCCGGTCCAGACATTGGTGGAGGGTGGATCCGGAAGGGCTAAGGTGAGGCGTTGGACTAAAGAATGTCCGCATGTCCAACATCACCATGAGATCGCTGGAGCATCCTGTCCTTGCCTGCGTGGACATGGGAGAAGGATTACTGGCAGTGGTACCTTTATTGCGTTGTGCTGTGACATCACCCTTAAACGCATTGTAAAGCATAGTTGCCATCTTGTTCTGCATGTGCTGCATCCTTTCTGCCTTCTGGTGAGTTGGTAACATGTCTGGCACTTTGTGCCTATACTGAGGGGCTAGTAGCATGGCCACCCAGTACAGCTCATTCCCCTTGAGTTTTTTCATACGGTGGTCCCTCAACAGGCTGGAGAGCATGAAAGACGCCATCTGCACAAAGTTGGATTCAGACGTACTATCCATCTCCTCTTGCTCTTCTTCAGTGACGTCAGGTAAGTCCTTCTCCTCCCCCCAGCCACGAACAATACCACGGGAACGCCAAGCAGCACAGGCCCCCTGCAACACCTGCTGCAGTTGTTCTTCTGCCCCCACCTCCTTCTCCTCCTCCTCCAAAGAAAAACCTTCCTCATCATCCAAGTCTGACTCCTCTTCCCCACATGACTCTTCCTCCTCCTCCCCCCTCTGTGCTGCCGCAGGTGTTGAGGAAACATCTGATTCTGATGTAAATTGCTCCCACAACTGTTCCTGCCATAACTGTTCCTCTTCACGTTCCTCCACAGCTTGATCCACCACTCTACGCATGGCACGCTCCAGGAAGTAAACGTACAGGATCAAGTCACTGATGGTGCCTTCACTGTGACTCACCAGGTTGGTCACCTCCTCAAATGGCCGCATGAGCCTGCATGCATTTCGCATCAGTGTCCAGTTCGGGGGCCAGAACATCCCCATCTCCCCAGATTGTGTCCTTCTACTGTAATTGTACAGGTACTGGGTGACGGCTTTCTCCTGTTCTAGCAGGCAAGAGAACATGACTAGGGTTGAATTCCATCGAGTCGGGCTATCACATATCAAGCGTTTCACCGGAAAGTTGTTTCTCCGCTGAATGTCCGCAAAGCGTGCCATGGCCATCTAAGACCACCTGAAATGCCCACACAACTTCCTGGCCTGCTTCAGGATGTCCTCTAAGCCTGGGTACTTTGGCACAAATCTTTGAATGACTAGATTCAGCACATGTGCCATGCACGGTACTGTGTCAGCTTTCCCAAATTCAACGGGGAAATGAGCTTTGCTGCCATTGTCACACACCACGTTGCCGATCTCCAGCTGGTGCGGGGTCAGCCACTGATCCACCTGTTTGTTAAAAGCAGCCAGGAGAGCTGGTCCAGTGTGACTCTCCGCTTTGAGGCAAGACATGTCTAACATGGCGTAACACCGTCGTACCTGGCATGCAGCATAGGCCCTGGGGAGATGGGACTGTGTAGCTGGAGAGAAGATCGCAGCACCAGTAGAGTTGAAGTGCCACTCAGTCAAGGAGGAGGAGGACGACGAGGACAGCGAAGAGGATATAGCAGGAGGAGAGGAGGTGGCAGAAGGCCTGCCTCCAAGCCGTGGAGGTGTCACAAGTTGGTCCGCTGCACAGCCACGTACTCCCTGCTTGCCATCAGTCACCAGATTGACCCAATGGGCTGTGTAAGTTATGTACCTGCCCTGACCGTGCTTGGCAGACCAGGCATCCATCAGGTGGACCCTTGACCCAACGCCGTGTGCCAGAGATGACACCACTTGCCTCTCAACTTCACGGTACAGTTTGGGTATTGCCTTTTTAGAAAAATAATTGCGGCCTGGTATCTTCCCCTGCGGTGTCCCAATGGCCACAAATTTACGGAAGGCCTCAGAGAGTCCACCAGCTTGTATGGTAACAGCTGGCGAGCTAACAGATCCGCCATGCCAGCTATCAGACGCCGGACAAGGGGGTGACTGGCAGAAATTGGCTTCTTCCGCTCAAAGATTTCCTTCGCGGACACCTGGCTGCTGTGGGCAGAGGAGCAGGAACCGCTCAAGGGCAGAGGCGGAGTAGAGGAGGGTGGCTGTGAAGGTGCAAGAGAGAATGCGGCTGAAGATGCTGCATCTGAAGGAGGAAGAGGAGAAGGAGGGTGGCTTTTCTTTTGTGTGCTTCTTTTGCTCAGGTGCTCTTCCCATTGCAGTTTGTGCCTTTTCTCCATGTGCCTTCGTAAGGCACTTGTCCCTACGTGAGTGTTGGCCTTTCCACGGCTTAATTTTTGGAGGCAGAGAAAACAGATGGCATTGCTCCGATCTGAGGCAGACACGTTAAAAAATTTCCAAACCGCTGAGCCCCCCTGGGGTGATGGCACTATAGTGGCATCTGCAGCTGACGTTGAAGGCCATGTTGGCTGGCTGTACATAGGTGGCGATACATGGCGCTGGACACTGCCACCAGCTGTTTCTGATAACGAGCTCCCTCTGCTTCTTTCAGGAACTCGTCTTCTCCTACTCCTCTCTGACTCCCCCTCCGAACTGTCCCCTTGGTCATCTTGTCTATTAGGAACCCATGTGGGATCCGTATCCTCATAATCATCATAATCATCCTGCCCCGCTTCGCTTGCCTCAGACACCTCCAAAACTGCACCAACAGCAGGTACTTCATCATCCTCCTCCTCACACATTACGTCCATAGTGTCGCCGCCTAACTCAGACATATGAGGTGGTGTAACTTGCTTAGCGCCTTCATCTGGTTGTAACAATAATGGCTGTATATCAGATAATTCCCCACCAATTAACTCCTGCGAAGTGTCAAATGCAAAGGATGTGGCGCTTGTAGTAGCACAGGTGGCTGCGGAAGATGAGGTGTTCTGTTTTAAATAGTCAACCACGTCCTGACAATCTTGGGAGTTGATGGGACATGCCTTCTTCTGAGCACTGTACTTTGGGCAAGGGCCACATGAAATCACATCAACATGACCTCGCACAGACCTGCCGGGTGGCCTTCCTCTGGGTCTGCCTCTACCTCTGCCTGTTTTGTCCGTTGTGTCCATATCGGGGAGGGATGAAGTGAAAGGTGTGCACTGACTTGACTAATACAATGTGCAGTCACACAGGTGCAGTTAACAGGTATGCACGGAGTGGTATATCACACTGCGTGCACTCATGTAGGTAGGTGGGTGCACTGAACACAACAGGTAGGTATATGCAGTGATGAGGTATGTGCACTGAACACAACAGGTAGGTATATGCAGTGATGGGTATTACAATGTGCACCTGTCACACAGACAGGTAGCAGACAGGCACAGTAACACTGTGTGCGCTCACGTAGGTAGGTGGGTGCACTGCAGTGAACAACAGGTAGGTATATGCAGTGATGGGTATTACAATGTGCACCTGTCACACAAAGACAGGTAGCAGACAGGCACGGTGACACTGTGTGCGCTCAACTCACGTAATTAGGTGGGTCGGTGCACTGTGAACAACAGGTAGGTAGGTATATGCAGTGATGGGTAATACAATGTGTACCTGTCATACACAGACAGGTAGCAGACAGGCACAGTGACACTGCGCGTGCTCATGTAGGTAGGTGGGTGCACTGTGAACAACAGGTATGTAGGCATATGCAGTACTGGGTATTACAATGTGCACCTGTCACACACACAGGTAGTTACTGAATGTGCTGGGCCTGGCAGTGGCACACACACAGTATGAATTATCAAGGCTGTCTATGCAACGCAAGTGTCAGTGGGACACACAGAAAAAAAAATCACAATAACAATGTTAGCTCTCAAAGGGCTCGATTCACAAAGCGGTGCTAACCCAGTTAGAGACTTTAGGCGTGATAACCATTGCACCACGCTGGTGAAAAGCCAATTTAGGCGTGAAAAGTTTAGGCGTGATAAGTTTAGGCGTGATAACTTTAGGCGTGATGAGTTTAGGCATGCTAAGTTTAGATAAGTTTAGATAAGTTTAGATCGCACGCAAAGTCTCGCACGCAAAGCAGCGCCATTAAACTCTATGCAAAGTGCACCAAACTTTGCTAGCGCAAAACTTTTGATCAGCTGTGCACTGCGATGCTAACCCAGTTGGTGCTTAAACTTATCATGCCTAAACTTATCACACCTAAACTTATCATGCCTAACCTGAGTTTTGGCATGATAAAGGGCTTTTCACCAGCGTGCTAACTGTTAACACCCCTTTGTGAATCAGGCCCCTAAACTTATCATACCTAAACTGAGTTTAGGCATGATAAAGAGCTTTTCACCAGCGTGCTAACTGTTAGCACCGCTTTGTGAATCAGGCCCAAAAGAGCTGTTGTGGAGTGGTATTTTAGCAATAAGAATCAGCAAGGAGCAAGCTAAGAAGCCTACAAGAGCCTAACTAATATTTCCCTATGAGAGTCTGCAGCAGCAGCAGCTGTCCCATCTCTATTTACTGCAGGCACACGAGTGAGTAAAATGGCCGGCAATGCCTGCCTTTTATAAGGGGGGGAGAGGCTCCAGGAGGGAGTGTAGCCTGATTCGCTACAATGTGCCTGCTGACTGTGATGTAGAGGGTCAAAGTTAACCCTAATGGTGCATTATGGGGGCGAACCGAAGTTGCGGAAAAGTTTGCGGTTCTCCGCGAATGCGAACATCCGGAAGTTCGCGGGGAACCGTTCCCCGGGGAACCGTTCGGGCCATCTCTAGTGGGTAAGAGATTATATTACCTATCTATATTAATTAACATAACTAATGTAACTTAATGACAGTATGTTTGTTTAGGCTGAAGTTCCTCTTTAAGCCACATACACATGTCCAACAAGCGCATGACCAACACGATGGCATGACCTGTATATCCACACGACCAAACCGACTAAGTGAACAACTTATTTACATACTGTGCACACAAGCATAATGACGGACTGCACAACTTGTACACATGCGGCCAACTGCACGATATCAGCCCAACAGTCATGTGAGTAGATCCAGCGGTTGGACGGGGCAAACCGCCTGTTCTCTGTTGGTCATTTAAGCGTAAACATGCCTGATTGTCATCCAACAGACGATAATCAGGCAGTTTGGTTGAATGTGTACAGTTTGGTTGAATACTGTCAACAAAGCAGCAGTAATGGCTTAATAATAGTTAACAACCAGTCAATACATATATTTTTACTAGTGCCCTTTTTTTTAGTAAAATATTTGCACAATCCATGCACTTTTTACTTTTGCTTATACTGTTTTAGCCCTCGTTAAACTACACTTAGTTATTATGATGGTATTTGCCTGTTGCACTGTCTTCATATTTTAAAGAAACCGTATATTTTGATGGCATGTAATCATTATTTTTAAGCACAGAGATTTAAAAAAAAGCCTATCTATATCATCTTAATTATCTGTTTTCCAAACTTTACATCAAGGTCATTTCCTAACACATATTGAACATACCATGTCCAAATGATTTTAGCTTCTCAGCTAAAAAAATAACTGCATGTCTTTCATTTTATTGACTTATCTGTGTCGTGCAGTTGTTAGTGATGACATTCCAAGCATGTCAAAAATTGCCTTTCACATGAAGTAAATTGAAACATTCAATCTCAGTGATAATTATGTAGTAATTTAAACATACCAACAGTTTACAGTCCATTTTAAGTCTCTAGAGCCAAAGCATTGAGATTCTTATACTGCCCTCATATAAAACAGAGCAGTTCCAGGGGTCAGGAACCCATGGCTTTCAAGCCAGATGTGGCTCTTTTTGTGGCTGCTTGTGGCTCGCTAAAGAACGGGGAACTGGGCTGCCAGGGAGACTGTGCTAACTTTTAAATAAGTGCGCCGCCACCCCGCCGCCTCCTCCTTCGCATGTCCGTGTTGTGCGCCACCTCCTCCCTCGCATGTCTTACCAGCCGCCAGTGTATTGTAGTTCCACCTCCATGGTGACACTGGATTTTATTGGCGCAGTTCAGGGACTGATGGCCTGAGTGTTGCCTGCGGCCAGTGATGACGTCTGCCAAGCCCGCGCTCTGGAACTTTGCGCTGTTTGAAGCTGCCTGGCCTGGTGAGCGTCCTGTCTCTTCCAATGCAGCAACATAAGCATATTAAACCTGCCACCCAGCACCTCACCTGCCCACCCAGCACCCTGACCTGTCTCCTCTCCACACCTTGACCTGCTGCTCCCATCCTAACCTGCCTCTCCCATCCAACATCCTGACCTGCCTCTCCCCACCTTGCACCCTGACCTGACGCTCCCATCCTGACCTGCCTCTCCCATTCAGCATTCTGACCTACCTCCCCCCACCTTGCACCTTGACCTGCTGCTCTCATCCTGACCTGCCTCTCCCATCCAGCATCCTGACCTGCCTCCCCCCACCCTGCACCCTGACCTGCCACTCCTATCCTGACCTGCCTCTCCCATCCAGCATCCTGACCTGCCGCTCCCATCTTGACCAGCCTCTACCACCCAGCATCCTGACTTGCCTCCCCCCACCCTGCACCTTGACCTGACGCTCCCACCCTGACCTGCCTCTCCCATTCAGCATCATGACCTGCCTCCGCCGACCCTGCACCCAGACCTGCTGTTCCAATCCTGACCTGTCTCTCCCATCCGGCATCCTGACCTGCCTCCCCCTACCCTGCGCTGCTGCTCCCATACTGACCTGCCTCTCCCACCCGGAATCCTGACCTGCCTCCCCCACCCAGCACCCTGACCTGCTGTTCCCATCCTGACCTGCCTTTCGCATTCGTGCACCTTACCTTCCTCCCCCACCCTGCACCATGACCTGCCACTCCCATCCTGACCTGCCTCCCACCACCCTGCACCCTGACCTGCTTCCCCCCACCAAGCACCCTCACCTGCCTTCTCCCAATCAGCACCCTCACTGGCCTTTACCACCCACCACCCTTAGCCATCTCACCCCACCCAGCACGTGTCTGAAGAAGGGCATATATGTAATGAGCAGAGGTGACTGGGATATCAGAAAAGCAGAAGGGTCAAGAAGAGTGGAGAGAGACACAGGTGATGAGCTGAGGGGACAAGGAGAGCAGAGGGAAGCAGAGGTGATGATTGGAGGGGTACACTTCTGTGTCCATCCATTCTCTGTATCAAGTATATGAAAAAATAACCTGCTAAGCTAGGAGGAGCACCAGTGTGAAATGTCCTACCTGCCATATTACCAAAATGTATTTATGTAGCACTGATATCATCTGCAGCGCTTTACAGAGCACATACTCCTGTCATGTCACTGACTGTCCTCAGAGGAGCTTACAATCTAATCCTACCATAGTAGTCAGTAGATACCAAGAAATGATGTTTCATTGTATGGTCTGTGTTGAGGTGGAGTCAAACATGGCAATCATGTCTTACAATTTCTCCATTTTCAATAGGCGTTTGAATTGTGTCAAAGGCTTTAACCTGCTGATGGCCTGTTACGGTCCATCCCACCAGGTACACTTGCAATTGGCTACCTTGCCTTCATTATCTCTACCCTGCCCCATGGACCACAAACTAAGGTGGTATCCTCCTCACCTCAGTCATCTCTAGCTTATTGCAGAAGATGGCTAAAAGAAAACAAGATGATCAGTATCATACTTTTCTGCCGGAATGGACAGAGGAATTTGCCTTTCTGGAGAAAGCAAGTTCTGCAGTGTGTCTAATATGCAACAATAAAATTGCATCGATGAACCGGTCAAATATATAGCGGCACTTTGACACATGCCATACTACATTTGCATCAAAATACCCTGCGGGGGACAGCAGGAAGAAAGCATGTAAAGCTACTGTGCCGAGTGCAAGCTAGTCAACAGCAACTCCGTGTTTGGACCCTAAAAGGTGACTGGAATTCAGCTAGCTTCGCTGGTGCTTTAGCAATTATGAGACACAGAAAGCCATTCACTGATGGAGAGTATGCCAAAACAAAACAGTATTCCTGCTTGATGTTGCTAATTAACTTTTTGACGACTTTTCGGATAAAGACAACATACTCAAACGAATAAAAAACATGCCTCTGTTGGCAAGAACTGTTCACGATCGTACCATTATGATGGCAAATCAAATTGAGGCAACACAATTGAAGGTCATAAATACAGCACTATTATTTTCTCTCACTTTGGATGGGTCAACAGATGTAAGCCATTTATCCCAGTTCAGAGCGTTTGCAAGCAGGGAGGAGCAGAAACGACTCCAGTGCAAATTTACGCATCATAGTTCGCATCTTTGCATCGTAGTTCGTAGGTGAAGTTTCAAAACTATGCTTACGGATTTACGCGTAGCTTACGCCCACTATGCGTAGTTAACAAGTGTATTGCGTAGTGAAAAACTACGAATGCGTTACTCGCGTCTAATCGATTGTATGCTTACAAATTTACGCATTGGAAAGGGGAATGTAGGAATAAAAGAGTTCCCAGTATAAGCATTAAAAGAGGAATTAATGCATAAAATGTTCTGCATACGGGCATAAGCATCCGCATACACTACACTACGCACTATGCGTAATTGCATATTTTAACGGGTAGTCTACGGAATGCAAAACGAATATTTGATTTTGAAGCCGTAGTTTCACGAAGCGTAATTGTGTAAAACTACGCGTAGTTCCAGCTGACTACGACCATCCCTGTTTGCAAGGTATGCTGTTGGTGACACAATACATGAGGAAAGTCTTGCGGTTTTGCCTATAAAAAGGGACAACAAGAGGGGAGGATATATTCAAGGCTTTCACTGAGTTCACTATAGAACAAAATCTCAAGAAATTGGAGGTTTGCCAAGCAACTGCAGCACCTATGCTCAAATGCTCACTTTAAAATATTATATGCACATCTGGTGAATTGGTGTGGCCAGTATAATTCATATTAAGATTTTTTGCACAAAATTGGCCATATACACCTAGTACCTCTCAGTTGTATAAATGATTCTTTCTATCTATAGTGCTGTGACAGCGCTCCTCTTCTTTTCTATAATTTAAACATAGGAAAACAACCGCACATAGTGCATTACTGTAAATCACAAAGTACAATTCCCCACACGTGCATAGGTGCTCAAATGTGCATCACTCGTGGTCTCTACAACCCCTCCACACTAGCAGCTCACCAGATTGACACCACCTCACAATCCAGGTGGGTCTAGCGCTTAGCCTATAGAGCGGCCAACTCCAATGACAATTTCCACGACGCCTTAGTTCAGAGTTAGATAATCCATATTTAATGATAGGTTCCACATGAAAAAAATATAAAAACACACATAGCATAAAACCGTTGGGCTAAAAGTTATGGCCGCGCAATATCAGCGCAATAGCAGCGGTGACTGGGCGTGACCAGGAGCGCTGACGTCAAGGGGATCTGAAAGGTCAGGAGACAGGCTGCCACTAGTGTTGGGCGAACACCTGGATGTTCGGGTTCGGGCCGAACAGGCCGAACATGGGCCAGATGTTCGGCATGTTCGGCCCGAACGCCGAACTCAATGGGAGTCAATGGGACCCCCGAACATGCCCATTTTGGGGGCCCTATGGGGTCGCAGGCATAAGGGGGGAGCATGCCCCGGTCGCGGGGGGGGTCGGAAATTCCCCCCACCCCCTCCGCTAGCGCTCCCCCCTCCGCCCGCTTCCCCATAAAAAAAGTTTAAAGCAAGTTCAATAGTACCTGGGCTGGTGGCACTGGCTGGCAGTGGAGTGAGGAGGAGGAGGAGGAGTCCGAGTAGCAGAGTGACGTTGAGGCCGGGCAGCGGGCGGTTCAGCGCTAGTACCCTTGTGGTACTTCCGCCCTTTCTCTGACCTCACGTCCTCTGCGTGATGACGCATACGAGGACGTGAGGTCAGAGAAAGGGCGGAAGTACCACAAGGGTACTAGCGCTGAACCGCCCGCTGCCCGGCCTCAACGTCACTCTGCTACTCGGACTCCTCCTCCTCCTCACTCCACTGCCAGCCAGTGCCACCAGGTACTATTGAACTTGCTTTAAACTTTTGTATGGGGAAGCGGGCAGAGGGGGGAGCGCTAGCGGAGGGGGTGGGGGGAATTTCCGACCCCCCCCGCGATCGGGGCATGCTCCCCCCTTATGCCTGCGACCCCATGGGGGGCAGTATTCGGCCGAACAGGGCCCTGTTCGGCCGAACAGGGGCCCTGTTCGGCCATGCATTCAGCAGTTCGGCGAACCCCGAACAGTTTGGCCGAACACCACCAGGTGTTCGGCCGAACTCGAACATCACCCGAACAGGGTGATGTTCTGCAGAACCCGAACAGTGGCGAACACTGTTCGCCCAACACTAGCTGCCACGAGGAGCGGGGAAGTTCGGGACGCCGACACCGCCAGCAGAGAAGCTTTATTGTTGGGCTGCAATGCCTGAAATGCCTGTTATCTTCCTACACAAGTGAGTGCGCTGATATTGCGCGGCCATAACTTTTAGCCCAACGGTTTTATGCTATGTGTGTTTTTATATTTTTTTCATGTGGAACCTATCATTAAATATGGATTATCTAACTCTGAACTAAGGCGTCGTGGAAATTGTCATTGGAGTTGGCCACTCTATAGGCTAAGCACTAGACCCACCTGGATTGTGAGGTGGTGTCAATCTGGTGAGCTGCTAGTGTGGAGGGGTTGTAGATACCACGAGTGATGCACATTTGAGCACCTATGCACGTGTGTGGAAATTGTACTTTGTGATTTACAGTAATGCACTATGTGCGGTTGTTTTCCTATGTTTAAATTATAGAAAAGAAGAGGAGCGCTGTCACAGCACTATAGACTGATATTTAAGGACTTGTGATAGCGAACACTCGACTGGAGCATATGCCATTCATTGCACCCGTTTGTATTTTGGCAGGCGCAGGTACTAGGTGTATATGGCCAATTTTGTGCAAAAAATCTTAATAGAACAAAATCTACCTATGGATAAACTTATTTTGGTGTGTACTGATGGTGCACCGTGCATGGTGGGGAAAAACAGAGAATTTGTAGCGCTTCTTTGTGAACATGAAAAGAGACCCATGCTAAGTTTTCATTGCATCCTACATCAGGAGACACTTTGTACTCAGATGTGTGGCGAGCAGCTTGGTGAGGTGATGTGGCTGGTCATTCAGGTGGTAAACTTTATAATTGCACAAGCTTTACATGATCACCATTTTAAAATACTGCTGGATGAAGTTGAGAATAATTATCCTGGTCTGCTTCTGCATAGCAATGTGTGTTGTTGTCAAGAGGGAAGGTGCTCAGCCGTTTCGCAGCTTGTCTGAGCGAAATCCAGACTTTTCTTGAAATGAAAAATGTAGAGCATTCTGAGTTAGCTAACACTGAGTGGCTCCAGAAGTTCTACTATCTTGTGGACATCTGAACCAGCTCAATGTGAAAATGCAAGGCGTTGGAAATATAGTCGTATCCCTTCAACAAGCAGTGTTTGCATTTGAAAACAAGCTAGAACTCTTCATCACTGACATTGAAACAGGTCATTTACAACTGGGAGAGTTTAAAGATGCGTGCACAGCAAGTGACCCTGCTCAACATCTTGATCTTCGGCAGCTAGCAGGCTTCACATCTAATCTCCTGCAGTCATTCAAAGCATGCTTTGGAGAATTTTGTGAGTGCACTCGCCTTTTTAAGTTCATCACCCATCCACATGAGTGTGCAGTGAACAACACCGACCTTAATAACATCCCCGATGTCTCCGTCAGAGATTTTGAGCTGCAAGCTGCTGACCTTCACCATGTGGGTGAATAAGTTAAAAATATTGAATGAAGATTTGGAAAGACTCACCGACAGCAAGCAGAGTTATTGAGCAAACACAAGTGGGAGAAATGAAAAAACCTCAACTCGCGGACCAGCTGATTGTCAAAACTTGGAATGCTCTTCCCGTCACATACCACACACTGCAGTGTGTGAGTTTTGATGTACTGACAATGTTTGGCTCTATGTATGCATGTGAGCAGTCTTAATCACATCTAAAGCACATTAAAACCAACCTACAATCACATTTAATGGATGAAAGTCTCAATGCCTGCATGAAACTCTGCCTCACCACATATCAACCAGACTACAAAGCCGTCAGCAAAACCATGCAGCACCAGAAGTCCCATTAATGGTAAGAAGTGCTTTATTTATCAGCTGCTAATGGCAACCAATACGTTTCTGAATTCTTTTTAATTATGTTGTTATGCTGTTGCTAATAAAGATGGCCCAAACCTCAGATTTTTGGTTCATGAACCGGGATCGCGAACTTCCGTGAAAGTTCGGTTCGTGCGAACTTTCGCGAACAGCAATAGACTTCAATGGGGAGGCGAACGTTGAAAACTAGAAACACTTATCCTGGCCACAAAAGTGATGGAAAAGATGTTTCAAGGGGTCTAACACCTGGAGGGGGGCATGGATGAGTGGGATAGACACCAAAAGTCCCGGGGAAAAATCTGGATTTGATGCAAAGCAGCGTTTTAAGGGCAGAAATCACATTGAATGCTAAATTGCAGGCCTAAAGTGCTTTAAAACATCTTGCATGTGTATACATCAATCAGGGAGTGTAATTAGAGTACTGGTTCACACTGTCTGACACACCAAACTCACTGTGCAACACACCGCAAACAGCTGTTTGTGTTGTGACGGCCGTGCTGGACTGGTGTGCACCATGGCGAGATTGCTCTTCCTCAGTGATATCAGGTAATGTCTGATTGCCTTATGTCTGACTGCCTTTCGATGGTTCTTTCTCTACCATTGTTAAAGCTTACATCTATTTTTTTTAAATTACATTTTCTGCTTGATGTTCAGTACCTTCAATGAGAATCTATTATGGAGGGCAAGTCTGCCAATGTGACCATGGGTAATGGCCGGGGAATCAGGGTTCGATTCCGGTCCAGAGTGGGCGTCTGAGAACCGGCTACCACCACCACACATCCAAGCAGACCCATTTTCTGTATAAGTAATGGACCTGCCCTGACCGTGCTTTGCAGACCAGGCCTCTGTGGTCAGATGGACCCTTGACCCAGCACAAGACGAACCAAATCGAAAGCATTTGCCAAGAATGTGTTATGGAGGGCAAGTCTGCCATTCATTCAACTGTGTGAAACTTTTGATGGTACTTTCTCAGTAGCATGGTGACCAAGAGTAATGGCCGGGGAATCCTGGTTTGATTCCGGTCCGGAGAGTGCGCCTAAGAAACGGCTACCACCACCACACATCCAAGGAAGGCAGCAGGCACGCTGTGGGCAAAGGAGCAGGAACGGCTCCCACCACACATCCAAGGAAGGCAGCAGGCACGCTGTGGGAAAAGGAGCAGGAATGGCTACCACACATCCAAGGAAGGCAGCAGGCATGGCATGCACATCCCAAGGTAGTGACCAAAAATAACAATACAGGAGGACTTTCAAGGCCCTGCTGTATACGGGATGAATCAACTTTAAATCCTGTAACGAGAATGCGTTATGGAGGGCAAGTCTGCCATCCATTCAAGTGAAAGGTATGTACTGACTGCCAAGTATAATACAATGTGCAGTCAAAGATGCAGTGAAAGGTATGTAGTGACTGCACAGCTGTGCTGGACTGGTGCACGCCATAACGAGAGTGCAGGTCATGGCGGCTTTCCAGCCCATATGGTCCCCAGGCTGAGGTAGTTGAGTGACAGAACAGTGACTGTCCAGCTGATCAAATGTGGTCTGTCCACAATGAAGCAACGACCTTATTATCATGAATGTGCCCCCCCCCCACCCCTGAGACACTCATATAGCCGGCGGTCATTGCTTCATTGTGATACGCAAGCCCCTTCACTGTGGCAAGGTAAGGATCACGAAGGGGAGTTGGCACAAGTACATGTTTGTTTTGCTAGCAGCGGCCTTAAAAATTCAGGAATCCGCCTGGAGTCCTGGACCCTGTTGGTGGTGGCGGAGAAGGCAGTTAAGCAGCCTGCGGGCAGAGATGCTGTGTGGGGAGTGACTTAGTCTTGGGGCAGGCAGCCAGTCACATGGCGTGCAGGCAGAGATGCTGTGTGTGGGGACTGACTTAGTCTTTGAGCGGGCAGTAGCCCTCCGGGATTCATGACTCATTCACTTTGATAAAGGTGAGGTACTGAACACTTTTGTGACTTAGGCGACTTCTCTTCTCAGTGACAATGCCTCCAGCTGCGCTGAAAGTCCTTTCTGACAGGACGCTTGAGGCAGGGCAAGACAGAAGTTGGATGGCAAATTGGGACAGCTCTGGCCACAGGTCACGCCTATGCACCCAGTAGGGTGACATCACCCTTAAACGCATTGTAAAGCATAGTTGCCAGCTTGTTCTGCATGTGCTGAATCCTTTCTGCCTTCTGGTGAGTTGGTAACATGTCCGCCACTTTGTGCCTATACCGATGGTCCAGTAGCGCGGCCACCCAGTACATCTCATTCCCCTTGAGTTTTTTCATACGGGGGTCCCTCAACAGGCTGGAGAGCATGAAAGACGCCATCTGCACAAAGTTGGATTCAGACGTACTATCCATCTCCTCTTGCTCTTCTTCAGTGACGTCAGGTAAATCCTTCTCCTCCCCCCAGCCACGAACAATACCACGGGAACGTCGAGCAGCACAAGCCCCCTGCAACACCTGCTGCGGTTGTTCTTCTGCCCCCACCTCCTTCTCCTCCTCCTCCAAAGAAAAACCTTCCTCATCATCCAAGTCTGACTCCTCTTCCCCACATGACTCTTCCTCCTCCTCCCCCCTCTGTGCTGCGGCAGGTGTTGAGGAAACATCTGATTCTGATGTAAATTGCTCCCACAACTGTTCCTGCCATAACTGTTCCTCTTCACGCTCCTCCACAGCTTGATCCACCACTCTACGCTTGGCACGCTCCAGGAAGTAAACGTACAGCATTTTGCATCAGTGTCCAGTTGTTGGGCCAGAACATCCCCATCTCCCCAGATTGTGTCCTTTTACTTTAATTGTAGAGGTACTGGTTGACAGCTTTCTCCTGTTCTAGGAGGCGAGAGAACATGACCAGGGGTGAATTCCAGCGAGTCCGGCTATCACATATCAAGCGTCTCACCGGCAAGTTGTTTCTCCGCTGAATGTCCGCAAAGCGTGCCATGGCCGTGTAAGACCGCCTGAAATGCCCACACAACTTCCTGGCCTGCTTCAGGACGTCCTCTGGGTACTTTGACACAATTCTTTGAATCACAAAATCCACACATGTGCCATGCAGGGTACATGTGTCAGCTTTCCCAAATTCAATGCGGAAAGGAAATTGCTGCCGTTGTCACACACCACGTTGCCGATCTCCAGCTGGTGCGGGGTCAGCCACTGATCCACCTGTTTGTTAAGAGCAGCCAGGACAGCTGGTCCAGTATGACTCTCCGCTTTGAGGCAAGACATGTCTTAGATGGTGTGACACCGTCGTACCTGGCATGCAGCATAGGCCCTGGGGAGATGGGGCTGTGTAGCTGGAGAGGAGATTGCAGCACCAGTAAAGTTGAACTGCCACTCAGCCAAGGAGGAGGACGACAGTGAAGAGGATGTAGCAGGAGGAGAGGAGGTGGCAGGAGGCTTGCCTGCCAGCCGTGGAGGTGTCACAAGTTAGTCCGCTGCACAGCCATGTACTCCCTGGCCCTGCTTGCCATCGGTCACCAGGTTGACCCAATGGGCTGTGTAAGTTATATACCTGCCCTGACCGTGTTGGCAGACCAGGCATCCGTGGTCAGGTGGAGCCTTGACACAACGCTGTGTGCCAGACATGACACCACTTGCCTCTCAACTTCACGGTACAGTTTGGGTATTGCCTTTTTAGAGAAATAATTGCGACGGGGTATCTTCCACTGTGGTGTCCCAATGGCCACAAATTTACAGAAGGCCTCAGAGTCCACCAGCTGGTATGGTAACAGCTGGTGAGCTAACAGTTCTGCAACGCCAGCTGTCAGACACAGAGCAAGGAGGTGACTGGCCGAAATTGACTTCTTCCGCTCAAAGATTTCCTTCATGGACACCTGGCTGCTGTGGGCAGAGGAGCAGGAACCACTCAAGGGCAGAGGCGGACTGGAGGAGGGTGGCTGTGAAGGTGCAAGGGAGAAAGCGGCTGAAGATGCTGCACCTGAAGGAGCAAGATGAGAAGGAGGGTGTTTTTTCTTTTGTGTGCTGCTTTTGCTTAGGTGCTCTTCCCATTGCAGTTTGTGTCTTTTCTCCATGTGCCTTGTCCCTACGTGAGTGTTGGCCTTTCCACAGCTCCATTTTTGGAGGCAGAAAGAACAGATGGCATTGCTCCGATCTGAGGCAGACACATTAAAAAATTTCTAAACCGCTGAGGCCCCTGGGGTGATGGCACTATGGTGGCATCAGCAGCTGATGTTGAAGGGCATGTTGGCTGTCTGTACATAGGTAGCGATACATGGCGCCGGACACTGCCACCAACTGTTTCTGATGATGAGCTCCCCCTGCTTCTTTCCGGAACTCATCTCCTACTCCTCTCTGACTCCCCCTCTGAACTGTCCCCTTGGTCATCTTGTCGCTTAGGAACCCATGTGGGATTCGTATCCTCATAATCATCATAATCATCCTGCCCAGCTTCGCTTGCCTCAGACACCTCCAAAAATGCACCAACAGCAGGTACTTCATCATCCTCCTCCTCACACGTTACATCCATCCAGGTGTCACTGCCTAACTCAGACATATGAGGTGGTGTAACTTGCTTAGCACCTTCATCTGGTTGCAACAATAATGGCTGTGAATCAGTTAATTCCCCACCAATTAACTCCTGCGAAGTGTCAAATGCAGCGGATGTGGTGCTTGTAGTACCGCAGGTGGCTGCGGAAGATGGGGTGTTCTGTGTTAAATAGTCAACCAAGTCCTGACAATCTTGGGAGTTGATGGGACGTGTCTTCTTCTGAGCACTGTACTTTGGGCTAGGGCCGCACAAAATCACATCAACACGACCTCGCACAGACCTGCCGGGTGGCCTTTCTCTGGGTCTGCCTCTACCTCTACCTCTACCTGTTTTGTCCGTTGTTTTCATATAGGGGGGGGATAAAGTGAAAGGTATGCACTGACTTGACTAATACAATGTGCAGTCACACAGGTGCAATTAACAAGTATGCAAGGAGTGGTATATCACACTGCGTGCACTCACGTATAGGTAGGTGGGTGCACTGAGCACAACAGGTAGGTATATGCAATGATGGGTATTACAATGTGAACCCGTCACACACAGACAGGTACCGGACAGGCACAGTAACACTGCGTGTGCTCAGCTCGCGTAGGTAGGTGGGTGCACTGTGAACAACAGGTAGGTAGATATATGCAGTGATGGGTATTACAATGTGCACTTTTCACACACACAGGTAGCGGACAGGCACAGTGACACTGCATGCAATCAACCTACGTAGGTAGGTGGGTGCACTGTGAACAACAGGTAGGTAGGTATATGCAGTGATGGGTATTACAATGTGCACCTGCCACACACAGACAGGTAGCGGACAGGCACAGTGACGTAGGTAGGTGGGTGCACTGTGAACAACAGGTAGGTAGGTATATGCAGTGATGGGTATTACAGTGTGCACCCGTCACACACAGACAGGTAGCAGACAGGCACAGTGAAACTGCATGCTCTCATGTAGGTAGGTGGGTGCACTGAAGAGAACAACAGGTAGGTATATGCAGTGATGGGTATTACAATGTGCACCTGTCACACACAGACAGGTAGCGGATAGGCACAGTGACACTGCATGTGCTCAACTCACGTAGGTAGGTGGGTGCACTGTGAACAACAAGTAGGTAGGTATATGCAGTAATGGGTATTACAATGTGCACCTGTCACACACAGACAGGTAGCAGACAGGCACAGTGACACTGCTTGAGCTCATGTAGGTAGGTGGGTGCACTGAAGTGAACAACAGGTAGGTGTATGCAGTGATGGGTATAACAATGTGCACCTGTCACACACAGACAGGTAGAGGACAGGCACAGTGACACTGCATGCGCTCAGCTCACGTAGGTAGGTGGGTGCAATGTGAACAACAGGTATGTAGGTATATGCAGTGATGGGTATTACAATGTGCACCTGTCACACACAGACAGGTAGCAGACAGGCACAGTGACACTGTATGAATTATCAAAGGTGTCTATGCAACATAAGTGTCAGTGGGACACACAGAAAAAAAAATAGATCACAAGAACAAAATTAGCTCTCAAAAGAGCTGTTGTGGGGTGCTATTTTAGCAATAAGAATCAGCAAGGAGCAAACTAAGAAGCCTACAAGAGCCTAACTAATCTTTCCCTATGAGAGTCTGCAGCAGCAGCAGCAGCAGCATCAGCTGTCCCTTCTCTATTTACTGCAGGCACACGAGTGAGTAAAATGGCCGGCAATGCCTGCCTTTTATAAGGGGGGGAGTGGCTCCAGGAGGGAGTGTAGCCTGATTGGCTACAATGTGCCTGCTGACTGTGATGTAGAGGGTCAAAGTTCACCCTAATGGTGCATTATGGGGGCAAACCGAACTTCCGGAAAAGTTTGCGGTTCTCCGTGATCGCGAACCCCCAGAAGTTCGCCGGAGAACCGTTCGGGCCATCTCTAGTTGCTAACCGTTAGCAACTGCATAACAATGTTATTAAAAAGAATTCAGAGACTTATTGTACCTTAAAAGTGTTGGTTTTGCATAAAATGCACACATTTCCTTGTATTTAGTTTTAAACATATTGTATGGCTCTCGTGGAATTACATTTTAAAATATGCTCTCTCAGCCAAAAAGTTTCCTGACCCCCCTGAGTTAGATGTTACAATTGCCAAACAATTGTTTTTACATAGGCACTGAGGAGAGTGCCGCATAAACATGCAGAGCTGGGACAAGGTCCTCCAGTACCCAAGGCTGAGACCCCAAAGTGCGCCCCTCCATCCCTCCCACCCCAGCTGTCACACACTGATTGCTATTAGACTAAGAGGCGCCACAGGGCCCACAACCTCCCCAACACCTTAATATGTAGTTATCTGGCTTGCAGTCACTGCCATGTATCCCCTTTTCTTATTTCTTTCTGCTTCAAACACAATTAGGAATGCCAGCTGAATGAATTCTGCGCCCCCTCTTACACTGCGCCCTGAGGCTGGAGCCTCTCCAGCCTATGCCTCGGCCCGGCCCTGTAAACATGCATATTCACCTTGGCTAATAAAGAGGCACTTTAACCCAGGATTGAACATCATCCTCATCAGTACCTAAGCTTAACCCCCTTTCCTATAAGACCTCCCCAACTGTCCAATCAGTGAAGACAGTGATGGTGGATTGGAAGACAGGAGGACATGCTACATGGCTGGGATAAATACTATCTTGTGAGGCTGAAGAGTATAGCAGCACATAACTGGCATCACCAGTTGTGTATAAAGCATGGTTTTAACTAGTGTTGGGCGAACAGTGTTCGCCACTGTTCGGGTTCTGCAGAACATCACCCTGTTCGGGTGATGTTCGAGTTCGGCCGAACACCTGATGGTGCTCGGCCAAACCGTTCGGCCGAACTAATAGCGCATGGCCGAACGTTTCCCGAACGTTCGGCTAGCGCTGTGATTGGCCGAACGGGTCACGTGGTTCGGACCCGAACGCGCTCTGATTAGCTGAACGGTCACTTGGTTCGGGTAAATAAATACCCGAACCACGTCATATCTCCGCCATTTCTCTGTGGGTTTAGCTTTGGGTAGGCAGGCAGGGTAGTTCGCTCTCCAGCCACGCTAGCCAGGGTCCCCCCCAGTCATTGTGTGTCGCTGCTGGGAACAGTAGAACACCGCTCGCTCAGCCACACTATATATAGCATTGTTTACTGCCACTGTGTACCTCGCTCAGCCACACTATATATAGCATTGTTTACTGCCACTCTGTGTACACCGCTCAGCCAGACTATATAGCATTGTGTGTACTGCCACTGTGTACCTCGCTCAGCCACGCTATATAGCATTGTTTACTGCCACTCTGTGTACCTCGCTCAGCCAGACTATATAGCATTGTTTACTGCCACTCTATGTACACTGCTCAGCCAGACTATATAGCAATGTGTGTACTGCCACTCTGTGTACACCGCTCAGCCAGACTATATAGCATTGTTTACTGCCACTCTGTGTACACCGCTCAGCCACACTATATAGCATTGTGTTTACTGCCACTCTGTGTACACCGCTCAGCCAGACTATATAGCATTGTGTGTACTGCCACTCTGTGTACACGGCTCAGCCAGACTATATAGCATTGTGTGTACTGCCACTCTGTGTACACTGCTCAGCCAGACTATATAGCATTGTGTGTACTGCCACTCTGTGTACACCGCTCAGCCAGACTATATAGCATTGTGTGTACTGCCACTGTGTACCTCGCTCAGCCACGCTATATATAGCATTGTGTTTACTGCCACTCTGTGTACACCGCTCAGCCACACTATATAGCATTGTGTGTACTGCCACTCTGTATACACGGCTCAGTCAGACTATATAGCATTGTGTGTACTGCCACTCTGTGTACACTGCTCAGCCAGACTATATAGCATTGTGTGTACTGCCACTCTGTGTACACCGCTCAGCCAGACTATATAGCATTGTGTGTACTGCCACTCTGTGTACACCGCTCAGCCAGACTATATAGCATTGTGTGTACTGCCACTCTGTGTACACCGCTCAGCCAGACTATATAGCATTGTTTACTGCCACTCTGTGTACACGGCTCAGCCACACTATATAGCATTGTTTACTGCCACTCTGTGTACACCGCTCAGCCAGACTATATAGCATTGTGTGTACTGCCACTCTGTGTACACCGCTCAGCCAGACTATATAGCATTGTGTGTACTGCCACTCTGTGTACACGGCTCAGCCAGACTATATAGCATTGTGTGTACTGCCACTCTGTGTACACCGCTCAGCCAGACTATATAGCATTGTGTTTACTGCCACTCTGTGTACACCGCTCAGCCACACTATATAGCATTGCGTACTCTGCCAGTCAGTGTGTATATTGCTGGGATCAGTAATACTCCACTCACCGCCAACCACTATATGAGCTCACCATGAGTTCCTCAGAGACCTCCGCTGTGAGCAGCACTCCCAACAACAGCAACAGCCAACACCCCACGCAAGCTATAACATCCACCCCAGCAGCCAGTGGTCAGCAGCAGCCCTCCCCGGAGGAGAACGTTGTGTCCATCGGTCCGTCGACAGAGCGATTAATGAGGGCTGCCATTGAGGAGATGATGGGGCCTGATGTGGAGGAGGAGGTCTGGCTCAGGCCAGCATCCCAAGTTAATGTTGAGGATGATGAGGGGTCTGTGTCTGGGGATGTTGGGGTGGCAGAGGTGGTGGGTGGGTCAGACTCAGGAGAAGAGTTGTATGATGAGGATGATGATCGGGACCATCTGTATGTGCCTCAGAGTCCGACCCCGGAAAACATGTTGTATCGTGTGTTTAGGTACTAAAATCTGCGTTCCCACTTCCCAGTACTGCCTGGGTCCACGGATCCATATAATTTTTTGGGCAGCACTATCAAACTGTGGTACTATGAGTGAGTTGCCATGGTCCTTCTGTGCTGTTACACTCACCGTATGTCTGCAGATGGATTGTTCAACACAGCTACGCCATCTGACATGTAGACCTTGACCATCTTCTCCAGGCGATTGGTGTTGGAGGACGTGGAACTGCCCGATTGCTGTTCTGTGGGCTGCTGCATGGGTGTCAGAAAATGTTCCCCCTCCAAGGACACTGCCAATACCATTCCCTTTTGGGCACTAGCAGCAGCTTGTGTTCTTTGCTGCCCTCCTGGTCCTCCTGGGTTTGCTGAAGTCAGTCTGTCGGCGTACAACTGGCTAGAGAAGGAGGAGGATGTCAATCTCCTCTCTAAAGTCTCCATCCTCAAGGGCCTGCTGGAATTGTTCCATTTTTGACCTGTCTGACACTTTCTTCAATCAGTTTTTTAACATTGTGTTTGTATAAACTGGGTATAAACCCAGTAATTGGTGTTGTCCAGAATAATGAATAATAATGAATAGTGAATAATGCACGGGCCGCGTTCAATGCAGTCTAGCATGAATTGAGCCATGTGTGCGAGAGAATCCTGCCAGACTCCTCTGTCTTCATGTTCTTGTGAGCGTTGTGATTGTTGTGATGCACCATATTCGTCACCAGCATCACTTTCTTCCTCTTCTGCTGTCCATTCCCGATAAATTGTGGAAGTCCAACGTGCACCGCTCTGTCCCTCGGCAGTGGGGGCATCCAATTCCTGCTCCAACTCCAGCTGTTCCTCGTCCTGTTCTTTGTCATAGCTGGGACCAGCGTTTCCTGAGGCAGGTTGCCTGATGTTGGTATCATCACGCTGATCGTTTTCATCTTCAGATTCCCCCACTTGCATCATGCCAGCGGTTTCCATCTTCAACATTGATTTCTTCAGTAAACACAGCAGTGGTATTGTAATGCTGACTGTAGAGTTGTCACTGCTCAGTCACAAGCAACGTGGATTGCTCAAAATTTTGGAGGACTTGGCAGAGATCCAACATGGTGGCCCAATCAGATCCACAGAAGCTTGGTAGCTACTAGCTAGCTGCTGGAATGCGCCTCGGCACTGCGCAAAAGCGTGCTAGCATGTGCAGCGTAGAATTCCAGCGCGTAGGGAGGGACATCACCCAGCGAGCGATGGTGCGCTAGATTGAAGCGCTCCTGCATCTCTTGGTGAGTCCTTCAGAAGCGGTACTGGACTTTTAAAAAAAATTTTTTTTTCCTTCAACAGAAGATCTGCCACGTTGGAGTGAGGAGGACGCCGCCGACCCCGACACCAAGCTGAACCCCGGCGAACTCCAAGCAGAGGATCTTCAGGAACCCTCAAGGCTTTGAGCAAGCTGAGGAGGGTCAGCAGTCCCGACGAGACCTCTCCTCATATGTGACTGTGTGCAGTGGAGTAGAGCTCCCCAGAACAACCTCTCACTTGTCACTTTGTCACTGGTCACTTTGTCACTTGTCACTTTGTCACTTTGCCATTTTGTCACTTTGTCACTTGTCACTTTGTCACTGGTCACTTTGTCACTTTGTCACTTGTCACTTGTCACTTTGTCACTTGTCACTTGTCACTTTGTCACTGGTCACTTTTCACTTTGTCACTTGTCACTTGGTCACTTGTCACTTGGTCACTTGGTCACTTGGTCACTTGTCCAGATGATCTCGGTACACCTCCTGCGATTCAAATTCCTGCACACATTGCTCTGGGATTTGGGTGTGATGAATGATGCATCTAACTGGCCACCGGAGGCAATTAAGGCCTTCAAAACATTGAAAGCAGCTTTCTGTTCCGCCCCCATTTTGCGTCATGTTGAGTTGTTGACGTCATGTTCATCCTCGGCCTCGCCTTGCATTTCAGTGCGAGGTGCATTTTCCACAGAAAAAGGTTGTGAATCCGGGCACAACATTTGTGGCTGTTCCATTGACCTTTCACAGGTAGAAGATTGTGGGGGTGGGAATAGCTCCTCCGAATAGCCCATTGTGTCCTGAAAACTACTCATTGCATTGCTTTGCGCACGCATTTTTTTGTCCTCATGCAAGGCCTGAGTTGCTCCTGAAAGCGTGGCCTTCTCCTCCTGCGCCTCCTCCTGTTCCATCACGTCTGCTGCTGCTAGGTTAGCGTTGCCGCGTGGTCCCTGTTTATTGAACCACTTATCTTTATTACATTTATGACTGCATGGCGGTACAAAGCATGCTATCCGCACGCTTCTTGTCCTCATGCAAGGCCTGGGTTGTTGTGTCTCAAAAAGCGTGGCCTTCTCCTCCTGCGCCTCCTCCTCCTGTTCCATCACGTGTGCTGCTGCTGGTGCTGGGTTAGTGTTACCGGTCCCTTTTCCTGGAACCTCTTCTCTGTATTACATTTATGACTGCATGGCGACAAAAAGCATGTTACCTGTGCAAAGAAACATGACATTTTTCACATTTAAAAGATAGTTTTTCCTTTGAAACTTTACAATCAATTTTCTCAAAAACTATAAGCTCTTTTTCAAATATTTTTTTCCCTCTTGTACCCACTCCCAAGGTGCACATACCCTGCAAATTTGGGGTATGTAGCATGTAAGGAAGCTTTACAAAGCACGAAAGTTCGGGTCCCCATTGACTTCCATTATGTTCGGAGTTCGTCGCGAACACCCGAACCTCGTGGCGATGTTCGGCGAACGTTCGCGAACCCGAACATCTAGGTGTTCGCCCAACACTAGTTTTAACTTTCACTTACTATTACTAGGGGAGGTTGTCTAGGGGCACTGCTGTTTACTTGGGTCTGTGATGAGGAGCTGTCTGTTACAGGGGCCTGTGGGATGCTGTCTGCTACTGAAGTCTGTCAGGCATTGTTGACTGTAACTGGGGTACTGTCTGTTACTGGAAGGCTGTCATTGGGGGAAACAGTAAAAAAGGGCGCAGGAGGCTAGTGGACAAATCGGGCGCCGCCATTCACTCCCATAATAAATATCGTTTACTGGGCGCCGAACAGGAAAAAAGGGCGCCCGGGAATAATGTTTTCCAACGGCGCCCGAAGATTTTTAATGTTTTATAACTGCTTGTGATGATTTATGTTTCCTATTTCAATAAAACATTATTTTAAATGTTATCCCTTACTGTTTGTAAAACATTATTATTCACAAAATAAAGCGATCAGTACGTAACGTAAATTGTAATATATTTTATCCCTTACTGTTTCTAAAACATTATTCTACACACAATTCAGTGATCACTAAGGAGGGTCTTAGGTTTAGGCACCACCAGGGGGGTCTTAGGTTTAGGCACCATCAGGGGAGTCTTAGGTTTAGGCACCACCAGGGGGGTCTTAGGTTTAGGCACCACCAGGGGGTCTTAGGTTTAGGCACCACCAGGGGGGTCTTAGGTTTAGGCACCACCAGGCGGGTCTTAGGTTTAGGCACCACCAGGAGGTCTTAGGTTTAGGCACCACCAGGGGGGTTTCAGGTTTAGGCACCAATACGGGGATCTAGGGGTTAGGGGTAGGTACAAGGAGGGTTACTTACTAATTTTTTTTTAAACGTTATTATACATTTCACTTTTTAAACGGAAGATTAACGTTTTCACAATTGCCGATTTCATGCACATTATTTAATGATTTATAACTTTATAAAAATGAATATTTAAACGAAATATAGTACATTATATTTTTAAACGTTCTCCATGTTTATCGTTTAAAACCCCGCGCCCTTTTTTCCCAGCGCCCCTTTTTAACGTACGCGTCATTCGGTACTGTCTGTTACTGTCATCTGTCTGTCATGGGGTGTTATTGGGCATTCCATCTTGGAGATCTTGTCTTTCACTGGAAGATGCTATCCAATCAGGTTATTTTGGATAAATGCCTGCCTAATATTGTTTTTTGTTTGGGGAATATGTAATAGAATAGCTGTTTTTCTAGGGAACATTTATATGCTGATCTATATGTCACTATACCACTGACCAATTGCCAGTCCCTATTCTTATTGCCATGCCTCACTTCAGGTAAGATGCACTTGTCTCAAGCTGTGGCCTTGTCACTCCTTCCCAGGCCAGTTTCAGAGCTTGCCCTAAACATTCTTTTGCCTAGATACGCCATTGTGAATTGCAGGGCTAAACTCCATTGTGAGAAAACTTAATCAGCATAGTATATCACCTCTCAACTGATTTACAGTGTTAAGATTGAGAAACTGCTGTCAGGCGGATTTATTCAAGTCCTTGTTTTCTGTCAATGGTCTGTACATGGCCCTGAAAATCTTTTAATTAATTTAAGCACTTTCAGACTTTTTGCCCACTATTTTTTCTCTCATTGGCTAAATTACAAAAAGATGTATACAGAACCAATCTGCTTTGTGGCAATTCTGTAACAAAAGCAACATTTTCCCTCAAAAATGTCTCCAAACAGGTGGTTATCCCCCATTCTAATGAATGCAAGATCATTTACAAAAAAATATTTCAAAGAACTGCCAAAGTGTTCATTCCAAGCTATTCAAGAATATTCAGCCTGGGAGCAGGAAGCAAGATAGCAGCGTTTAAGTGCCCTAGGAGCGTATGAGAGATAACGGCGCCGGTAGACTTGGGCGCAGGATACAGCCGGTATATGGCTGATCCTGCTACCGCACAAGTCCTGGCCCTGTTAAATACTATTCCCCCTCCAGGCCGCCATGGATAGTGGGGAATGAAATAATTTGGCTTCCAGCAATTGCTGGAAGCCAAATTATTATGTTTTAAAAGTAACTTCAGCTCTGTCTTCTGACAGCGCTGAAGTTACTCCCTGTGCGCTGCTATAGCCGTAATTCCTATTACGGCCTATGGTGGTGCCAGCTGCGCCAAAATTTCCTGCGCTGGTTTCAGCGTGTTCGCCCTAGGATGGCCAGCAAGCAGTCCTCGCCATTATGCATATGAAAGTGCATAGGTTTACCATTAGATAGAACTGCACAAATTAGGTTAACATGGTATGTATGCCTCAAAGAAAGACCACCAAGGAAAGATGTTTGCTTATGAACACCTAGACAAAGACTAAAACTGCTGGAACATTGTCTTATGAATAGATAATGCAAACATATAGTTACTTGGCTACAAATCGCTTTTCCTTGTGCTTTTCAAAGCGCTTTTGTCCGACGATTAGAGATTTTCTTTCTGAAGACAATCAGGAAGTGAACTCTTTGACCTGTAACTAAATAATTACAAAGTATTTTTTAATTTTCAAGCGCTTTGCGATTTCCCTATAACTTATATTGAAGCGCAAACGCTCAGGAAATGGCGCAGGACCTGTGTTTGTGCTCAGAAAGAAAGCTCATCACTCATGTGCGAACACTCACATAGAGCAACATTGCATGATGATTTAAAAAGTCACCAAAACACGAAAACGCTCACAGTGTGAACCAGCCCTAAGAAAACTGACTGTGGAGCAACAACAAGGGGGGGGGGGGGGGGGTAGTTGCCCTTTCAACAATACAAATGACACTAAAGGCCCATACCCACTACCCAATTTGTACCACGATTTTTCGGACGGACGGCAATTTTTTGAATGATCGTTTCCACAATCTGGTGACGTGGGTTCACGCGCACTATTACAAGAACATAGTTTGGAGACACATGGCGATAATGACCATCATGATGGATTAGATCTTTCAGATCCCTGACAACTCCCATACAATGTACCTCTCGTTCGTGCCCGTCATGTGCCCTTGCATGACAACATGTGTCACCGCGGGTAGTAGTGTGGATCGTGGAACCTCGTTCATCTGGAGGCATCGCTGTGAGGTTCCTTGATCCATTGTTGGGTGAGTATTTAGCTTAAATGCTCCAGTAAATCTACCAAGAACAAGACGATAGAAAGAAACTGAGGATCTTATAAGATCTTATAAGAAATGTCCCTTTGAGTGAAGTTGTTTTCTCACAAAAGGGTCAATAGCAGGTATTAGAGCCCAGGCTGCACTTACATTTTACATTGAAGAAAGTGGCACTTGATGATTGCACAGTCCTTTGTTTATAATTATTTGCATGCATACAGATTGATTTTATGGATAAGTGCAATCATATACATGTACAATCATATATATATATATATATATATATGATATATATATATATGTATATATATATATATATATATATATATATATATATATATATATATACATATATGTATATATATATATATATATATATATATATATATATATATATATATATATATATATATATATATATATGTCTGTTTATTCTCACAACTGTAACTTAAGCACATCGAATTAAAAACTAGATTTTTTTCTGGAAATCAGTATTAACATGCTTATTTTGAGGACATGAAAACTCAGAATTGTAAGGAACATATAGGTTTAGATTTTCACCTAGACAACAAATATGACTTCTAGCAAAGATTTTTAGAAAGTGGAAACAAGCATGATATACATATTTTTTATTTCTTTTCCTCTGCAGATTAAACTTACATCAACCGGTTTTGAATGCACTGCCAAATGAAATAAAAAAAACTGACCTCTCAAATAACAATGTAACATTTGAGTTAATATTTAAATAGAGCATCTTTATAGTAATTATGGTTCCGTAATCACTAACCGAGCCTAACCACAATTGAATTAACACATTTCTTACACGAAATTTTATTATACCAATGTTTGGTGGATTTCACGTTTATTGGTTTTGCACATAGTGTCAATTTTATAGTAACACATATTACCATTTTGCACAAAAATGTTTTTGCCACCTTTGCCCTTAGCCGGTCTAGTGAGTTTAGGGACAACCAAGCACTGCATTTTAATATTTGTAATAGCACTAAAGTATTTAATTAATTTTTTATATGCATTTTATGCTCCTAATATATGTAGAAAGTATTGATTTAGCACTATATATGCACTTTTCGGCTTTTGAGCCGCAATTTCCATTTTTGCCACAAGATGGCAGCAACACTTCCAGACTTACGGCGTGGACTCATTTTGCATTGGTTGCCGGGGGAACCTAATATAGTGTTCCCCACTTGAGCCACCGTAGTCAGGAGGTGTTAGACGTCACTTGTCTCCGGCCGTCCCGTTTGGTGAGCGGCCAATAGGGAGACGTGACGTGATGGCCTAGGGGAGGTGCCACAATAGCGGCAGATCGCCGCACGCAGGCACAGTAAAGATATATAAAGCAGCCAGCTACGTGACCACCCCTTATAGCCTCCGTAGAAGCGCATGTAGCGCGAAACGGCCGTCAGGCTCTGCACCCACTGCACCCACCGCACCTTCTACACCCATTCACGGTATGTGTCTTTCCAATATGTCCGGCTGTATGTCCCTGTATTGATTTTATTAACGCTCAAATAAAGTGTGTAACAGCAGTGCCGGCGCTTTCTTCTCCTCCTTCTAATATTTAAATAGAACCTGAACTGAAAATAAAAAATCAAAATAACCATACGCAGGTCATACTTGCCTCCTGTGTAGTCTACTCCTCAATCTCTTTCTCCTCTCCTGAGTCCCATTTGTCCACTGTGATCAATGGAATTCTCCATCCTCCATTTTAAAAATGGCCATTACCCCATAACAGCTTCCTGATTAGCACACTGTTAAACTGTAATATCACCCACTTGAGCCATAGGGAAACATGGACATTACCTTGCACATTCAGTTGTTACTGAAAGCTGCTGATATACAACTGACAGCAACTGGTATATTTCAGTTCCGACAAAATATTATCAGAACTGGAAGGGATCACTGTAAGAAGAAAATGGTGAGCTTCTGAGAGGAACTAACGGTGAGGTTAGTATGTAATATTCATTTGCTGCCTACATCATGTGTTTATTTTAAATAATTTTACTCATTTCAGGTTCCCTTTAAAGCTGCTACAACATTTTAGTATGGTTCCTTTTGTGGTCTGTATTATATAGTTAATCCATACCTTTCTTTCAATCTCTCTCCCATGGTATTCGCTGATTTTATAAATGCTTAATGTTAACCATGAAAACCTCTTGAAATATGTGAATTATTTATTTATATATGTCGTGGTTACATTATGTGCCCTTATGTCAGGGAACTGTTTATAATACTGGTTATTTTGCATTAATTATTGCTCTTAATAAAAGCTTTGTTGAAACTAAAAATGATTTTACCATTGCCAGTATAGCCTTTCAGCATCAGATCCTTTTTTCCATTTTAGTGATGGGATACTTTTCTCCAAACACAGCTCTTACAAGGTTTATCTGGCATAGTGTACACAATCTTCATATCATTTTGTAAAGGATAGATAGAGCAAAATTTCTGTACGTAATATTTAACCCGATATATTGAAAATGCACAAAAATGTTGTTATTATTATTATGTGTGCCATTATTGTGGACATCATTATAAATACTATTTTATTATTATAATTATGATTGCTCTATCATTGGGATATTATCAATATACTGATATTTATTTTTTGTATACAATTTTTTATTAACTTTGTTGTTTTTATTATTTTATTATTTTTATTGTATAGTAAAGGTAATTTTTTAAAAATAATTCTTCTTTTTAACAGAGAGAAAAAAATGTTGTCAGTTCTCTAATCCCTCTTCATACTACACTAAATACTAAGGAGAGAACAAACCTGGAACAGCATCTGTGTCTCTCCTGTTCATGTGATCAGGGTAATCATGTAATCACATTGATCATGTGACTTGCAGAGTGCCATTTGGGTATCTCTGTTTGCATTTACAGAATTGCTGTGAGTATAATGGTAGATTCTGAAGCCAATCAGTATCAGCACAGTGACATAGTGGTTAGTGCTCTTGCCTTGCAGCACTGGGTCCTTGGTTCAAATCCCAGGCAGGGCACTATCTGCATGTATCTTCTCCCTGTGTCTGCGTGGGTTTCATACATACATAACATAGTTAATTGGCTACCCACTAAAATTGGCCCTAGACTTTGATACATGTACTACACAATACATACATAGGCAAATAACTGTGGTAGGATTCGATTGTGAGCCCCTCTGAGGGACAGTTAGTGACAAGACAATATATTCTGTACAGCGCTGTGGAAGATGTTGGCGCTATATAGTTAATAAATAATAATACTATGTGATCAGCTTACAGAGGAGACTGTGTGCCATTGCAATATGGGACTGTAAACTAGAAGAGGCACCTATAGACAATATTAAAATGGTGCACAATAGCAATGTAGATCATTTAATTTTCTTTTAAGCTTGGCAAGGCTTGTGGAACATAGTGTAGTATCTTATTGACATCATACAGTATATTTCGGCCTTGTGTCCAAAGTAAAGTAATCTGTCTGAGAATGGTAACAGCTATTTATTCTGTCACTTATCTCAATGTATACATTAAATAACTATGTAAAAGGATACTAGTGCATCAAGAATAAGTAATTCATTGTATATAATGGTGTCTTCATTTTCCAAATTACAGCAGAGTTACGGAATCTGTTTTAAATTAAACATAAATAAAACAAATGAGTCCTCCTGTGCTTTTACCTAATCTTTGCTTCTGATCTACTGTCTTTGGGAGATGCAATTATTTGCATTATGGCACTCAGAGAGTTTGGGACATATCCCAGCATTTGGAAGCAATTGCTGCTAGTAGCCTATATCACAGTCCTCTGAAAACATTCAAGGGAATTGCTATTGAGGATTTCTCCACATTTTATTTCTCTTCTCTAGATTTACATACACACATTATGTCAAAATAAGCACATGTCTGACACATAGAAAGTGAGCACAATACAGGAGACATATTATCCTTGTGAACTAAGGCAGCAGTTCTAATTTGATGGCCTACATGCACACAAACACCAATGTCACTTAGGGCCTGTTTCCACTACACGCAGATTCTGCATGCAGAAAACTGACTCTAATGAATGTCTATGGGCCTGTTTCCACTGAATGCGATTTTTCTGATGCAGATTTCCCATAGGCATTCATTGGAGTCAGTTTTCTGCATGCAGAATCTGCGTGTAGTGGAAACAGGCCCTTAGCGTTATGGGCTTCTGCTGTCAGTTGATATTAGGAAAATATTCTTGGCATAGAATGTTTTACATTTTTAAACTAAGTGATAGTTGGTGAGTCATATGATGCATTTCATTATTTTCTTCGCTACAATGTCAAGATGTAAAAAAAAAAAAAACACCCAAAAAGTACAGTAACACAGATTCCTATCTACAGATCCCTTTCTACAGCGTATAATTCAGCGCTATGATAAGCTGCTTAAAGTGATCCTTGAGTCAGAAAAAAAATGAGTTTTACTCACCTGGGGTTTCTACCAGCCCCCTGCAGCAGTCCTGTGCCCTCGCAGCCACTCACTAATCCTCTAGTCCCCCGCTGCCAACTAGCTTCATTTTTGCCGACAGGCCCGACAGGACTGGCCACGTGTAGTTTTTCCCGCATTCCCGACTGCAGTTAGCGCTATTGAGGGCCGCAACACGTACAAAAATACGCGTTGCCGCATTACAAACGCATAGATATGCGGCAACGTGTATTTTTGTACACGTTGCGGCCCGCAATACCGCTAATTGCAGTCGGGAATGCGGGAAAAGCTACGCGTGGCCAGTCCTGTCAGGCCTGTCGGCAAAAATGAAGCTAGTTGGCAGCGGGGGACCAGAGGATTAGTGAGTGGCTGCGAGGGCACAGGACTGCTGCAGGGGGCTGGTAGAAACCCCAGGTGAGTAAAACTCATTTTTTTTTTCTGACTTAAGGTTCACTTTAAAGGGGTTCTGTGGGGGGGGGGGGGCTGAGGATAAAAAACGCCACTTACCTGGGGCTTCTATCTGTCCCATGTAGCAGTAATGTCCCACGCTGTCCTCCTCTGATCCGCCGTTCCCCGCGCCGGCACCGGGCAATTATTCGTCTGACATAGCCGAATAATGTGCACTGCCGCTCGCCTCGTCGGAAGTTTACTGCGCAGGCGCAGTACGAAGTTTTCTTGTACTGCGCCTGCACAGTAAGCTTCCGATGACATGGGCGGGAGTGAGCAGGCGTGCGGCTACGGCTGCCACAATTGGACAGCATGCCGCACTAGACCAGGGCCGGCGGCGGGGAACGACGGATCGGTGGAGGACGGCGTGGGACATTACTGCTATAGGGGGCTGATAGAAGCCCCAGGTAAGTGGCGGTTTTTATCCCCCCCCCCCCCCCCCCCCTCAGAACCCCTTTAAAGTCTTACTCTAGATTAAAGCTTTAAACATAATAACATAATAAGGATGACAGTTTCCTATTGTTGTATGTGTCTCCATTGGAGAAGTTTTCTCTAAGACTTTACCTTTTTTGGTTTTTGTGATGCAAGATGTTTAGGCATGAATAAGCATAAACAAGAGGTCCACTCTGCTAAGATGGCCTCCTTCCTGGCAATAGGAAAATCCCTGCTTACCTAAATTCCAACCCCAGGCCAAGTCTTATGCTTAGAAGAAACCAAGATAGTGACAGGAGCTCCAGCAGCTATATTTATTAAGTAGTATGCATGAAAAATCGCATTATGAAAATTTGTGTAAAAATGCACACGAATGAAGATTTCTGCCCTGGAAAAACACAAAACGCAGAAAGGAAAAACACTGAAAAATGCAGCCATATATCGCAGGGACAAGTGTGAAGGCTGCCTTACTGGCTAAATATGGAGCAGGGCATTTCCTCTTCAGTTTGTAGGGGGGTGAGTGAAAAAAGCAGATGGATATCAGAAGGGGGGGGGGGGGCAGAGAATTGACTTCAGTCTTAGGATTCGGATGCCATGATTCATCTGAACTATGATGTGTGACATAAATAAAAAAAAGTGTTACTTTTCTGTAATTCATTCATTAAATAATTATTTTAGTGAGATTGCAGGTTTTATTTTACATTGCTTTGTGTGTGAACATGATTAAAATCTGTACTCATTCACCTTAGTGGGACAGAGGTCTAGAGTCAACATTGTTATTGGAGGGGGTATCCAGATTTCAAGTAGTCAAGCAGCTTCACTCCAGGATACCCTGGAATCCCCAGTGTCAAATAAGAGTTAAAAAAATAAACTAATAGCACACATTTATTTAAAAATATGGGAGGGGTATTAGCATGGGGTAACCTTAATTTTTTAAATAAATTATTATCAAGGCTTGCAAACTGGGTGACCAGGAAAGGGAGAGCAATGAGGATGCATGCAACTCCTTCTTGAACCATATCAACCACTGGTTGGGGGATTTAATATACTGCCCTGGTCCATGCTTGACAAAACCCTCTTCTCCACTATTTGTGTCCCAAAAAAAAAAAAAAAGAAGTTGAGCTAGTAAAATGGGGAAGGAACATATGATTTCACCTCTAACCCCTTTTAATAATAGAGTGATTCAGCAGGTTTATGCCCTCTAATAAAATGAATGAGTGCTGGAGGTCATTAGTACCTGTTATATATCTTATTTATAAAATACCATTTCAGCACCCAGCAAGCAAAAGCTACTGAAAACAATGTGAAAAAATGGCTGAGACAAAATAAGGGCAGAGGCACATCAAGGAATTAAAGTGGATTCATTCCTTCTAGCACATCCCAAAAGCATGGGGTATACCCAGCACTCCAAATAGTTTTGGTTAATAAGGTAGTCAGTGGGTGCTCCAAAGTCACATTAAAGGCCACCCCATCACTCAATATCCATCAATAACAAAACAGATGTTTAACTGCAGATAAACTCTACATTTGTGGGTATACCAGGGCTTCTTTATCAAGCAATACATATACTAGGACAAATGGAGTGTTCAAACGTGAGTAGAGTAGTTCTGCATGCTCTGAGAGTAATGTGCATTGTTCCAGTGGCTTCTGCAGAATGTTCTAGTATATATCAATGCAAGGCATTCAGTGTCGGGGCACTTGCCTCATCTCGTTTCTTGAGCAGTTGGGGCATTACTAGAGGGGAGCAACCCATGCGATCACAGGGGTAGCCCAGCTATTAACATTCCCTTCCTCTGATACAGAGGACTTTACTTCAGACCAGGTGTTTTTGTGGCTACACTAGTTATAAGTGTGAAGCTCATGATCACCACACTTGTTTTTTGACCCTTGTGAGATGGACTCTGAGGCCAAAAAGGTCACCAAGGGGAGGCAATGGAAGGGGTGTGAACATTTGGGGGCCCCATGAATTGTAGTTACGCCACTGAGTTGGACCACTGAGATCAAGAACTCTGAAAATATTCTTTTAGAATCATTTACGTATTTTCAAGATATACATATTTTTAATATTTGATGTGCTGCACTAATCACTGGTATTCACGGTCTCTAAGTAAAATAATAATGTAACTGAGCATAGCCTGTATTGTTTTGATAAATTCCATACAATAGAATCAAAGCAGGCAGACAGAAAGTGTTTTAAAATGCAAATCTCCTTTTAGTTTCATTTAATACAAATGCATCAAATAAACATCCACAAGACACGACTGGTAGAAGCCATACAAAATCTCCTTCAGTCAGGCATACAGCTGGGAAGCAAGCTGAGCAGCAAAAGCTATGCAGTAGGGATGATCAATGAGATGCAAATTCTTCTGAAACGATGCACATTTTTATGCAAATGCATGCAGTTTGAAAATGGACCGATAAGTTTAAAACCAGGTTTAAATTGATAGGTCCATTTTCAAGCTGCATATATTTGCATACAAATGTGCATACATTTGCATCTACTCGGAAGAATTTGCATAACTGTGATCCTCCCTACTATGCAGGCATCAGGATGAATGAGGTTGTATATATTTGCTAGTGCCACCACTTCACGAGGAATTCAACGTTGTTCCTCAGTCTAAGGTCTGTCACTTTATGGCTGCCATTTTGTCGGTATATCGTTGATCTTCTGAGAGGTCGAGCATCTCGTACATTTAAAAAAGTTGCAATTTACCAGCAAAAATAAAAATAGAGGTAATTTAGAATTATTGATAAATAATGGTATTTTTGTAATGTAAAATCGTTAATTCCGATTATTACTGATACGTTAACGAAATTGATTAACAAAATATACCATTTTAATACAGATTGGAGTTGATAACAAAAATATATTATAGTTAAATATCGTAATATAATTTAACAATACAGCTTAACCCAAACCTACTCTCACACAAAACCCTCCCTGTACCTATCCCAGAGCCCTAGACCCCCTGGTGGTGCCTAACTCTAAAACTTCCCTGGTGGTACCTAACCCTAACCACCCCCTTGGTGGTGCCTACTAACCCTAACCACCCCCTTGGTGGTGCCTAACCCTAACCCCCCTCCCCTTGGTGGTGCCTAACCCTAACCACCCCCCTTGGTGGTGCCTAACCCTAACCACTTCCCCTGCATAAACATCCTTTTACACATAGAAAGGATAATATCGTAATAACACATATTATTGTAAATAAATAATTCCATATAAGGACCTATTAGTGTTCGTAATTACATAATTACACATCTTAAAGACATATATAATTGTTAATTACCGTAATTACATCATTACACATCCTTATTTATCGTAATGTCACATATATCGATATAATCCACAATCGTAATAAACATACGCAATATCAAACAATGAAAGTCTAGATTTAGTTTCACAAACCTCTATTGATCAATCGTACTTTATCGTTTTACGTAAAATTTTTATATTTGACAATGGCGCCCAAACATTTGCAAAGTTGAGTGAAAAATTACAAAAACGATAATTAAAATTAAAAAGATAGCCGCGCCCAAATCTATTAGCGCTATAATTAGCTGATCCACCAGCATTACCCTCACCGGACCTGTTTAGGTTGCTTTGCCCAACAATCTTATCAAGTGCCTGATGACAACCTATACCTGCCCCTCTTACAAAAACATGAACCCTCTGGTTTCTGGCTACTGTTGTACTCTCTTTCCAATCTCTGCCCACTCCCTCTACAGTGCTTCATTGTCATGCAACTAGTTGCATAGATGCTCTCGGTCAGACACGCTATCCAGCATGACTTAAAGGGACTCCGAGCAGTGCAGAAACTATGGAAAGATGCACATCATTTTAAAGCTCTCTTTCTCCTCTTTCCAATGATATATAAACTGCCACCCTACGCCTTTTAGTTTTCGCTATTTTCGCGATTGAAATTGCCGCGGCCGCGATTTCGATCGCGAAAATAGAGAAAACTAAAAGGCGTAGGGCAACGATGTAGGTGTCGTCAGAAAGAGGAGAAAGAGAGCTTTAAAATGATATCCATCAAGCCATTGTTATATTGTATTACACAGGGCGACTTTTTGTCAAAGTCAGCAGCTGCATTCAGCAGAATGGAGCTGCTGACACTGGGGAAAGTGTCGTCCTGTGTAATACAATATAACTATGGCTTGATGGATATCATTTTAAAGCTCTCTTTCTCCTCTTTCTGAGGACACCTAAATCATTGCCCTACACCTTTTAGTTTTCTCTATTTTCGTGATCGAAATCGTGGTCGCGGCAATTTCAATCGCGAAAATAGCGAAAACTAAAAGACGTAGGGTGGTGGTTTATATATCATTGGAAAGAGGAGAAAGAGAGCTTTAAAATGATATGCATCTTTCCATAGTTTCTGCACTGCTCGGAGTCCCTTTAAAACAAGCGTACTGAACGTCCCTAACACCAAATCCGTACATGGTGCAGTAAGCACCACCAGAAGCACCCAGGCGTTAACATGAGGGACAAGAGGCAAGGATTGGGGTCCCAAAGTAAATTTAAGTACGCCAGATGTATCACTCGGAATGGGGGGGAAGCAACATGGGTTCCCACAAATTTAGTACTTTACATATACCTATGGAATTGGCAAATGTAAAGGATATAGAAAGGGGAGCAGTCAAGTGAACAGGGAGGGGGAGGGGAGCAAAACTGTATTCAAAATTGCAATCTTAAAAATTCAGATTCAAAATAATTTCATAACATCAACACCTAACAAGAGAATAGGCTACAGGAAACATGACAGGTAATTCCTTTCATTCAAGCCTCTTGGGCTCAACACATAAGTTAAACTAATAAACCAAGCTTCTTTTTGCTGCTATAATTGCTGCCTATTGCCACAGCTTGAACATGAATGAACTCGTAACAGTCCAATACATTTCATATCACGTGTTTTAATAAAATAGTTTCAACAAATCTGTTTTGTTTGAGCTTCAGATCTTAACTAAGGCATATTTTACAAGGTTAGTCTAATATGCAAAAAGAAAATAGTGCAAGCACTATTTAATTAAAACCATGTTAAAAGAGCATTTGTATAGAGAACAGAGACATATCCCATATTTAAATTGCTTAACACGTGTTGTAAGGACCTCTATGATTACAGTAAGGGACAGAAGAACTGTAATTTGCTACAGACTTTAATTAGTGCTAAAGCAGACAGCGAAAGAAAACATGACTTCACCTCTGTAAATTTGCCTAACTTTAAGGTTTTCTTGGCTGCCACTATGTTTTATGGAAAGTAGTATACAGTCATACAAACATTTATTGTATAGATTTCGTGCATAGAAACTGAAGTGGAACTGCAGCCAAACTTTTATTTGGATTAGAATTATTAGACACTATGTCAGTTTTCTATTACTGCTTTTGCCTCTATTATCCATTTCCCTACCAATTGGTTATTTCCCGTTTCACATCACGCTCCTCCCATTCATAAGCCAATATCTCTACTTATCATACTGAAATTATCTATATATTGTTTTTTTGTAGGAAAAACTAGACTGTCTTTAGATGGTTACTTTTTGTTAAGAATTATTTTATTTCCTATGCATTTTAAAGAGAATAAGATTTTTTTTTTTAAGTCATTATTTCTCAGGTTTCAGCCATTATAGTTTAAAAATAAAATTGCTACTGTATGTAAAACCCACTCATGTAATATTACAATTTTTTTATGGTTATTACAACATTTAAATGGTTTCCCTAGTATAATGTATGGTAACAATATGTCATTTAGAAATAAAGGTGTATTTTTTTCCATTTTGTGATTCTTTATACTATAGCACAATATTATATTTCCTAGTACAATAATAATTATTTCAAGCCAGTGCCATACCCTCCTGACAAACATATTAAAAACAGTCTCTAAGGTAAAAATGTATGCTTTTTTTAATTATGTTTTTGTTTTTTTAGGTAAATATGTGGTGGGGAAGGGTTAATAACTAATGGGGATTAATTTGTTATAAATAATTTTAGTACATGTGAGTGATTTTTAATCATTGCCCACTGGATGTCCCCACACGTTATTACTGTGTCCGGTGAATAGTATACAAAAAGTGTTGCCTATGCGTTTTTTACTTTCACTTTAAATAAGCACTGGCATCTCGCTGATGTCGGTGTTAATTCATTACAGGCACTTTGATCTGCTTTGGGAACACATGCTCCTATTTGCCAATCAGTGACCACTGACTACAAGAAAGAGAGGCCTATCTACTCCACTGAGCCAGTGATGAAGCTCACGGGGGCATAGAAAAGCATGGTAGGGGTAGGGAAGCGGTAAATAGATTTCCCCTTACTTGCTCTTCTAGTGACTTGAGAGCAGAATCTCCCTAAATGTGATACAAACTGCATTTGAAACCGACCCCTTACCCATTCCCATAGACAATATTTTACTGTCATCTAATTGCCCTGTAGAACGTTTCCCTGATTTCCACCCCAGTAGCAAGCCAAGAGGATAGGGAATATCTACCCCAATGTCTACACAGAGAAAAAAACTGACAGCGGATTTAACTATTCACTGGCCCATCCAAGCTAAACAAAAATTGCTGGCATTCTAGCATTCATTTTTAAAGCATAATGTCACATGTGATTAACTTTTCACATATGTATGTCATTGTTCTACTGCCAGAATCTAATTTCCGCTCCTCCAACATATGTATGGAAAGTATTTGTAGCTGTCAAGAGTGGTGCTGTCAACGTGTTTTAATTTAACTTAAGACATTTTGCATTAATAAAATTATATGCCTGTTGTAATGGTTTCAAATGGAAGCCACCTTAAATAGCAGGACAAATTTATAATACACTTCTCAAGGTAATTTTGACATAGAGAAAGTTGATATGAAGAATAGTGTTGATCGAACACCCAGATATTCGAGCTCGGGTTGGCTCAGCCGAACATGGTCCAGATGTTCGGGATATCCGGCCGAACACCGAGCCTAATTGAAGTCAATGGGGACCCAAGCAAAAACTTGCAAAATTAGGTAAACTTCTGCAAAATGGGTCAGAAATAGTGGGGGGGGGGGGGCATTTACATATAGATCTTATGCTGGATACACACCATGCGTTTCCGCGTTCGATGCGTCTGTCGATATGCGTTGATTCGATTATATCCGACATGTCCGATTCAAGCTTCGATGGATCGTTAGGTCGATTTGCCATACTTTACATGGCAATCAACCTAAAAATCATCGAAATTCGTTCGGAAATGCTCAGAAATAATCGAATCGACGCGTATCGACGGACGCATTCGACGCAGAAATGCATGGTGTGTATCCAGCATAAGGCTCAGAATAAAAGCAGGGACTCATGTTTGCAGAGCAGTGCGCCAATTATACTTGACTGCCAATAAAACAAATAAAACTCCCAAAAAAAGGCATACATGTATGGGGAAAAACTGCACGCTGGCAACAATAAGCAAGAGTAAAATGCAATAAAGTGAGGGTTTTTTTGGCACAACTTTTCCCAGCTGGCACTGAAAGTACTGTTTTTTTTTTCAACAATAAGCAACAGTAAAATTAAATAAACTGTGTTTTTATGGGCACAACTGTTCCCAGCTAGCACTGAAAGTACTGGGTTTTTTTTAGACAATAAGCAACAGTAAAATTCAATAACCTGTGTTTTTTATGTGCACAACTGTTGCCAGCTGGCACTGAAAGTACTGTTTTTTTAACAATAAGCAACAGCAAAATTCAATAAACTGTGTTTTTTACGGGCAAAACTGTTCCCAGCTGGCACTGAAAGTACTGTTTTTTTTTTTCAACAATAAGCAACAGTAACATTCAATAAACTGTGTTTTTTTATGGGCACAACTGTTCCCAGCTGGCACTGAAACTGGGACCAAATTTGATTGGGCATGATGGCTACTGGCAGTGCCTGCTGGCAGTGGTTAGGCAGGTGCACTGTGGCTGGCAACAAAAAAGATGGGCACAGTGGCTGCTGGCAGTGCCTGCTGGCAGTGGTGAGGCAGGTGCACTGTGGCTGGCCTGGCAACAAAAACAATGGGCACAGTGGATGCTGGAAGTGCCTGCTGGCAGTGGGCTGGCAATGCCTGCTGGCAGTGGTGAGGCAGGGGCACTGTGGCTACTGACAATGCCTGGCAGTGGTGAGGCAGGGGCTCTGTGGCTGCTGCTGGCAGTGGTGAGGCTGGGGCTCTGTGGCTGCTGCTGGCAGTGGTGGTGAGGCTGGGGCACTGTGGCTGGCTTGGCTGGCAGTGCTGGCACCTAACCGCTAGCTCTGTCTCCTACCTACCCCAAGCTAAACCCCCCGTTCGGGTATTTATATACCCGAACCACGTGATCCGCTTGGCCAATCACAGATATGGTCACAGCCAGCTAGGCTGTGTGACCATAGTTGTGGAAAAAGCATCGTCGCCGCCTATTGGCTACCTGCAAAAGCGCCAATAAGCGAGGGGAGGAGACCGAACAGCGCGACCGAGCACCATGCGGTGTTCGGCTGTGCTCGACCCGACCAGGCGAATGTTAGGGGAATAACGAACAGTGCCGAGCACTGTTTGATCAACACTAATGAAGAACTGTAAAATATTCAAACCAATTCCCACATATACTGGTTTTGTTATGCTTTTTTTAGTGGGTGACACTACAAAATGCAATTGCCAAAGTTTAGTGATTGTGATTTTGCAAAGCAATTTTAAGAGCGATTGTAAAGGAATGTGCATTTATATACGAAAAATCGCTCTAAAAATGGTACAGGCAACACGCTGCAGTGAGAACACCCTCATAGGGTGACATTGCTTTAGCACTTTGCTGAATGCTGAGAGCAATAACTCATAGTGTGAACCAGTACCTTAGTTCTTTCCATACCAATTGTTTATGCTGATATTCAATATACTGAGGCTAGGAAATCACTAGGCAGAAACGCTAGCATTGTGGAAAAGGCTAGCGGTTTTGCCGCTAATAAAACACTATGGGTCACATGTAAAAACGCATATTTGTGTTTTTGAAAATGCACAACTTGCTGCATGGTTTTTAAAAATACAGGAAAAATGCACATAATGTATCTTAATGGAAAGACGCAGAGAAATGCATTTTTTACATGGATTTTAGATGTTTTTTTTTAAAGAAAATCTGTAATGAAAAAGTTCCCCTGGGGGTACTCACCTCAGGTGGGGGAAGCCTCCGGATCCTATCAAGGCTTCCCCCATCCTTCTGTGTCCCACAGCGCTGGCGACAAAGCTACCCGAACAGCGGAGATGTAAATATTTACCTTCCCGACTCCTGCGCAGGCGCAGTATCGGCTCTCCGCTCGGAGATAGGCATAAATAGCCGATCTCTGTTGGTCCGCTCTACTGCACAGGTGCAAGTCACCTATGCCTGCGTAGTAGAGCGGACCTGACAGAGATCGGCTATTTCTGCCTATTTCCGAGCGGAGAGCCGCAAGAGCGCCCACACTGGAGCCAGAAAAGGTAAATATTGCACAATATGACAAATTGTCGGCTGTGCGGTCCGTGGGCTGCAGCAAGACCGCCGTGGGACACAGGAGGATGGGGGATGCCTCGATAGGGTCCAGAGGCTTCCCCCTACTGAGGTGGGTACCCCCCAGAAGAACTTTTTTTTCGTTACAGAGTCTCTTTAAATACAAATATGATTGACTTTAGTCAAAATCCAGGGGTTTGCAATTGTTGCAGAACCTGTTTTTTAATTTATCAAACAGTGACTTTCAGCTTGAGGGTAGGAACACACTAGGCAGAATCACATATACCTTTTCCATAGTACATAGTGGAAAACTGATATGCGATTCTGCCTAGTGTGTTCCTACCCTCAGGGGAAACATCCCTCCAGTTGTCTTGCATGGCTAATTACCATTTCTGGGCCAGTAAAGAAGGTCATAATGTGATTGTCCATCTGCAGAGCACAGGACTGCTGAAGCCATATAGTTACTCCAGTTGCTGTGAGCTGTTCTCACTATAACAGTAAACAAAGCCAGCACTCTATATAGGTATAGTGATGTAGTTTAATTCACTGTAAGATGCCAATGGTGCAATGAGTCATTAAAATGAGCGCCAGAGTAGAGTTATTATATACCAGTGTATAGCCAAACTCAGACTATCGATGCAGCATACAGGGTGGCAAATTGGCACCATAGTTCAGTTATTATGTAGTCAAAGCCAGATCGGCTACGGTGCAGGTATAGCCAAGTAATGGTGTCAGCTCAGCTATGTGTACAGCCGAGTACCATTATCAGCTGTGGTGATCAGAGGGTTTGTTTGTTTTAGACTTTAAGAGGGTTAGTGTTGTTACACAGTAGGATTAAAGGTTATTGTTAGTTATTGTTATATGAGGGTTAGTGTTAGGAAATAGGGTTAGAGATTAGTGTTAAACATAGTTATAGGAAGGTTTACTAAGGTAGAGGAGATTACATTTGATAGTGTTAGGAGATTAACATTAGAAAGCAATGGCATCATGCACAATTCTGATATCTTATTTAAATATCATTATCGATATTCAAATAATGCAATACCAGCTCCCAATTTAACAGGCACCTCTTTTAAATTGATTTTTTATGGTTATTTAACAACTAATAATTACAGTTAGAGACTCCATTCCCTTTCTACAGCTTAAAACATGCCATAATCAGGTATATCATCATTTTAAATCCATTTAATACATCTCTTTAAAAGTCAAGTTAAAGCTATGGTAAAAGTAATGGAATAACTGTTTTACTTTGTATTGATTTGAGACCCTGTTGTATTGTTTTCCTAGGTTAACTCAGTATGCTTTTTGCTGAGCCTAAACTTTGGATTTCTATCTCTACCTACTGCATTAAACCTTAAGCATTTTGAAAAATCTGTGTTCTATGAAACCATACATAATAACTGAAGCCATATGACAGACCTTGGAAGTAGAATTGCAATTTTGTTGCCATGGTTGTGGGCAAAAGGTTTGTGCAACACAATCTATAATACATTTGTAATTGAAAAGCATGGGTGGATATGTAGCTTTCATACACTTTGCAGATTTAAATAACTGGCAAGAGATTTGAAGAGGCTGACTATACCATGTCCCTCTCAGTTTTAATTAGCTAAGCTTTTTGGTTTTTGGTGAGCAATTCAGTTCAAAGACGTTTTCTTCTTTGTGGTCTTGAGAGTTAGTGAGAGCTTTCAGCGTTGCATTGTATGCACAACCCCGCACATTGTTCTTATGAAAACTATTTTTGTACACTACTTCAAAATAACCACAAACATAGAATATGATATACTGGTAACAAGATTTATATACTGTATTCCTGATAGGAGGTTATTTCTACCTCAAACTATCTATAGAGGGTTACTTAGTGGCACTCAGCCTAATAAAAGACAATCATAAAAACTAGTATGGACATGCTTAAAGATTTCCTGTAACTAATATGTGGCTCTGTTTTTTCGATAAGTTTGCAAGAATCCATCCATCATTCAGGAATAGTGAAAAAACAACAACTTCATTTTGGATGTGTTTAATGGAAATGATGATATGCAAATGTTTTTTTTAACTGCTACTTTAATTTTTCTGCATTTTTGGGGAGGACTTTTTTTTTTTATTTACTCTGAATTATGCATTGATATTGAATGCAAAAGAAACATGCCCCCCGATTTAATTCACTTTTACTTCAAAGTTTTCTCCTAGGTTATAATGTTATACCTCGTCAATCAAAAGCCCTTTATAAGCCACCAAAAAATAGGAATATTTAAAAAATAGCTTTGATAATAGATTTTGAACTACTTTTTGGTACTTTTTAAATTTGCAAAATGCTGAAAATCTATTTGAAAAAGAAGATTAAAAAATGATCTCCTAGGAGAAAAAGTTAATTGAATATGGGACATGGTAGCTTATTTAGAATTTGACCTTAAAGTGATTCTTAAGTCAGAAAAAAAAGACTTTTACTCACCTGGGGCTTCCAATAGCCCCCTGCAGCTGTCTGGTGCCCTCGCCGTGTCCCTCATGTCCCGCCGGCAGCCACTTCCGGTTTCACCGTCACGGGCCGACAGGCTGGGAATGCGAGTGATTCTTCGCATTCCCAGCCACAATTGCGCCCTCTATGCTGCTATAGCATATAGCATGAAGCATATAGCATAGAGGGTGCAATTGTGGCTGGGAACGCAAAGAATCACTTGCGTTCCCAGCCTGTCGGCTCCTGACGGCGAAACCAGAAGTGGCTGCCGGTGGGGACACGAGGATCGTAGGGACTCAGCGAGGGCACCGGACAGCTGCAAGGGGCTATTGGAAGCCCCAGGTGAGTAAAAGTCATTTTTTTCTGACTTAAGGATCACTTCAAAAGAATCACAGTTTGTCCACAATTCAGAAGACATCATATTTGTATTAATAGCACATGAAAGCTTTTGATTGACACTGGTGGGAACTTTGGCTCACAGTTCACAAAATTGGGAAACTTTCTGGGAAGTGCTAAAGTTCCCAACACAAGAAAACATTAAAAATGTCTAACTTTTTCAAATTATTGGCATCTAATAAATATATAAATGTGTCCTTTATAGCTATGCTGCTTTTTGTGTTACTCTGGCAAAAAAAATCAACCATGTTTTAGGGCTAATGCCTCTTTCACAAAGGAATCTGACAGTGGTAAATCCCACTGGCTAGGCACTCAACATGGGCATTGCAGAATAGGCCACCACACCACACTGAGTCACAACTGACCACATTCAGACACAACACAAGGCTTTTTTTTTTCTTTGCTGCTGGGTTACTACACAACATGTCAAGTGCTGAAACAAATAAGGTTTAGTGATGCCATTTGTTTGACTGCATTAAATTCCAGCAGGTGGCCAGTACACAGAAGGCTGAACTGCTGGTCAAGTTTAAAGTTAACCTGGAGGGAAAAAGTGCCTCTGGAGGTACTTACCTCAGGAAGGGGAAGCCTCAGGACTCTTATGAGGCTTCCCCCATCCTCCACAGCCTGCTCGTTCTAGCGCTGGCTTTTCTGCAGCATCACTGACCATAATATTTATATGCTGTGGTGCCCAAAGGGGTCCGCTCTTTTGCACAAGCACAAACCATCTGCACCTGCACAGTACAGTGGACCCAATTGGGCTTGGCTATTTCCACCGGAGCTCATCAGAAAGCTACTGCTACACCTGTGCATACCGTTGACAAGTGGCGACAAGGGAATTTTCGGGGCAGCCAGCACTGGGTGCCCTCTAGTGAGGTGGAAGGGTTCCCCCTTCCACCTCACTAGAGGGCATCCAGTGCTGGCTGCCCCAAAAATTCCCTTGTCGCCACTTGTCAACGGTATGCACAGGTGTAGCAGTAGCTTTCTGATGAGCTCCGGTGGAAATAGCCAAGCCCAATTGGGTCCACTGTACTGTGCAGGTGCAGATGGTTTGTGCTTGTGCAAAAGAGCGGACCCTTTAGTATCCCTTTAGGCTCTTTAGTATCCAGAGGCTTCCCCTTCCAGAGGTAAGTACCCCTTAAAGGCACTTTTTCCCCTTCAGGTACACTTTAAAGGGAACCTTAACTCTAGAAAAAAAATGAGTTTCACTTACCTGGGGGATCTACCAGCCCCCTGCAGCTATCCTGTGCCCTCGCAGTCACTCATGGCTCCTCCGATCTCCCGCCACCAGCTAGTTTAGTTTTTGCCCTCGCAGTCACTCATGGCTCCTCCGGTCCCCCGCCACCAGTTAGTTTCGTTTTTGCCGACTCGGAGTTGGCAGGCCATCATGCGTACTTTTGCATGCATTTCCACTGGTGCAGAAAGCTATCACAGACATTTACGTGTACATTTTTACTGGTGCAACACGTACATTTTTACGCATTACAACTGCAACGTGTAAAAATGTACTTGTTAATGCCTGCGATAGCTTCCTGCACCAGCAGGAATGCACACAAAGGTACGCGTGGTGGTCCGCCGACTCCCAGTTGGCAAAAACGAAACTAGCTGGCAGCGGGGGACCGGAGGAGCCATGAGTGACTGTGAGGGCACAGGATGGCTGCATGAGGCTAGTAGATGCCCCAGGTATCTTTGGCATTAATAATTTGCATTGAAATAAATCAAATCTGTTTGTGGCTCCACCCCCTTTTCTGAATTTGAATCCCAGTCACCCAATGACTAACTGTACCTGGTTTGGGGCTTGTGCCATTAACAGTGCAAGAATGGCAGCAGTGAAATATTCCCCTTGAAAATCAATATGTGAATTTTGATTGGCTTTTTTAGGCTCCACCTACTTTTCTGAATATTAATCTCAGTTACCCAGTGACCAACTGTGCAAAGTTTGAGAACCCTGCCATTAACAGTGTAAGAATGGCCGCTGTTTACGTTTTTCAGTGAAATTTGTATTTGTCTTTGCCCACTTTTTGGTTATGGGAATAAAAAGTATCCTATATGTTATGTTATGTACTATGTGTGTGCCAAATTTCATTAAAATCTGTTCAGCCGTTTTTGCATAAGTAACAAACATCTTAACATCCAAACATCCGAACTTTCCCATTTATAATATTAGTAGGATTATTGTAAAAATAAAGCACTTATTTATTACGTTATTTTCAGTTCCTCTTTATCAACAAAGTAGTGTGTTGGTGCAACACAAAATCACACAGAACAATAAGCAAAATAAACAATAGACAATGTCCATTGCATTTACTAGGCCACTAGGGCTGAGAGAGTGTAATCTATACCAAAACAAAAATTTGTACTAAGGGATCAATTTTAACCTCTAGTAATAATATTTTAATGGATGCACCACCTTACATTTTACCCCGCCCAGGGTTGAGAGGTCCACTTTTAGATAATTGTTCTAAGCTTTAGAGACAAGGCAGCATTTATTAAGAGTAGCGATTGAACCAAGCTGTAGGCAAGACATCCTGAAAGTGTTTACTTCATACAGTGTGTTCCAACGTAAAGTTACTGCAGACAGTAGAGAGAATATGATTAAAAGGAATCTTATCTGTAGACTTCCAGGAGACAGTGATCAGCTGAATTGCTGACTTCAGTGTATGGCATATAATGGGTTGAAAGCTTTAATCATATTTATCTAGACCTACCAGTGATAATGCTAGGGCCAAGGATAATTTAAAATCAGCATGTAAAAGTGATTGTAGTAAATTTTCCGTATGAATCCATAAACCCTTAACTACTGGGCAGTCCCTTAGCATACGTAGGGGGGTTCCTGTCTGACATGACCATCTCCTGCACAATGGAGTATAATCTTTTGTAAATGATGTTAGCCGTCTTGGGGTGATATACCAGCAAGTTCAATTTTTTTGATGAAGCTCCCAGTGGGAATTTCATCTTGGAAATTTATGTAGAGCAGATGTGGGTTTGAGAATTTTTGTGACGGATAGGTTCAACTTGAGGTCATTTGACCAGGCATTGTTATATTTGAGAAGATTTTTTGTAGTCTGGTAGTAGAGAAAGTTAAGGTTCCTTTGATCTGTTACACAATGGTGTCCCCAATCCACAATAAACACTACAGATATTTCCTACCCACCATAATAAAATATACATTTCCTTCCACCATAACTTAATTCCCCACTTGATATGTGCCCTCATTAGATACTGCAGCCTTAGCCTCAAATGATGTAGATTGGAACAATGTACAACTACCTTTTCTGTGCAGCTACTTCCACCATTCCTGTCCTCACATGTTTAAACCCGTCGTATGCTGTCTGTTATGTGAGCTCGAGCTACTGCACAGCCTGGGTTTGCTCATGCCAGAAGAAGGGTGTGGCCCTGATGTTTTGGAGGGTCCCAGTAAGCAGAAGCAAGGAAGGCGTAGGAAACTTCTACAGGACCCAGCACCTTCACTCTTCTTAGGTAAGTATGTTGTTTTTTTTTACCTGAGGTTCACTCTGGGTTCTCTTTACACCAAACTTTTTAAGTTTATGTCACTTCAAGACAAACCCAGCCCTGCCCCTGATCAATGGTGGCTTTGTTTGTGGAAATTTCTCCTAAGATAATTTGTTCTTCTCTTCCAAGTGTACCACCCCTATACATGACTAATTGTATTCTGTCTTCTCCAATCATTGAAGTACAATATTTTTCATTTTGTCATTCAGAGATGACCTATAGATAACTGTAATTAACACTGGAAATAATAACTGTTTGAGGACATTCTACGCTTATTACACCCATTACTCATCTGAGTTTAACGTTAAATAAATATCCTTGACATAGCCTCATCTTATCGTCATTCTGTAGTATCTTTCATTCAACAGTGCGCAATTCTTTGATATAATTGGTCAAAAACATTTCTTACAAGTGCAATTTTGAAGATCAGTGTATATATTGATTATGCTGGGTGCATATGCTTCACAATGCTATGCAGTAAACCTACGTACATGCAATGTGCAAATTTTTTGTAATGAAGAAAAATAATATGGCTTTTATATCATAAAATAAATTTATATTTCTCCCACACAGAGTGTGCCTTAACAAACATACTTCTTTACATATTGTAAAACATATTTTAGTATACTAAATATAAAGTGTAAAACGTTAAGATTTTCCTTTTGAATCTTAACAATTGCATTTATAGTGAATGATGTTGTATTTTGTACTGACATATCATATTTCTGCATTTTTCTCTACCTTGAAACTGATTTATTTGACAATAGTTCTGTTTCTAAACCTTTGAAGTGCCCTTCCAGCAAGTGTAGTATAACACCTGTCCTTAAGGAAAATCTGCAGTTCATCTAACATACCACCTAGTGAATAATTGGATGTTATTAATCTCTCATCTGCCTTAAGGTTGAAAGACATTTAAACTTATATCTTCCTTTCATCACTGGTGAAAAAATGCTGGCTGGGTGTTTCAAAGCCTTGTTGTACTGAATAAGTCAGATGCAATGTTAAAGTAGAAGTAAAGTCAATCAAAGAAAGCCGCCTGGGACATAGCAACATCACTATAATGATGATTTATAATAAGTGTACCTATAATTACAGTAAGTGTGCTAAATTTAGATGTGATCAATAAGACATTGCAAACTCTTGTTGTTCATGTGACACAATTGACTAATCATCGGCCTATATTGCTGATACGATTTGCAAAGGGATGATGATAAATGTAGAGTGACACTTTGCACCCAGAGAGGTGACAGGAAGTATTTATAAAGCACTGGAAATATTTTAGAAGTGTATAGTTCAAACAGGGATTAACACACACTATAGCTGGTTTACTAACAGTATAAGCAAAAAGTTAAAAATATAATTTTTTTTGTATTTGTGTTTATTGGGGTTTCCAGGCCAGTACTAAGGGAAACAATTTAAAACCAGAAAAAAATAATTGCATTATTAATTAACCCCCATTTTAATCAAAATGTAAGTGTACCTGAGCCCAAGAAAAAAAATACATAGGGGCTTCTTTCAGACCCTTTCATGCTCATCGGTCCCTCGTCGTCCTCCCAGGCTGCCTGGATCCTTCACTAGACACCCTGGTAATTCATCTAGTTGGCCTGGTAACCCATTCAGTTGTTGTTAATTTTGTAATCTTGACTGAAATTTGATGGTCCTCCTTTTTAATGTAATTCAAGGAAAGAACTACTATCCTGGCTGCCCACCCTCTGGTTGTATTACTTGGTTTACTTATATAAAATCTGCAGCCTCTCCCCCCCCCCCCCCCCAGACACACACACACACACACACACACACACACACACACACATGCACACACCAGCACAAGGAAGGGCTTCCAAGTTCCTAGTCCCCTGTCAATTTCACAATGACATTCCTCAGTCTTGAGGCTGACTCCAACCCTCTGAGTGGATAACATTACTCCATGCACCACCCTGGATTCAGATTCTACTTCTATTCCCTGGGCAATTTCTCCCTCCAAGAGAGAACAGTGGGGACGAGGCTCCATGAAATCCCAAAGCTAATCTTTCCCTCAAAAGTCCTATGTTCCATAATGTAGCATCACTCATAGCCTGTTTCCTCCCATATTAAAAAAAAAATGGAAGCAATGGGAGAATGTCATCTCTCAGGCTGATCTGAAGGAGAGAGAGTAAGTGGTACTGTGAGAGGTTGACTCACTGCCATGGTTGTCCTCTTCCTCCTCAAAGCATTGATACCACAGCAAGAAAAGCCTGTGTGATGTATGCAGTTATCTTGCTAGCATGTGGGTTGTTTTTTGAGGCTGAATGATTTTGTAAACTTAGCTAGGATTCTGAGAAGACAGCCAGAAAAAGATTCCCAACTGCTTTAATATATAAGTGCAGTTTCCTACATACTTGTGTAAGTAAACACAGCATATAAACTATGAGATACACATAAAGAAATGAACACCAGATCCAAAATATCATTTTCTGTTGTTTGGAATAATGTTATGATCTCACAGGGAATCTGCACAAGTCAGCTAAATACAAAGTAGGAGTGAATAAAGCTCTTTCCATTTCACCAAGTATTTTTAGAAGGAGGTCAGTCTGCATATTTCTCACATGACAAATTAACATTGAATTAAAATCTCCCTTTTACTAAAAGTCACAGCATTAAAACTGAAGGAAACAGTTCCAGTTGCAGAAATATTGTCTTTGCCAAGCAGAATGTCATAATGCAGGTGCCTGTTGTTACCAGCTCTGTGCACCTGTATACACTCTGGTTTCCATTTAGAGCCCCTAGGTAAGCAGAACATATCACAATGATCATTATTCCTAATGAGCTGTTGATGTGCAGACCCAGGCCCAAGGAACGGCATGCTGCACCTCCCATTCCTCCTGTACATCTCAAACAGGAAACCAGAAGCATCAGTATGGGTACCCAGCACTATATGGGGCAGGCAGTGTCATTATGGCCTTCTGTTAGCAAAGGTAATATTCATGAATTCAAACTATTCTTGAGATTTTTTGCTAAATTCTGTCAAGTTTTAAGAAAGTGGAATTTTACTTTCACCATACCATTACTGTATTTCATTTTCATTCAGCCTGGAAGTCCCGTGTCTTCCACTGTGTACTAACCAGCACATGGTCATTGAACTTGTGATAATGTGCACTCCACCACTGACAGTAGTGCAGATCCTGGTTACTCTGTTCCAACATGCAATCTAGAAAAAAGAGTTTCTGCACAATGTCCAAAATTATATAAAGTAGCTTTATTGAATATAGGTTAAAAACTAGGCACCACCTGCAGACGTGTATCGATACACATTGGTCCTTAGTAATAGCATAGGAAGAGTGTGGGACTGATATACTATCAAGACCACACACTCCCTTCAATGAGGTCATAGACATATCCAAAAGGGTCATATAATCAGAAGACAAGAAAAAGCGTGCACCTTCCATCTGCATTGTGCATTTATTGTGGAAAAAACGTCATCAAATGGCATACAGTATCTCACAAACCGTACTGGCATACCTATGTGGCGTGGGTCAGCATATAAAACTATATCTCACTGACATAAATAGTAAAAACAAAAAGAAATTAATGACAGAGGAAAATGGATAGCGCAGGATAAGTTAAAAAAAAAAAAAAAAGACATTGTTATGGATGGTGACTGAAATACTTGTATACTATACATCAAGACCCTATTTGGTGAGAAGCAGACCACAAATGCAATATAAGGTAATACATTTTAGATATAAGCAATAGAATAGTAAAAACTAGATCTATATGACACCATCTACAGTCTACTAAGGCAATAAGTCTCAACAGTATTACGACAGCAGATATTTTACATAGTAACTTGGCTTTACACTTCATACAGCAACAAACATCTCACAATCATTGTGGAATCTTGGAATCTTCAAAGAAACCTTTATTGTCCATAAAACCAGAAAATGTAATTTTGAGATTTTAAGCATGTAGAAAAATATTACTAAGCCATTGCAGAACTCTCTCATGTGTATTGCATTTTTGGCTATATAGCTGAGCTGTTCAGCTAGTTTAGTGCTGCCAGCCTTTATGCAAAGAGATTATGATGAAAAATGCCTGTACTGTTCTCTTATATAAGTGACAACCATGGAGAAACACTTGGGGCAAGTTTGCTTTCTGTGGGTAAAAGGAAGTAAAGAGTTCATTTTGGTTTTCATACAAATGCCACCAGATGTCTAGTAAGCCATGCATTTAATTTAATATTTTATATGATGAGATCTTTTTATTTTGCTAGTCTCTGATGGTTTATTTTGAATGATTACAAAATGAGAGGATAAACATCTGCAGGCATATACTCTAAATCACTGCAAATAGCAAAAGCAACACGCAAAGTGAATCAACTCAAAGCAGAATTAATTGTATTGTATAGTAACAATAGGTTAGTGTAGCAATAAAATGTATGTGTAAAAATTCACTGCACCCCTCCCACTATTCAATCTGTCAAACAAACAATCCACCAATATCCTTTAGTTTTCTTTTTTTATCTCTATAGAGGTCTCAAAAGCCCAGCTCACTAAGACCTCTTTTCCACGAGCATTAAAAGAGCAATTCACCGCCTGTCAGCAGTTCCCATTCACCACCCAAGCACTTGCTAGTGCACAAGGGGTGTGCAGGGGTGGCAGTGTTTGGCTGCCCAATGATGTGTGCTGTATTACCAAATGCTGCCATTCAGGTGCATGTAATTGCAGCCAAAAGGAGTGTGTGTCGGGAAGGTTGTACTGGCCGACAAGCACGCCGTTCAGTTTACAATGGAAAAAAGGCCTAAGTTGCACATCTACTGCATTCTTAGGAAGCAGGAAATGTAACAATCACTTTTATAGCCATATTTTAGAATTTGTGACCACAAGCGCATTGTTGACCCTGCACCCTTGAAAAAGTGGTTGTGTAGCCACATAGTAACGTATAGAATTACTTCTCCCATGAATCATGTCATAGGACTCCCTCTGGAGCATGAGTGAGCTGCTCAGGACTGGTAAAATGCAACCTCCCCTTTTCTTCTTATTCAATTAGTTTTATTGAACAGGCAAAAAAAGAATAAGGAAATTTGGAAAGGAAATCTAGCATAAGGAAATTTGGTGGTGGTGATGTATAACATTCAAATAAGTGTAGCTAACAAAAATAAATTCATGATGATCAAGGACCAAATACACAAACAGGCCATGTTAATTGACATAATAAAAAATACATAATAACATTATAACCGACAACAGAAACATAGTCAAGTTAAAAATGAAAATTAATTTACTGTTCATATGTCCCTCAGGCAAATATATGAAATATGAATATAAGAAAAAAGAAACAAACAGGACATACAGTAAGAGAAGAAAAGAGAGAAGGGAAAAGTATATTTTAACTGGTTCGGCCTATCTGGACGAGCTTTCTCGTCCAGATAGGCACTGCTGCTTTCCCTGCGTGGTGCGATTATATTCCCATTCACTGATCGGGGGGCTAGTGGCGGGTGGCGGACCCGCCACTAGCCCCCCGATCAGTGAATGGGAATATAATTCCCATTCACCAATCTAACTTCCCCGCGGAAATACCGACGCTTTCTATCCAGAGAGCGTGGTATTTCTGCCCCCAGGAAACATCTCCCCAGCATTTTAGTTCCTGGATGCGAGATCGTTCGCATCCAGGACTTTTTTCACTGTGGCCATCTTGTGGCCAAATAGTAAACTGCAACCACATACATTTTTATTAAAAAAAATATTATCTTACATTTAAAATTAGCAGTCCCCCCCCCCCCCACACACACACCAAAAAGTACCCACATACATTGTTTTATTAAAAAAAAACCAAAAAAAAAAACATAAATAGTTACCCAAGGGTCTGAACTTTTTAAATATGCATGTCAAGAGAATATGTTATTATATTATTTAAAATTATAAGCTTATAAATAGTGATGGACGCAAATTGAAAAAATGCACCTTTATTTCTAAATGAAATATCGGCACCATAAATTGTGATAGGGACATCGTTTGAACGGTGTAATAACCGGGACAAATGGGAAAATAAAATACATGAGTTTTAATTACGGTAGCGTATATTAATTTCAAACTATAATGGCCAAAAACTGAGAAATAATGAATTTTTTTCATTTCTTTCTTAATCTTCCTGTTAAAATGGATTTAGAAAAAAATAAATCTTAGCAAAATGTACTACCCAAAGAAAGTCTAATTAGTGGCGGAAAAAACAAGATATAGATCAATTCATTGTGATAAGTAGCAATAAAGTTATAGGCAAATGAATGAGAGGTGAACGTTGCTCGGATGCATGAGATTTTCGGCACTGCGATGCTGAACCGGTTAAAGTAGATAGTATGCAGAATAGAAGAGAAGGTGGGGGGTTAAGAGGAAGACATAAGGTCCCAAGGAAAGGAGCAAGGACTCACAGATACATCTCGTGCCTTTGATGGTAGGAGGTCCTTTTGGAAGTATGAAGCAGGCCAAGAAGCAGACGGAGACTGTCCTGGCTGGGATGACAGAAAGGAACCGCATGATTTGAGCTAGAGATGCCGTCTTAGCTTTTGCTTTGCTTCTGGGCCCAGAATATAACAGGTATTCACTGTCCTAGAGGTTGCCTGTGGCTTGTTAAATCTCCCCGTGGTGCGCGTGTAGTCATCTATTTACATATATTCTGTGGCATATTAGTGAATATAATGATACATTTCCAGATAATTAATAATTTGCGGTTTATAGCTTTGTAGCACACTCTTCACTTCTTATATATCATATGCACTATACCAAAATTGTATATATAGTGCACAGTTATTATTTATTAATGACCTAGTAGATGCAGTAGAAAGCAATGTTGCTATTTTTGCAGATGATACAAAATTGTCCAGAATCATCAACTCTCAGGATGATTGTGACAAATTGCAACAGGATCTGGATAGGATGGCTATATGGGCACATAAATGGACGATGAAATTCAATGTTGAAAAATGTAAAGTCATGCATTTTGGTCGTACCAATGGTCTAGCACCATACAAAATAAATGGAATACAGTCGGGGACATCAAACTTGGAGAAGGACTTAGGAGTACTCATCGACAACAAGTTAAATAATCGTATTCAATGCCAAGCCGCTGCAGCTAAAGCTAATAAAATTTTGGGATGCATTAAAAGGGAAATAAAAACTTGAGATGCTAGCATAATATTGCCCCTGTTTAACTCTCCAGTAAGGCCACATCTGGAATATGGAATTCAGTTCTGGGCACTACATTACAGGAAAGATATTGCAGTTTTAGAGCAGGTGCAGAGACGAGCAACAAAATGTATACGTGGGATGGAAGGTCTCGCTTACCAAGAAAGGCTAGATAAACTGGGTTTATTTAGTCTACAGAAAAGACGCCTTAGAGGGAATCTAATTAACATGTATAAATACATTAGAGGGCAATATAAAAGCTTGGCGGATGAGCTTTTTGTCCCTAGGCCTTCTCAAAGGACTAGAGGACATGATCTGTGCATGGAGGAAAAACGCTTTAGCCGTTTATTTAGGAAGAGTTCTTTACAGTAAGAGTGATTAAGATGTGGAATGCATTGCCACAGGAAGTCGTTATGGCAAACTCTATACCTGCATTTAAAGGGGGCTTAGATGCGTTCCTTCCGTTGAAAGACATTTGTAGAACAGTGTAAATTTGCTGTCCCATCAAAATAATTCAACACACAGTTATCTAATGTCTAAACCTTTGGCAACAAAAGTGAGTATACCCATAAGTATAGAATGTCAACATTGTGCCCAGTAGAGTATTGTTCCATGTTAGTCATCAGTAACAGCAAGAAGTTTTGAATCAGGATGATACCATTTAATGGCCTTGATTCACAAAGCCGTACTAATGCATAGCATGGCTGTGCTATGCGTGTAGCACGCAATGTTACTCGCGCAGTTTTACATGCGCACAGGTTTACACGCGCACGCTTACAAAGCTCTTCATGTTTTAACGTGGCACAATGTGTGCATTGTGACGCGTTAACCCGAGAAGAGCTTTGTTAGTGCACGTGTGTAAAACTTTGCGCAAGTAACCTTGCGCACTACACACATAGCACAGCCGTGCTATGCATTAGCACGACTTTGTGAATCAAGGCCATTGACTTTTTAAGCCAATAACTGGTGTCATCCTAATTACTAATACTCTACTGCTAGCAACTAAATGACATTATCCTGATTCAATATGTTGTGCTAATATTGTGCCCAATTAGACATTTTCCCTCCCCCGGGTCATATTAGTGTTATCATGGCCCATATGCAATTCACTTTTTTACCTAAGTTTTCTCATAGGATATAATTTTTCCTCTTCTGTTTAAAACAACTTTTCAGCACTCTGCAATTAAAAAAGTACCAAAAAGCAGATTAAAAAGTACCGTCAAAATTATTTTTATTTTGCTTGCTTGTGGCCTAAAATGCCTTTTATTGATAAGGTGGGAAAATATCACCTAGGAGAAAACTCAGGAGAAAAAGTTAATTGCATATGGGTCAATGTCTCAGGTGTGAATGGAAAGCAGATATGTTAAATGTGGTGTTATCGCTCTAGTACTCTCTCATACTGGTTACTGGACGTTCAACATGGCACCTCATGGCAGGGAACTCTGAGAATCAAAAAAATCGCTGCTTCACATAAAGGTGGCCTAGGCTATAAGAATATTACCACCTAGAAAAGGCCTCGCTATGGTCGACCAAGGAAGTTGAGTGCACATGCTCAGCGTCATATCCACAGGTTGAATTTGGCAAATAGATGTATGAGTGCTGGCAGCATTGCTGCAGAGGTCTGTTTGTGCTCAGATCATACACTGCACACTGCATCAAATTAGTCTGCATGGCTGTTGTCCCAGAAGGAAGCTTTGCAAAGTTTGCAAACAATTTGCTGAAGACAAGCAGACTAAAGACTAGAACCATGTATGCAGTCTGACGAGACCAAGATTGGTCAAGTGTGTGTCACAGCAACCAGGTGAGAAGTAAAAATACAAGTGTGTCTACACTGCCTACAGCCAAGCATGGGAGTGGGAGCGTCATGATTTTGGGGTTGCATGAGCGCTGCTAGCACTGGGGAGCTACAGTTCATTGCAGGTATGCCATCGTGTACTGTAACATACTGAAGCAGAGAATGATCCCCTCCCCTTGAAAACTGGGCCGCAGGGCAGTATTCAACTAATTTGAAGACAGAACTAAGCAGTGGTTCTCTGATAATTTCCGTGATCACGGAATAGCCGAGATTCACAAGCACTTTTCCACTATTCGACTTCTGAATCCGAATCCATGATCAGTTCTGGATCACGGAAATCAGCCATGGAAATTCACATTGACATCCAAGGGCCAATCAGAGGCCCCCAGCCAAGCCCTAGCAACCAATCATAGGAGGGGAGGCTCTGCTCTCCCCTCCTGTATATAAAGTGGGGGCCATTTCCAGAGCGCCGTCCTTGCTAAACTCTGTGGCACTGAGAGGATCATCTCCAGGCCATATCTGCATAAGCAAGAGCGTTTTCAGTCCTCACATTGCCCTTATACTGTATATGATACTTGTATTCAGCTAGGTAGCCAATGAGTGATTCCTTAAGTTAGTTGTAGTCAGTGTAGATGTCAGTGAGAGAGTGTACTGATTGCTGTGCTTAGTACAGGCAGGCAGGTTCAACTTCACACTGATTCTACTGCTCTATTACTGTATACTTGTTAGCTAGCTAAGCTAGCCAGCCAGCCAGTGATCAACTTCAGTTAGTTGCAGTCACTGCCACAGTTGTTCAGTCACTAAGTTTAGTCAGTGGATTTTAAATGTGTACTGGGTTACACTATAAGCTTATACTACTAAGGGTCCCTGTCAAAATGACCCTGGAAGTAAGTCATTGTATATGTGATGTAGATTCAGCTTCTAATAAATGTTTATGTGATTCTTGGATGGAGAAGTGACCTTTCTCAATTTATTTCTGGTGATGGTCACTGTGGAAATATGCTTTTGAGCACTGTGGGGTTACTGCAGATGCCGATTTGAGTACCAAGCGCTGTGGATTTGTATGCATTTTTCTTGGAACCGATTGTGGATGTGGTTTATCCTGAGCAGCTGGTGGAACATACACATGAGATAAAGTTTGGATCAGCGCCTGTATATACTACAAAATAAGTTTAGTCAGTGACCTTGTACTTTGCTACTAGCGTGCAGCCGCTTAGTTTGCTGTGCGCATAGTGCAGACAGACCACGGTGCTGTCCACTGATTTTCATATTCTATTTTACTGTATTCAGTATTTTGTTTTTTGTTTTTCTTTTCTGAAAAATCAATAAAAGGCCCTGTTATATTCTATCTGTCCCCAGGCCCACACACACGTATTTACTGTAAAAAGCAGCACACTTTCTCCGCCTCTAAATTTTGTGCATAGTATACAACATGTCTGGCAGGGGTTGTGGGTGTGGCAGGGAGGGAGTGCCATTGCCTCCGCCACTTCTGGGACTGGTCCACGGACAGCAAGAGGCGCTTAGCTGTAGGGGGTGCAACAGAGAGGCGTCCATCAGCAGCACAGCCTGTGCCGAGGCAGCCGACAACGGTGTTGCCCATTTTAAGCACCTTGGGTTGCCGTGTGGTCATTCAGGAGATATACTCACAGGCATTGATGGACATGATGACGGAGGGGCAGCCCATCATTACTTTATCTAAGACCTCAGCTGTGAGCAGCACTCCCAGCAGCAGCAGCCCCACGCTTGCTGTGACATCCACCCACAGATGGGAGCCACGGATGCATGTCATTTTTTGGGCAGCATTATCATGCTGTGGTACCACCAGTGAGGTATGCTGCTGCACTGTCTGCTTTAGTCCTCATCCTGCTGCCGCTCATGTTCTATTTCACTACTAAAGTCTGCGTTGTTCACACCACCAGCGGCCACGGACAACTCTGCTGCCATATTATTGCTATCGCTGCAAGGAAGAAAAAAAAAACATTTACAAAAACCTCTCTGGGTGTTTTTGTGGCGTCGGCCACTCATCCTCCTCCAGTGGTACCATCACCGCCAGGTGCCATTGGGACTTACTTTCACTTCTGTAATTGCTTAAAGTGTATTTCCTTGTTTAAAACCACTTATTACCAATTAATAGCCGCATTTAAAGTGTTGATTTAACTTTATAATCCATTTTCTCAAAAACTAAAAGTTCTTTTTGGATATTTTTTTGTTTAAGTTGTAGCCCCTTATCACCTTTATAATCCATGCAATTTGGGGGATTTTAGCATGTATGGGGGCCTTGCTATTAGCTAAAATGCTTTTCCATGATTATTTCCATGATCGCGTCCGTGAATTTCTGTGATTGCCTCATTCATGGAAAAAAATCAGTGTCGAATTTGTGAGTCCGTTTCAAATTTGGAAATTAATCACGGAATTTCCGGATTTTTTGTCAATCACGGCCGAATAGTCGAATCCGTGATTGGGGTGTATCCGAGCATCACTGGAACTAAGTTCTGCCTTCTTTTTCATAAATCGCACAAAGAGCATTGCTCATGTGAGGGGCACAAGTTTTAAGTGTAAACCTGTGTAATGGCCACTGTGTCTACTGAATAATGCATTTGAAACTGTACAGACACCGACATTTACACAAAGTACAAGTCATCATCATCATCATCATCATATTTATTTATTTCGCCAAGTACAACGGGGGTTGTACCCGGAATTATTTTTGGCTCATACAGGGTCGGAGATGGTACAAACACATACATGCAAATCAACACATACAATCGGTACAGTAGTACAAGTAAGCATAGGCCTAAATATACATATCGAAGCGTCAGGAGACGCGAAACGGCCGTCGCTCGCCACCTCAGTGCCTCCCACCCACCTCCTTCCCACAGACCAGCCATCTGGATGGACACGTAAGCTTCACATCAACGTTCACCCATCATGCTGGATTTTGCACATTGATACGCTGAAATGTACTTTTGATCTATACCACTGTCACTATTTGAGATTAAAAACCCTGGACGGAAGGTGCACGCTTCTGCTTCCTTTCATTCATATTTATTTATTTCGCCAAGTACAACGGGGGTTGTACCCGGAATTATTTTTGGCTCATACAGGGTTGGAGATGGTACAAACACATACATGCAAATCAACACATACAATCGGTACAGTAGTACAAGTAAGCATAGGCCTAAATATACATATCGCCCATAACTGTAGTGGAGGACGCATGGGGAAATCTGGAGTGCTATGTGAGGGGAGCAGCCTGCCAACTATCGACGGTGCTCGCTCGCTCCACAGCAGCTCCAGATGCCCTGCAGTGTGTCCAGGGAAAGAGTGGATAGAGAAAGAGAGAGAGAAAGAGAGAAGGGATAGCTAAGAGAGACAAAGAGAAGAGGGCAAGAAGAGAGAGACAGAGGCAAAGTCCTTTTGGGGCTGCAGATAAAAACCACCCCTGGGTCCAACAATCAGTCCAATTGCTGTGCAAGGATCTCCCGAGGCAGCAGCAGTGGCAGGGATCCCTCAATGGAGAATGGGCCAAAAATCCGTTTGGATGGTGGTTGCAGGCAGAGAGGACCCCGTATTCCTGGCAGCTGAAGCACCCAGAGCCAGGACAGTGGACAAAAGGATCCTCCGGCCTTGGTGGATGAGGCCTGCCATGGCGTGTCCCACATGCAGTGAGAGGCTGAGGATCAGCTGTGACCCTCCTCTGTGCGGCTCAACTAGTATCCACTAGTATGATCCACTAGTAGCGCCTGCTGGGCTGTGAGCGGTGTGGGAACAGCTGTGGGGTTTCTTCTATGCGGCGTCCGGGTCTCCATGGCGGCAGCTTCAGGCCGCTGAGAGCGGTGGCAGGGGGACAGCAGTGGACTCCTCCGTGCAACGTCCTGGCTTTCTGCTGCGGCAGCCTCCAACAACACGTCCTGGATGACGAGCTGCGGGGCCGTGGAAGAGATCGGCGCAGGTGGTGACGCTGAAGAACTGGAGGCAGTGGATCAGAGGAGCTCCGTGCTGCCTCTCCAAGCCGGTGCACACCACGTGGGCCCTGAACAGCTGATCCTCACGCCGTCCTGGTCTCCGGGCAACGGCGATGCAGTGAGCCCACTTGGAATGCGGAGGCCGGCCGGTGGTGACACCACGCGTCCCTCCTCTCACACAGGTCCCAGCGGATGGTCTGCATGCCTGTGAGCTGGTGTGCTCCCGTGGTCGGTCCCTCGCAGCGGAGCGGCAGAGCAGCCCAGGCAGCCGATGGCAGTTTGCCATGCCCTCCTGTGGCCCCCGCATCTCACCCAGGCAGATGGAGGTTGCTGGTGAGTTCGGTAGGGCGGAATTAAAGAAAGAGATAGAAAGAAGGCCGGAGCCCTGTGGCCGTGGCGTCCGCACCGGGCGCCATCTTGCTGATCTTGATCAAGTATTAAAACCTTATATTTGTGCTGCTGCATCTCTGCTGTAACTATAAGTAAGATATAAGAACACATTTGTACTTCAAAATTCATGGTGAAATGTAAAGAACAGTTCACAGAATTTGTGGTTAACCAAAAAAGATTGTGTTTAGGGGGGAGAAAGATTGTCTTAACATCCGTCAGATTTTGCAATGATCTAAGTGTGGGTGGCGTGGGAAATATTTCACAGGGGAAGCAATTTGTCACTTAAAATCCCATCCAAATATGATATTTTGGAAGGCAGATCATGACAGCCTTCCAACAAGAAAGGAAGAAATATTATCCAAATGATTCAAGTTGCTGTTTGCAAGTTCCAGGTGCATTTACATTTCAGCATTATCCATTCCTAGAAAAAAAGTTTGGATCAAAAAATGTATTTTAGGGACCAATAATTAAAACAAAAATGATTTTCTGTTAACTGCCATTTGGAATATTGAATATGTTTGAAAATATATATTTTATGTTTCTTTTTATTTTACTTTTGGTTACAATTTTAGTACAGTAGTGATGGGCTGAAAAAATTACCATTACTGTGTACATGTGCATGTAACATGTTTTTTTTTGTTTGGCCCTAATTAGCAACTAACAGGAAGTTAAATGCAAATCATATACACCCTGGGCCAATAAAAATGTACAATTTCAAGCTGCATGCAGATTGCTATACATTTGCATACAATACAGAATTGCTTGCATCCCACTGAGCATAATAGTGATAATGAGTAGTTGGTGCATACCAGTGACCAGTTTTTTTGAAAAGGAGAAAGTGTAGCGGAAGCAAGACTGTTCAATCAAGGTGAATGGAAAATGCAATTACAGAGTCCATCTGACGGCTCAGTAAGAGGTGTCAAGACATGGAGCAAGGGCAGCTGGAACTAAAGATATGTGGACTAGAAGTGATCAATAATAATAAAGGATAAAGGATGTGATCACTGCACTTTGATTGGCCCAATAGGCTGCCTGTCAATGCTCCCCCTCCAAAGAAAAAAGAGGAACAGAGTAAGTGCAGCAAGCTAACAGCGCCATGACAAAGAATGGGTGTGGCCATGAAAGGATGTAGGTGGAGCTAACTGCTGAACCAGAGTTTTCTCCCACAACACAGTGACCCTAAAGTTTATTAGACAATGCTCCCCTCCAAAGAAAAACCTACTTTAATAATAAGGCAGTGCCCCCTGACCCCCCAAAAACACACACACATAAGAAAGCAGAGTTTCCTCCATGATGTGGTGGAATGGGAGTTCTGCATAATGGCTGTGCAGATGAAGAACAAAAAACAAATAATTGGAAGCAATAAAAGGTGTTATTTCAATAAAAGCATAATACTCAGTGTTTGCTAGGATTCAATCACACACTCATGCGTGGACTTTCCCTTTAAAAAGAAAAGCGTTAATCCACTCCAGATAAAGCAATAATATGTGATATGATGGTTGATGTATGAAATCCAGATTAAATCTCCAGTAAATTAAAATTAACTTATTCTCTCCATATACTATTACGAAGCCAGGGCCGGTTCTCTCATGAAGCAAGGTGAAGCATTTGTATCAGGTGCAGAGATTACAGAGGCAGCATTTTTGTACTGCCTGCGCTTTCCCCAACTGACAAGTTATGCAGAGTATTGCGAGCAGAATCTGTGAGTTATTATTTCACCTGCGTGCCGGAGTCCAGTGATGAGTCCTCATGTCCCCGCTCAGTTTTCCCCTTGGTGTCGGCATCTCTTCCTGCATCACGTAAGTACACAAATGTAGGAAGAGATGCTGGTGTCAGAAGGAGAGCTGAGCAATGAGAGGACACATCACTGGACTCTGGCAAAAAGGTGAGATAACAAAGCATGGGTTCTGTTCACAATACATGCATAACATGCCATATGGAGGAAGCGAAGATGGGTGGCTGCACAGAACTCCGGTGCCATGGTAATCCCGGGTGGCCTGCCCCCGCTGCTTCCCCCTTGGTACCCCACTGTGCAGGAGCTGCAGAGGTAAGAGTAGCAAATGGACTGTGTTTGAAGATATGGGGCCATATGCAATTCACTTTTTCACCTGACTTTTCTCCCAGGAGATAATTTTTCATCTTCGATTAAAATAACTTTTCAGTACTTTTCAACTAAAAAAAGTACCAAAAAGTAGGTGAAATAGTACTATCAAAATTATTTTGAGTATTTTCTTGTTTTCTGATGGCTTAAAAGGCATTTTATTGACAAGTTTAAAAATATCACCTAGGAGAAAACTCAGGTAAAAAAGTGAATTGCATATGGCCCATAATATCACTGGTACAGAGACCTTTCAGTTTAGCAACTGTTAACCTAAAGCTCCATCAACACAATAAGATTCTTTGTACGATTCGATTACGATTCTATTTACGATCCGATTAAATCCAACATGTCCGATCGGGATTCGATTCAATTCGATTTGCCATTGTTTTGCAATGGCAAATCGAATTGAATCGAATCGAATCCTGATCAGACATGCCGGATTTAATTGGATTGTGTAATGATCCGCCCAGCTGGATGCACTGGCAGACAGCTGTTTGACCATTCCTCTAGTCTGTGGGCTGCAGGTCTCTGCAAGAGAGACCTGGTTTTCCATTACAAGTTTCTGGTCTGTTCTGCTGCTGAGGAATTTGCATACACTCGTTATGCAAATCCCTTACCTGTCTCCTTTGATGACTGGCAGTATAAAGAGCTATGTTTCCCAGAGTCCTTTGCTGGTCATAAGAGTTAGTTCCTGTGTAACACTCGCCTGGAGTGTCAGCCTTGCTCTTTGTTTGAAGATTAGCCTAGAGTTATTCCTGGAACTGCACTAGGCAGTTTCCCAAGTGCAGTTAGGATTGCATATCTGTTTTGTTTGTCTGTTGCGATTGTCCTGTCCCAGCGGTGGTCGACAGGAGGTTGTTCTGATCTTTGTTCTTGGAGTATAGCTGGAGCAGCGGTTGCTACCAGCTATCTCATCTGTTCTGTCTCGCCTGGATCACACTTGCCTTGCGCTAGTGCTGTGGATCCGTCTCTCTCACTTATTCTTGTTTTCGTGTATCTGTCTTGTCTGCTACGAACGCTTGCTGGAGGCTCGGTGAGGTAACCGTTAAGCAAGCGCTCGCGTCCTCTGTTTCATGTATGTCTGTCGGTGGTTAGTTAGGCGTGCTTGTCTCTGTTGTGCTTATCATGTGGAGACCGCGCATAAACGCATGCACTGTTACGAATGAGTGCGGTGTTCGCGTTTAGCTAGCGTTTGTTATTTTCCTTATCTTCTCATTGTATGATTTGCTGTGCCTTTGCTACCCTCGTGCTCTGCCTTGCTGTAGCCTTGTGTCACCTCTGGCAATCGCCTCTCTCGCGATTGCGTTCCTACTTCATATCTGCTGTTGTGTATGCACCGTCGCGGGTTGGCGACTAGTTTGGTGCACACACATACAATCTGTCCCTGTGCTCATTCTCTTTCGCAATCGCTTCTCTTGCGATTGTGTTCTCACTTGGTTTCCTTTGTTGTGTGTCCGCCGTAGCAGGGTGGCAGCTAGATTGGTGGACATACATACATTCCTCATCTGTGCTTATTCGGTCTTGTGTCGCTGTTAGCAATTGCCATCTCTGGCGATTGCCTTATTACTTTGTCTTCATGGTTGTGTGTTCATCGTCGCAGGGTGGCGACTAGTTTGGTGGACACACATACCCTCTGTCGCTTTGATCTCTCTCTTTCAGGGCTATCTTGCCCTGCGTTTCTTCCCTTCATGCAATTCCTGTCTGGCGTGTGTGGCAGGGCAGAGGAGCTGTTCCTCTGCACTCCACAGCTCCACCTGTCGACAGGAATTTCCCTCTACAAGTGCATTGCACCTCTTGCTGGGTTCCCTCAAATTACACGCTTGTGGAGGATTTCCGCAGTGTCAGCGCACGTCTTGTGCGCTGATCACGGAGAGAATTCCACAATCGTTACAGTATGACCAGCCAAACCGAAATTCCCAGTGTAGAGGGAATTTCCGATTTGTACGATTTGGTCAAAGATGGGTCCTGTATCTTTAAGAGGTTTAAGATACTGGACTCTGAAACCAGAGATGAGTTTATATCAGAATGTTCCAGATTCTTGGCAAATCCTGAATTTCAGGCCACCAATATTTCCACTTGGAGTGCTCAGATTGCTTACAATCTTTTCCAAGGGGATCTGTTTGTGTGGGCGGATGAGTGTGCCAGACACGTGAATCTGAGACATAACCCTCGCAGATTTCTGAGTCATGTATTTTCTCGTAAGCTTAGAATTCCCCTGCCAGGTCATTTCTATGAGTTTTTTCCTGCAGAGCATGATGCTGATCAGATTAGGTTATGCAACATTTCAGTGTCATTACCATATGTTAATGAATTGGTGCTTGCAGGCCAATCTGCTGATTTGGTTTGTCTGCCAAAAGATTTGTTGCCCATAGCAACCACAAATGGAGAGGTTATTTCTGTCAAGTCTGAAATGTGCAAAACCATTCAGTATGATAATGATGTTTACAATGATGTTTCTCAGTCTCCGGGTTTTTTGCCCCAATCCAAAGCTTTTGTGGATCCTTTAATAGGCAGAATTATTTTCTATATTAAAGGAGTAAAAAAGTCTATGCATGTACCTGACCCCAACCCATATGAGAGCTACTTGGATACTGGCTTGTTTGAACCTCCATTTGCCTCATGGGACATTGGGGCCTTGATGGAGGAATTTGATTTTGATTGGAAAGCCTTTTGCGATTTTTACATCGCAAAAAGCGAAGATGTCTTGAATGATTGTCTCGATTCTATGTACCTTTTGATTGATTCCGATGAATGTGACGAGGGTGATGTGGATCTGATGATTTATGTATGGCAGACGATTTTGGATGAGTTGCACACACACCAATCAATTGATTCCAACAAAGAGACATCGTTGTCGGATGATTGTTCCTGCCTTTCTGGGGTAAAGCATGTGAGTCTTGACATTGTGCGATCTGAAATGAATGAGAGTACCATTGTGCTTGATTCCTGTGCGAATCCTGAAAGATTCTCTCCTGACTGCATGCAGTTTGAATCGGTGCGATCTGATGCCTGTTTCTCGGATGTTCCTGCAGATTGTGATCGGCATGGATGTGGCAGTTTTCTCAAGGATGTGTGGGACCCCTTGTCATTTAGAGACAGATCTTTAAGATCTTTCATCTGTGATCCTGCTATGGGGAAAATTCCTAAATTATGCAGCATCAAAAGTAAAATTAATATGTCTAATACAATTTTTCCTGATGTTGTCGCTATTTCTACTGCAAATGCGTCTTTGTCTCACCCTGTTCACACCTGTAAGAGCCTGTTGCCTGGTGACAGTTGCTCCAGTGTTTCTGTCCTGAACGCCTTACAGTCTGCCCCGCAGATCGCGGAGGTTTGCGCTATGGAAGCGTCAGTTTCACAACCTAAAGTGATTTTTGATTCGCAAGTTTTGCGTTCTGACTCTCGGATTTGACATTGTTAGCCGAATCTAAGAGTTAGACAGCGCTTCGGTTTTGCGAATCTGATGCTGAGGCTTCTTTGCTTTGCCCAGAGAAGCTTTCTCTGAATCTGCCCTGTACCATGAATGAAAACATGATCTCCACTCGCACTGACATTTGTGAGTCCCTTTCTTGTTCTGAGGAAAATGCTGATTCTTCACCCTGTACTCTGGATGAGTTAATATGGCCTTGTTTAGAGTCTCCTGCAGTGTTCCTAGAGGCTCGTCTAGGTATTGCTACTATACTCACCTGTTTTTCTGCAGTTCTGGAGTTGCAAGCTAGTTTGACTGCTACGCAGAATTCTGGGTGCAGTGAGATTAAAGTTAGGGAGTCAGTGTGTGTTCCAGTAAATATTCCTGTACATTCATGATGATGAAATTCAGTCTCAGTTTATGGTGGAACCTTCCCTGGGACATCTGCCCTGTCCACAAAATAAAGTTCCAGTTTTGCCCTGTACCATGGATAGTTCAGAATCCTTCTTAGAAAACTTGGAAAATGATGTTCCTGAGGTCTTGTCTGATGTCCTGGAGACCTCCGAGTTCCTCCCAAAGGGTGCAGAACTTGTAGGAGATATCTCCTGCCCCCCAAGTCCTTCTGAGGTGTTGCCCACTTCAGTAGGCATTGCTGTTGTGCTGACTACCTTTGCAGCTCTGGTGGAGCTTCACTCATATGTAGTCAATGATGATATTACAGTCACAGAAAATCCTGAATTTAAGTCTGAGTCTTCTTTTGAAAGACCAGTACCTGTGACCTCCACTCATGATGATTTTCTGCCCGGTACTGGTTTTGGTCTTGTCGTGTCGGACTCTGAGGTTGGCAGTTCCCCGACATGTTCTAAGGTTCCTCCTGTGCTGGTGTACCCCAATGTGCTCTGTGACCCAGAAAGCCCAAGTGTGCTTCGGTTACCAGCATGCTCAGATGCTTCCTCGGTGGAGACATGCTCTGATATGGTCTGCCTGCTTGCATGCCCAGAAGTGGTCCCTGAAAGTTCTGATCTTGATGGGTGTCCTCATAATTCTGAATCCAGAATAGTCATTGGTTCCATAGGAGGGCTTGATAGTTCTCCATGTGAGCCTGGTGATTGTTCTGCCCTCTTGGGATCTCTGTGGAGCTTCAAAAGGTTCTAGGAGATTCCGGGAGAAATTTTGCTTGGTACCCTGGATAAGATCAACAGTGGCTTTTGTGTTGTAAGGGACACTTCGAACAGGTATTTTTAACGCGAGAAGGATGAGCAGACATATCTATATAACAATATCTCTATAAATACCACCATGGGCTAATAAAGAAGGGGGAAGGTCACCGACCTGAATAATACTAGAACAACCAGCAAGAAAGGCTAAAAGGTCCCCCTATTATATTATATATGTTAGTGCCATAATAAGCAAAAAGGTTCCAAGTCAGATTGCAAGATATATACAAAAACTTTATTGAAGTTGCCAACTACAACCAACAATAAAAACAATTAAAAACAAGGCGGTCAGGCCTGGACTAATATGGCCCTTAATAAGTAATAAGTTTGCTGAGCCAGATGCTGATATCATAAAAACTATGCCCTACCTGGGAGTCTCTGTAGTCTAGATCAACAGTGTTACAACAATGAAATAATGAAAGCGTTATAATAACACTGGACCACAGTAAGTCTCCCACGGAAGGCATACACAAATAAAATCCTCAAACAACAGCTGTCGCTAATAAAGTGCTAGTGCCATAATTAATAATTCATGTGTAACCATATATCAAAAATAGGTAAAAAGTAGTGCAAAATAGTGAATAAGAATAAGTGAGGTAGATAGAACTGGCACAGTATGTGCATGAACAAGGGCAAGAAACGCCAGTAGAGTGGTGAAGTGTAGAAAAATTCAGCAACAGTAAGAAGAAGAGGATTGACGCAAGAGGCTCACCTATAATGAATTGATAAACTTGCCAGGCCTGATCGCAGCGGCGCTGCCCACGCCGTCCACTAGTTCCGCCGAAGCTGCAAAGGACAATACTAAAAGGGAGCTGGCGCCATTTATACCCTAAAGCGCAGACGCGGCTGCGTCAATTGGCTTAACCTCACGCGCCGTCTTGACGTCAGCGCGAGAGGTCAGCCAAACGTATGGTGAAATGCATGGACACCTATTGGTACGCATAAAGAGAAAATATCCGCCATCTAGTGGGCAAAGTAGGAAATGCACATAGAAAGATGCTAAGAATCGTAAGAGTACACATTAGGCTAAACATCCGCCATCTAGTGGACAAAAAAGATACTACATGCGATTCATGCAAAAACATACAAAAATTATTGTACATACTCAGCCGCCGTCTAACATACAAAAGGGAATCAATAGTTATACACTTTACAACAACAAAATATCCTGCATCAATCAAAGCAATCTGAATGGAAAAAACTCTCTCAATAATGGAGCAAAAGAATATTTCTGACATTCAAGTGTGAATGTATATTATATATGAATATGAAATATTCAAATCAGATCACATATGCGAATAGATGTTTATATTAGGAATGTCCTTAAAAATCTTCTCAGAAGTAACTCCGTGTTTTTCAAAGCAGAGGAAGGACCAGCAAACCAAGGATAAAAATGATCTCCAGGTCAAGAATATCCACGATAACTATAAAAATAAAAACAAAAACAAAGGGACATCATTAGAGACCCTAACACTCAAGGATACTCCTCAGACATCCCCCAAGAAGGCAAATACTTTTTTCATTCTTTCCCCCCATTCTTCTCTCTCATTTAGGCAGGGCATGACCCCAAAAGGCACATAGCAGATAGGGTAAAGGTGAGAAAAAAGTCCAATCCTCTCACCTAAGACTGTAGAATGTCAAGAGACATGTCCACATCTACTCACAAAATGGGGACAAGACAAGATCTAATAATAAAAAGCCCTCATCCCAGCTTGGGAGTATCTGAACGTTCCAGTGTAATAAAGGAAATAAATAGTCCAGCTTCCTTACCCAAAGCTGTAGCATTTCAGTGTATTGGAGAAAGTCCAGCTTTCTTACCTTAAAGCTGTAAGAAATCACTAGAGTAAGAAAAAGGAGATACTATGGTGAACTATAAAACATGCATCTATTGTCACAAGTAGCAACCCATATTAAAATCTTCATTTAGGCCTAGAGGAGCTTTCGTACCCAATTTATGAATCCACCGCAGCTCCCATTGTAACATCTTGACAACAGAGTTCCCACCCCTATTATTAGGTTGTAGTCTTTGAAGTCCATAAACCTTCCAATTCTCTATTTTACTATATGGACATGTTAATGTATGTGCTGCTACTGTTGTTAGCATTTTTTCATCCAAATGATCCCTAAATGCCAATTTCATATTGGAACAATGTTTCTGAATTCTGGTCTTTAAGGGATTTTTTGTTTGACCAACGTATCTTTTAGTGCAGCCACATTCAAGAAGGTAAATAACCCATGAGGTTTGACAGTTGATAAAGTCATAGAGCACAATACTAGAGTTGTCCCTGTAATTCAATATCGTCTTAGTGGGCGGCATTAATGAACATATTGAGCAGCCACCACAAGGATAACTGCCCCTTGTGCTCAACATTCTCTGTGGATATGTATAATGACTGTGACAAAGCTTGTCCTTTAGAGTTGGTGCTCTTTTTGCTGTAACCGACGGTCTTGGAGTAATATATTGTTTGATCACTGGATGACTCTGCAGGATTTTCCAATGGGATTTGAGGACACCATATATTTCATTCCAACCTTCATTATATGTAGTGATTAATCTCACTAAGTTGTCACCATTGTTTTTACCTTTATACTTATTGGTTTTTAAAAGCTCCTCTCTTGATGTAAATCTTGCCCTTCTCCAAGCCTTTTTTATGCACTTATTGGGGTAACCTCTATCCTTAAATCTTTCTGCTAACTTATTTGCTTGCCTTTCAAATTCTTCATTATTAGTACAATTGCGTTTGATTCTCAAGAATTGTCCAGTGGGTATGCCACATTTCGTAGCTTTGGTGTGGAAGGAGGAATAATGCAGGAGACTGTTGACAGACGTGCTTTTACGATATAATGTGGTATTCAAGTAACCCTCAGGTCCTTTAAAGATCTTTATATCCAAGAAACTCACTTCATCCTGGGAAACATCAAAAGTAAGATGTATATTAAGATCGTTATCATTGATGGTCAATATAAATTCTTGTAATAGATCAACATTGCCTTGCCACAAAATGAAGACGTCGTCGATGAAACGATGCCACCCCGCAATAGCGGGGTGGAATCGCTGCAGCGACGACGCCCACACGTGCTCTCTTTCCCACCACCCAAGAAAGAGGTTGGCCACTGAGGGCGCACATTTGGCCCCCATGGCCACACCCCTTATCTGTAGGTAGTAGACACCATTGAAAAGGAAATAGTTGTGCGTCAGTACAAACTCCAGTAAATCCAACAACCAGAGATTTCTCCGGCAATTATCAGTTGACTCCAACTTGACTTCGAACAGGTATTGTGGCAGGTTTGGTATTTTTGAACGCTCCCTGGAAGGTGGTGGGTATTGTTTGGAGGGTGTCGATGGCTTCTTCTCTGGCGTTCACAGTCCTGATGGGTGTTATACTGAGACTGGTAGTACTGATGGGCATGTTTCGGTGGCGTCTGCTTCCGATGAGGTCGGTTTCGGCTGGACTGTCTCTGGAATTGGGCCTTGTCGGGCTGCCCCGACCTTCATGAGTCTTCAGTTAGAGTCTTTTGTTAATATCAGTTTAGAGGCTCGTCTGGAATCCGACCCTAGAGGGGAGGAAGGGGTACTGTAATGATCCGCCCAGCTGGATGCACTGGCAGACAGCTGTTTGACCATTCCTCTAGTCTGTGGGCTGCAGGTCTCTGCAAGAGAGACCTGGTTTTCCATTACAAGTTTCTGGTCTGTTCTGCTGCTGGGGAATTTGCATACACTCGTTATGCAAATCCCTTACCTGCCTCCTTTGATGACTGGCAGTATAAAGAGCTATGTTTCCCAGAGTCCTTTGCTGGTCATAAGAGTTATTTCCTGTGTAACACTCGCCTGGAGTGTCAGCCTTGCTCTTTGTTTGAAGATTAGCCTAGAGTAATTCCTGGAACTGCACTAGGCTGTTTCCCTAGTGCAGTTAGGATTGCATATCTGTTTTGTTTGTCTGTTGCGATTGTCCTGTCCCAGCGGTGGTTGACAGGAAGTCGTTCTGATCTTTGTTCTTGGAGTATAGCTGGAGCAGCGGTTGCTACCAGCTATCTCATCTGTTCTGTCTCGCCTGGATCGCACTCGCCTTGCGCTAGTGCTGTGGATCAGTCTCTCTCACTTATTCTTGTTTTCGTGTATCTGTCTTGTTTGCTACGAACGCTTGCTGGAGGCTCGTTGAGGTAACCGTTAAGCAAGCACTCGCGTCCTCTGTTTCATGTATGTCTGTCGGTGGTTAGTTAGGCGTGCTTGTCTCTGTTGTGCTTATCACGCGTGCACTGTTGCGAATGAGTGCGGTGTTCGTGTTTAGCTAGCGTTTGTTATTTTCCTTATCTTCTCATTGTATGATTTGCTGTGCCTTTGCTACCCTCGTGCTCTGCCTTGCTGTAGCCTTGTGTCACCTCTGGCAATCACCTCTCTCGCGATTGCGTTCCTACTTCATATCTGCTGTTGTGTATGCACCGTCGCGGGTTGGCGACTAGTTTGCTGGACACACATACCCTCTGTCGCTTTGATCTCTCTCTTTCAGGGCTATCTTGCCCTGCGTTTCTTCCCTTCGTGCAATTCCTGTCTGGTGTGTGTGGCAGGGCAGAGGAGCTGTTCCTCTGCACTCCACAGCTCCACCTGTCGACAGGAATTTCCCTCTACAGGTGCATTGCACCTCTTGCTGGGTTCCCTCAAATTACACGCTTGTGGAGGATTTCCGCAATGTCAGCGCACGTCTTGTGCGCTGATCATGGAGATCAGATTGTAAATAGAATCGTAATCGAATCGTATAAAGAATCGTATCGTGTAGATTGGGCTTAAGATATCCAGTCATGCAATTCCCCTATGCATGACTGGATACCTTAGTTTAACACAGTTTCACATCACTGCACTTCCCTGTTCATGTATTTAACTAAAACATCCCTAGTGGTCAGCTCTTGCAGACAGCAACGCATTACTGTGAGTGATATCTTATCTCAACAGTTATGGATTAGTGAGGTAGATCAATACACTGAAATAAATATCTAGCTGAAGAGACTGTGGCCAATTCAATTACCATAGCTTTTTCCCCTAAATGTTCTCATAGGAGATATGTCCACACTTTATCAATAAAATGCCTTCCAAAGTCACTAGCAAGCAAGAAAATACTCAAAATAAATTTGTCAGTACTTTTTTCCCTACTTTTTGGCACTTTTTCAGAATTATCTCCTAGGAGAAAAGGTGAATTAGATGGGGTTTTTTTGTCATTTTTTTCTATTCGTCCTCAAGTTTTCTTGTAGATTTTTTTTTTTCATTTACTTAAAGTTAACTTTTCAGCAATTGAAAAAGTAGGTTAAAAGTATTGGTAAAATCATTTTTTTGCGGTGGTTTAAAATGCGCTTTGAGTCCTATGGGAGAAAAGTGCTTTACAAAAGTTATTCTATTATTGTATTGTATATAAAAAGGCATTTTAACCAGTTCACCCCCAAGAGTTTTTACTCTAACGGACCAGAGCAATTTTCACTTGTCAGTGCTCCTCCCTTTTATTCCCTAATAACTTTATTACTACTTATCACAAGAAAATGATTTATACCTCGTTTTTTTCACCACCAATTAGGCTTTCTGTGGGTAGTACATTTTGCTGAGAATTTTTTTTATTATAAATGCGTTTTAATGGGAAAAAACAAAAAAAAAGAGAAAAAAATCATTATTTCTCAGTTTTCAGCCATTATACTTTTAAAATTAAACATTCTCCTGTGGATAAAACAAATATATTTTATTTGCCCAGTTGTCCCGATTATTAAACCATTTAAATTATGTCCCTATCACAATGTATGGCGACAATATATTATTTTGAAATATAGGTGTTATTTTTCTGTTCTGTTTTTTTTTCTTCTGGCCATAATTACAAGCCCCTATATAATAAATTAAAATTAATTTCCCCCCATAAAACATAGATTAAAAAAGGCAACTATTTATTTATTTATCTGAAGCTGTTTTTTTTTTTTACAAGTGGTTTTTTTTTTTTTTGGGGGGGGGGGGGGGAAGGGTTGGAAGTGTAATTTAATCAATTGTATTAATAGTATGTATGTAATTGTGTATATTGGTAGGTGAACAGAGGCGCCAGAAGGATAAAAGTACATACAATTTTTAAAAAATTGCTGGGAGGAAGTGGTGGACTCGCCTCCATTAAAGCAGACACCAAGGACTGTAAATGTATAGATATACACATTTATTGAAAATACCCCAAAGATGCAATGCGTTTCGCGGGCCTGAAGAAGTGGGCTATGCCCGCGAAACGCGTTGCATCTTTGGGGTATTTTCAATAAATGTGTATATCTTTACATTTACAGTCCTTGGTGTCTGCTTTAACGGAGGCGAGTCCACCACTTCCTCCCAGCAATTTTTTAAAAATTTTATGTACTTTTATCCTTCTAGCGCCTCTGTTCACCTACCAATATATTTGAGTCCACCCCAGGTGGAGGGGTGATCTACCCCCTTTCTTCCTATCTACAGAGAGCGACTTCTTAATCCTGAGTGAGGACAGGTCTAATCTCCTCACCTGCCTAATGAGTGGTTAGTGGTTACCTAGGTGGTAACCCGTGTTTGTGAGTATTACCATCTCACTGTTTCATTTATCCAATCAATTTTGACATACTACACCATATTGGGCTCTCGATTTCTCTTTAACTTTATGTAATTGTGTATGTATGTACTTTGTACCTGTAATATACTTTTTGGCCACAAGATGGCGCTAGTGAACACTCTCCCATATAGGAAGTGATCACTTTTTTTTTTTTTACACTTTAACACTTTATTAAATTGTTACAGTTTCCTGTTTTTGTGAATGGATGCGGCCGCTGTTCGTGGTCGCGTCCATTCACTCCAGGCAGTGCGATTGGGTAGAGGACCGCTCGGTCCTCTTCCCCAATCACCCAGCACGGGAACCCGATGGAAACGGCGGCGGTAGCATGTGCGGAGCGGCGGCGGGAATGCGCGACGTATTAAAACGTCATGTTGCCATTAACAGGCAAAAGCATGACGTTTTAATACGTTAGTTTGCAGGCAAATGGTTAATGAAAAGGTGTGAAAAAACACAATTGAATAAGGGCCTGTATATTTTATGCACCAACGGATATCAGTTGTGAGTTCTCTAACCTATAGGTCCACTTTTGTAAGGAAAATATTCTAGATTCTTTACCTGTAAAGAATAATAAAAATGAAAGTTTGGTGCAGTTAAAGTCAATCAAAGAGTGGGACTGTTGCCATGGCTGCTTGGACACATAACTTGTGTTTTTCTCGAAATCACACACACATGCACACGCTCACAAACACACATTTTTCTCCTAAGTTCTTCTAGAAGACAATTTTTTGTCTTTTGTGTAAAATAACATTTCAGTACTCTGCAATTGACGAAGTACCAAAAACTAAGTGAAAAATAAGGTGTGAAGATATCACCTATGGCCCATATGCAATTCACTTTTTCTTCTGAGTTGTTGTCTAGGAGATCATTTTCACATCCTTTTAAATAACTTTTAAGCATTTTACAATTGAAAAAGTAGCTAAAGGTTGGTGAAAAGGTACTATTAAAATTTTTTTATTTGCTTGCTAGTGGTTTGAAAGGCATTTTATTACTAGAGATGGCCCGAGCTTCCGATTTTCGAAAGTTCGGTTCGCGCGAACTTTCGCGAACCGCAATAGACTTCAATGGGGAGGCAAACTTTTAAAACTAGAAACATTTATACTGGCCACAAAAGTGATGGACAAGATGTTTCAAGGGGTTGAACACCTGGAGGGGGGCATGGCGGAGTGGGAAATGCGCCAAAAGTCCCAGGGAAAAATCTGGATTGAACACAAAGCAGCATTTTAAGGGCAGAAATCACATTGAATGCTAAATTGCAGGCCTAAAGTGCTTTAAAACATCTTGCGTGTGTATACATCAATCAGGGAGTGCAATTAGAGTACTGCTTCACACTGACACACCAAACTCACTGTATAACGCACCGCAAACAACTGTTTGTGTAGTGATGGCCGTGCTGGACTGGTGCGCACCAGGGCGAGAGTGCAGGCCTTGGCGGTTTTCAAGTCCATATGGTCGCTAGGCTGTGGTAGCTCAATGATAGAACAACAGTGACTGTCCAGCTGATCCAATTTGGTCTGTCCACAATGAAGCAACAACCTTTTTATCTTCCTCATCATCCGAGTCTGACTCCTCTTCCCCACACGACTCTTCCTCCTCCTCCTCCCTCTGTGCTGCCACAGGTGTTGAGGAAACATCTGGTTCTGATGTGAATTGATCCCAAAACGCTTCCTCCCATAACTGTTCCTCTTCACGCTCCTCCACAGTTTGATCCACCACTCTACACATGGCACGCTCCAGGAAGTAAGTGTACGGGATCCAGTCGCTGATGGTGCCTTCACTGCAACTCACCAGGTTGGTCACCTCCTCAAACGGCCGCATAAGCCTGCATGCATTTTGCATGAGTGTCCAGTTGTTGGGCCAGAACATCCCCATCTCCCCAGATTGTGTCCTTCTACTGAAATTGTAGAGGTACTGGGTGACGGCTTTCTCCTGTTCTAGCAGGCGAGAGAACATAAGGAGGGTCGAATTCCAGCGAGTCAGGCCATCGCAAATGAGGCGTCTCACCAGCAACTTGTTTCTACGCTGAATCTCGGCAAAGTGTGCCATGGCTGTGTAAGACCGCCTGAAATGCCGACACAACTTCTTGGCCTGCTTCAGGACGTCCTCTAAGCCTGAGTATTTTGACACAAATCTTTGAATGACTAGATTCAGCACATGTGCCACGCAGGGTACATGTGTCAGCTTTCCCAAATTCAAAGCGGAAATGAGATTGCTGTCGTTGTCACACACCACGTTGTCGATCTCCAGCTGGTGCGGGGTCAGCCACTGATCCACCTGTTTTGTTAAGAGGAGCCAGGAGAGCTGTTCAGTGTGACTCTCCACTTTGAGGCAAGACATGTCTAAGATGGCGTGACACTGTTGTACCTGGCATGCAGCATAGGCCCTGGGGCAATGGGGCTGTGTAGCTGGAGAGGAGATCACAGCACCAGTAGAGTTGAACTGCCACTCAGCCAAGGAGGAGGAGGATGACAACAGCAAAGAGGATGTAGCAGGAGGAGAGGGGGTGGCAGGAGGCCTGCCTGCAAGCCGTGGAGGTGTCACAAGTTGTCCGCTGCACAGCCATGTACTCCCTGCTTGCCATCAGTCACCAGGTTGACCCAATGGGCTGTGTAAGTAATGTACCTGCCCTGACCATGCTTGGCAGACCAGGCATCCGTGGTCAGGTAGACCCTTGACCCAACACTGTGTGCCAGGGATGACACCACTTGCCTCTCAACTTCATGGTACAGTTTGGGTATCGACTTTTTAGAGAAATAATTGCGGTCTGGCATCTTCCACTGTGGTGTCCCAATGGCCACAAATTTACGGAAGGCCTCAGAGTACACCAGCTGGTATGGTAACAGCTGGCGAGCTAACAGTTCCGCCAAGCCAGCTGTCAGACGCCGGGCAAGGGGGTGACTGGCAGAAATTGGCTTCTTCCGCTCAAAGATTTCTTTCACAGACACCTAGCTGCTGTGGGCAGAGGAGCAGAAACCGCTCAAGGTCAGAGGCGGAGTGGAGGAGGGTGGCTGTGAAGGTGCAAGGGAGAAAGCGGCTGAAGATGATGCACCTGAAGGAGGAAGAGTAGAAGGATGGCTTTTCTTTTGTGTGCTGCTTTTGCTCAGGTGCACTTCCCATTGCAGTGTGTGCCTTTTCTCCATGTGCCTTCGTAAGGTACTTGTCCCTATGTGGGTGTTGGCCTTTCCACGGCTCATTTTTTGGAGGCAGAGAGTACAGATAGCATTGCTCCGATCGGAGGCAGACACATTAAAAAATTTCCAAACCGCTGAGCCCCCCTGGGGTGATGGCACTATGGTGGCATCAGCAGCTGACGTTGAAGGCCATGTTGGTTGGCTGTACATAGGTGGTGATACATGGCGCTGGACACTGCCACCAGCTGTTTCTGATGACGAGCTCCCCCTGCTTCTTTCAGGAACTCGTCTCCTCCTACTCTCCTACTCCTCTCTGACTCCCCCTCTGAACTGTCCCCCTGTTCATCTCCTCTATTGGGAACGTACTTGGGATCCGTATCATTGCCATCATCATAATCATCCTGCCCAGCTTCGCTTGCCTCAGACACCTCCAAAACTGCACCAACAGCAGGTACAGTGGGTTGCAAAATTATTCGGCCCCCTTGAAGTTTTCCACATTTTGTCATATTACTGCCACAAACATGAATCAATTTTATTGGAATTCCACATGAAAGACCAACACAAAGTGGTGTACACATGAGAAGTGGAACGAAAATCATACATGATTCCAAACATTTTTTACAAATAAATAACTGCAAAGTGGTTCTACAAAGTATTGACTCAGGGGGCCGAATTGCAGTTATTTATTTGTAAAAAATGTTTGGAATGATGTATGATTTTCGATCCACTTCTCACATGTACACCACTTTGTATTGGTCTTTCACGTGGAATTCCAATAAAAATTGATGCATGTTTGTGGCAGTAATGTGACAAAATGTGGAAAACTTCAAAGGGGGCGAATACTTTTGCAACCCACTGTACTTCATCCTCCTCCTCCTCACACGTTACGTCCATAGTGTCGCCTAACTCAGACATATGAGGTGGTGTAACTTGCTTAGCGCCTTTATCTGGTTGTGTGTGCACCTGTCACACCTGTCACACACACACACAGGTACCGAGCAGGTACAGGGACACTGCGTGCGCTCACGTAGGTAGGTGGGTGCACAGTGAACAACAGGTAGGTATATGCAGTGATGGATATTACAATGTGCACCTGTCACACACAGACAGGTACCGGACAGGCACAGTGACACTGCATGCGGTCATGTTGGTAGGTGGGTGCACAGTGAACAACAGGTAGATATATGCAGTGATGGGTATTACAATGCACACTTGTCACACACACAGAGAATCACTGAATGTGCTGGGCCTGGCAGTGGCACACACAGTAGGAATTACCAAGGCTGTCTATGCAACACAAGTGTCAGTGGGACAAAAAAAAAAGATCACAAGAACATAAGATTAGCTCTCAAAAGAGCTGTTGAGGGGTGCTTTTTTAGCAATAAGAATCAGCAAGGAGCAAGCTAAGAAGCCTACAAGAGCCTAACTAAGCTTTCCCTATGAGAGTCTGCAGTAGCTTTCCTTTCTCCAATTAATGCAGGCACACGAGTGAGTCCAAAGCCTGATGCTGCCTGCCTTTTATAAGGGGGGCAGTGGCTCCAATAGGGAGTGTAGCCTGATTGGCTACAATGTGCCTGCTGACTGTGATGTAGAGGGTTAAAGTTTACCCTCATAATGCACTATGGGGGCGAACCGAACTTCCGGAAAAGTTTGCGGTTCTCCACGATTGCGAACCCCAGAAGTTCGCCGGGAACCGTTTGCCAGCGAACTGTTTGGGCCATCTCTATTGATGACAACATGTGAAAATATCACCTAGGAGAAAAATGAATTACATATGGGCCATTATGTTCACACAATGGCCCATATGCAATGAACTTTTTCTCCTCAGTTATCTCCTAGGAGATAATTTTTTATATTCCTTCTGAAAATAACTTTTCAGCATTTTACAATTGAAACAGTACCTAGTTGAAAACTCAGGAGAAAAATCGAATTGCATATTAGCCATTGTATATTTGTACTTAAAGTTACATGTCCTTGTTTTTCATGGTGCGTCTCCTTCAGTAACTATATTTTTCAATATTTTCTCCATAAAACATATACTATAGTTTTATTTTAAATCTTATGATATTTAGGTTGCAAAAAATAAATAAAAGGTAATATAAAATAGATGATATTTGATTTGATTTTCCATAATTTTTGCTGCTATATTTTATTTTTATTTTTTACAGCCCGATATTCATTCTACTTTAACATTTCAATTTTGATATGATGAAATAAAAACTTTATAAATAAAACATCTGTATATTGCTTTTCTATACATGGCAAATAGAAAATTACAACCACTCAGCTTGCAGACAGGGTAGCAGCTAAAATGTAACGCACTGAATTAGACAAAACTTGAAAAAGGCCCAAGCTGATTCCCAGAGCTGAAATTTGATTTATACCAGATCCTCGAGTATCAACACAGCTTTCACTCCAACATTTTGTCATATCCTGTTTTCAATGTCTTTAGGGTTGAAATGTATTCTCCAAACTATACAGACAAGTTTAGTGTTTAAAAGCAGTTTAACAGGAGTCCCAGTGAAAAGTAAAAAAAAAAAAAAAGAAAGAAAGAAAGAAAGAAAAAGCATAATAAGCTCATTGAAAAAAAAATTGCTGACAATTATATTTCCCTGCTATGCCACTTAATACAGTGAAGTCAGAGAAGTAAACTAAAGTGCAGAATGTAATGTACGTGCAAATTATAAACAAAAAGTTAAGTTAGTAGGGGAAAAAAAGAGAAAATCACACATTTTAATGGAAATCTAAGAATGATTCATAATGGAAGCTTTCAGAGATTTTCCAGCATATTTAGAGGAAGAGGGTACAGCATATATTTATATTTGGACAAGAAAACACCCAGGCCCATATGCAATTCACTTTTTCTCCTGAGTTTTCTCCTAGGAAATAATTTTCATCCTCTCTTTTAAAAACGTTTAATCATTTTCAATTGAAACAGTACCTAATAGCTGATGAAAAAGCACTAGCAGAATAATTGTAAGTATTTATTTCCTTACTTTTGGTTTAAAAGGCATTTTATCACAAGGGCCCATATGCAATCCACTTTTTCTCCTGAGTTTTCTCCTAGGAGATAATTTTTCATCTTCAATTTAAAATAACTGATTAGCACTTTGCAATGGAAAAAGTACCAAAAAGTAGCTGAAAAAGTTCTGACAAAATTATTATGAGTATTTGTTTGCTTGCTAGTGGTCTAAAAGGCATTTTATTTACAAGTTGTGAAAATATCACCTGGAAAACTTAGGAGAAAAAGTGAACTGCAACAGGCCCAAGGTGTGAAAATATCACCTAGGAGAAAACTCAGGAGAAAAAGAGAGAGAGAGAGAGAGAGAGAGAGAGAGAGAGAGAGAGAGAGAGAGAGAGAGAGAGAGAGAGAGAATAAAGTACAAGATAAAATGTCATGCAATGACGTTTAAGCCTTAGAGACCACACAATTCATGTACAAGTCAGTCTTCAGGAAGGGTTCAGGAAGGGTACCCGATGATGGGGGTGCATAATAAAGTTGTATGAACTAGGGAGAGAGCACCCTGCCAGCATAGCAGAGCAAGCTATGGCACTGAAAAGGGGGGGGGGGCTTTGAGTTGGGATCTTTTTGAGGGCTTTTTTGAAGGTGTTAAAGGATGGGGCGAGCCTAAAATGGGTGGATAAAGGAAGTTTCAAAGAGTGGAGGCAGCGCTTGAGTCCTGCAAGGGAGGGGGGGCTCAGGTCATTAGAGGAAAGAGGGGGCGAATGGGTGTATCTCCGTGGATGAGTTCATGTAAGTTGGGCAGGTCTTGTGTACAGATTTGTGATCCTGGAGTGGATAGGGAGCCAGTGGAAGAATTTACAGAGTAGAGTCTTAGAGGTGCAGCGATGAAAAGAATGGGTCAGTGCAAGAAACCCCAAGTGGTTGATAATGGACATTAGTAAGTCAGACCATTTATGTATAAATGAATGACCCAATACAACTATTTTTGAAGCTATACCACCAGGGCTAGTTCTAAACTTTTTGCTGCCTGAAGCAATACATTGTGAGTACTGCCCCCCCCCCCACCCCCATATGTGCAAAGCTGTACTGGAGAGGAGAGACACATCAGGCTGTTCATTGAAGACACTGGCACTACGTTATGGATACAGGATGCTGTCTGAAGATCCCATCACTGGAATGCTGAGAGCGAGTGAGTGAAGGGGTGCCATATATTTAGAGGGGAGGGGGAGATGGGGAATGCGAGGAGGAGAGCTGCCTCTTGCCGCCCTCTAATCGTTGCCACACTGAAGCGCGTGATTCACGTTGCTTCATGAAAGCACTGCCCCTGTATACCACAAACCTTTAAAGGACACCTGAAGCAAGAGGGATATTGAGGCTGCCACATTTAACTTCTTTTAAGTAACACCAGTTGCCTGGCTATCCTGCTTATCCTCTGTCTCTAATACTTTTAGCCATAGACCGTGAACAAGAAGGCAGCAGATCAGGTGTTTATGACATTATTGTCAGATCTGGTAAGATTAGCTGCATGCTTGTTTCTGGTGTTATTCAGACACTATGGCAACCAAACAGATCAGCCGGGCTGCCAGGCAGCTGGTATCACTTAAAAAAATGAAATAAATATGTCAATCTCCATATACGTCTCACTTCAGTTGTCCTTTAATGTTTTACTTTTCATCCCTTGAGTTTGTCCAGCAAAACAAATAATTTGATTATACAGTGTGGTAGTTCCTACAACCTATTATTTATGATATCCTTTATGCTGCCCATAAAAGTACTACTAGAGATTAAATGTGTATATCAACTCATGACATGCCCAAAATGATGGGCATGTATCAAAACTAGAATCAGCTTTATTTACCAAGTAGGCCATGGGTAGCACTTGGAAAAGTAGTTTTGGTACATACAGGCATTAACAGTAGTACAATTTAACAGACCTAGAAAGAGAGTTAACAGACATGAACATGGGAGGATAGGGGATTTGTCTAGGGGGGGTGGGGGTTGAATTCAGGGGAAGGACAGCTTGGGGAAAGGAGGAGTTCCTGTGCCTGGAAGATTTGGTGGGGATGGATCTGTAGCGGTGGTCTTGTGAGAGAAGGTTGAAGTAGTGTAGTGAAGTAGTGACTGCCGGGGTTTGGAGGGAGTTTGGAGGGAGTTTGTTATCTTGTTGGCCCTAGTCCACCATCTAGAGGTTGAAGGTGGACCAGTGGTGACAGGGTTGTCCCAATGATACTTTCTGCAGTATTGCTGACCCTTTTGAGTTTATACATGTTGCATACGGATGAGCCTGCATACCAGATGTTGAAAGAGGAGCAGAAGACTGATTCAATGGTGGCAGAGTAGAAACTTTTCCAGTGGTCGCAGTAATAGGTGGCTTCCTGACTTTTTGTGAGCCACACCTAAAGATTGCTTAAAGTGTACCTGAGAGGAGAAGAAAGAAAGATTTGATACTTACCCGGGGCTTACTCCAGCCCCACAAGCACTGCTGAGTCCCTCGCCAGCCACTCAAGTGCCTGCATTCTCCTCTTATCAGCCCTGGTAATTTTGCTCAGTCGGGTCAGTTGGGCTCTTCTGACGTGATTGAGCAAGATTACCGTGACAGATAGCTGGAGAACGGAGGCACTCGGGAGGATGGTGAGGGACTCAGCAGTGCTTATAGGGCTGGAGGAATCCCTGGGTGAGTATAAAATCTCTCTTCTCCTCTTAGGGTTACTTACGTTAAATTGTAACTAGGTTTATAGTACACAAATCTGAAAAGTGAACAAAATTAATGTTTTTGATTATTGGGCAGGCAAGCGTACATTTGACCTACTTCATTTTATATCAGAAGGTTCACTGTACTATGTTGCAAAGTACTGTCTGTCAATTACATTTCACAATGTTCATCTGGAAATAGTTACATTTTATGCATTTTCCAAGTATCTTTCTACAAAGTCATATAAAAGACAAGAAAGTGTGTGGAACACTTGGCTACTGGATGTAGCTGTAAATAGTAGATGTATGCTAGATTAATTAAATCAAATTTAAACATGTGTCTAGTTAATGCGGTCCACAAGTGACAAGCATTCATGGAAATTCAGGCGACAATGACACTGTTACAACTTTAGGCTAATCCTTTAGAACAGTAATGCATGAATTATGTCATCAAAATACCAGTAGAGTTCATTCTAAATTCATGTAAAACATGTAAGCTAAAGAGAAAATGCCACAACAAATATAATTGCATGAGTACCACTCATGTGGTGGTTTAAAACATGTATATACTTCCAAGGGCGTAACTACAAGGGATCAGCCCCTGAGACTGCAGGGGGGTCCAGAGCTGTAAGGGGGCATTAATTTGAAAAGGGCACCTGATGTAGCCGAGAAACATAAAATCGGTTATTAAAAAGGCGCTGGATATAGCCGATAAAAGTGATAGGGTGCCAGATATAGTCGAGAAAATTTAGTTCGGTTGTAAAAGAGCACCGGATACAACCAAGAAAAGTGCTTTCAGTTATAAAAGGGCGCTGGATATATCTGAGAAAAGTGCTTTCAGTTATAAAAGGGCACCGGATAGGGCCAATAAAAGTGATAGGGTGCCAGATATAGCCAAGAAAATTTAGTTCGGTTATAAAAGGGCTTCGAATACAACCAAAAAAAGTGAGTTTGGTTATGAAAGTGCGCTGGATATAGCCATGAGAAGTACTTTCAGTTATGAAAGGGTGCAGAATATAGCCAAGAAAAGTGATTACTATGACCTAACTTCTCCCTACCCTCACACAAAATGCTCCCCTGGTGGTGTCTAACCCTATGACCCCCTGGTGGTGCCTAACCCTAAGACCCCCGTGGTGGTGCTTAACCCTAAGACCTCCCCTTGTGGTGCCGAATTTCATGTCAAACATATATGTTATTTTGATCCGATATAACTGAATTTAGGCACTTGCTAATACAGACGATTTTTAGATGTGCTCGTTCTGGCCGCATTTCATTTCAAACATATAAACACTACTTTAGTATGGTCTATATTCATAATAAACAAATGAAATCAAATGAAAAACTTGATGTCAGGTTAAAAAATTGTCAGCACTGAGACAGTGTGGGTAAATTCCAAGGGAAAATGACAATTGGAGTCTGACTGGTTGCTAAGGGAAATATTTAAAGGGCTTCTCAAACTTGTTGATCACTGCAGTTTGCAACAGTTTCTCCTGCTATCACCTGCTTTTCCTTGCTTTTTGGTTTCTAATATACAGCGGTGCATGAAAGTTTGTGAACCATTAAAAGTTGTTTTGATTTATACAAATGGAACTTTATATGACTTTCACTCACATGCTAAAAATAGACAATGATCACCTAGAATGAATGAATGAAATAAAAATGATGATACTTGGCCACGTATTAATTGGAGGCAATAAAGATCCAATGATCTATCTCCGCGTGGAAAAGTAAGTGAATCCTGCTCTCATTATTTGGTGTGCTCCCCTTGTACAGCAATAACTGCAGCTAAATATCTTTGATGGTCATTTTTGGCTTTTGTTTAGATTATGTTTCTACACTATTCCTCATTTTTACTTAAAGGATACCACAGCCAGAGCTGGGACAAGGTCCTCCAGCACCCAAGGCTGAGACACCAAAGTGCGCCCCTCCATCCCTCCCACCCCAGCCGTCAACCAAAGACTGCTATTAGACTAAGAGGGCCACAGGGCCCACAACCTCCCCAACACCTTAATATCTGGTTATCTGGCTTGCAGTCACTGCTATGTATCCCCTTTTCTTATTTCTTTCTGCTTAATACACAATTAGGAATGACAGCTGAATGAATTGTGCGCCCCCTCCTACACTGCGCCCTGAGGCTGGAGCCTCTCCAGCCTATGCCTCGGCCCGGCCCTGACCACAGCCCACAGGCTGTGGTAAAATAAATGCAGCATGTGTAGGGGAAAAAAAGGACATACTCACCGCTCCCCTCGCTCCCAGCTGTCGGGTCCCGCTCGTCTGCTACAGCTCCCGGTACCGGCCGACTCATCTGACCCCTGACCCGGACATACTGCTCTGCGCATGCGCAGTATGTCCAATCATCTTCCCTTCTGCCGTCGCATCATGACGGCAGAAGATCGGACACTCCCACGCCTCCTCCCTGCCCAGCGTGTGCGCTCCACTAATTAAGCTAGCGTGACATGTTAGCTGGAGTCATGCTGGGAGCGGCGATTTGGAGAGAGAGTGGAGGGGGAGTGAGTTGGGATGGACGGGAAGCGGGCACTTATTATGAAAGTGGAACATCCGTGGAACGCACGGAAGGTATGTATCTGCCGCTGCCCCGCCACCTGCATACACTTTATTCAATGCTGGAGGGGAGTGCAGAGGGGAGAGCCCGAGGTGCCACCGACGTGCCATCAAGCTCTCCCCTCATGCTGCGACCCCATCCAGCCCCCCCAAAAATGTCCTGAGTGGGCCCCAAGGGGGAAGGGTGGCCCGCTCAGAATTTCTGCAGGGGGGCCCGGCGATTCCTAGTTACGCCCCTGAACCCGAGACTGTCATTATAGACAGGTGATTGCTCACGCTGCTGCTCTGCCTGCACGTATGAGATCCTGAGCGGGAATATTCAATCTTGTAGAAGAATTGGGCTTTACTGCTTACATATGGGGCACAAGCACCAAATGTCTCAGCCTAGTGACACCAATGGCCCTAGGAACACTTCCTTGCAATGTACAATTGAATACATCTTCTATCTTGAACTCTAGTTTTGTTTGTAATACAAATGTCTGCCCCAATTTTGCAAGTTGTGATGGAAAGTAAAACTCAGCTGTTTTGCCAATCATTGTTTATCATTTTTTTAGTCCTGAAAGAAGTGTTAAAGAGGAACTCCAGCCTAAACAAACATACTGTCATTAAGTTACATTAGTTATGTTAATTAAAATAGATAGGTAATATAATCTCTTACCCACTCTGTTTTAAAAGATCAGGCAAATGTTTGATTTCATGATGGCAGCCATCTTTTTGGTTGAAAGGAGGTGACAGGGAGCATGAGACACAGTTCCAACTGTCCTGTGTCCTGAGCACCACTCCCAGTTGCTAGGCAACGTAAATAACAACATAGGAAATCCCATCATGCTCTGCACAGCATCAGGGGAAAAAAACCTGGGCTTTTTTTTCTTTGATGGGTGGAGCTTAGCTAAAAATGCAGCTAAAAATGATGCTTTGGTAAGAAAAACAAAGTTCTGATGCTGTGAAACTGTTAAAGAAACACCAAGCCTTTTCAGTTCTGCTGAGTAGATTTTTAGTCCGGAGGTTCACTTTAAACACAAAGGATGAGAGTCTGAAGAAGGACATAATGAAAGCTTACTCTTTAAAATGTTTAAGTTAGCCAATGAATGCTATAACCCAAATTCAAAACGTTCTACCATAGCTTTATTCCACATATGCTGACTTTCTTTTTCCTCCTTATAAACCAGAAAGTAAAAAAGGCATTGTAACCCTGGTGAACTTGTGTTCATCCTTTCATTGGTTCAATATTTTATTTCTGTCATTTGTCAGTTACTTGTTAGTTATTATAAGTGACTACATTGTCAGTGCATTCATAGAGAGTTCTGTAACATCCTTAAGGCAGTTACCCTGCTCTTGACCCCCTTCAAGCTTTTTAGTTGATAAATTGTAGTCATGATGCTACCTGTACATCCATGTGTATGAGGAACATATTTTTTTTAAAGCTGTACAAGTAAATTCCCAATTTCATATTATAAAACAGACTGCTTTTAAAAACAAGAGAAGCTTTTTTGTTGGATTCCTTTGTTTGTTGAGTTCCTCATTTTAAGACAGGATTTATAAAGTCATTATTCTTTACTACTAGGCATGGGCTCACAGGTACTCACTAGTGGCTAAGCTCTCGCATATGTGATTTAATTGAGGCTTAATTGCCGCAGCTGTGCGGCAGGGAAACAAGGGGTTATTTCCCATAAGTCCGTCGTATATCGTGCGCTCCAAATAGGTTGCACACATCCTTCCGGCCTGAAGGAGGAAGTGCACGTAGTGAGTCTTGCAACTCGTCCAATAGGACACGTGCAAGCTATTTGAAGTGCACGATATACGATGGACTTATGGGTAAATGACCCCTTGTTTCCCCAACGCATAGCTGAGGCAATGAAGCCTCATTTAAATCACGTATTCGAGTGCTTAGCCACTCGGGAGTACTCGTGAGTCCGTGCCTTTTTACTTCATGAAACTGTGGATAATCAAACACATGTAACACATTGCCCACTTTACAAATGCCTTTCTGCATGACCAAAAATAATAGCACACTAAGGGCTGGTTCAGACGGACGTTTGCAGAGCGTTTACAGCCAGCGTTCAGGGCTTGGTGTTAAACGCTCCCATTCAAGTGAATGGGAGCGTTTGTACCAAGCTTTCAAGCGCGTTTACACAAACGCGGCGTTTGGGTCCCGATTTTCCCTGGCGTTCAAGGAGCCCCTGGAAGCTACATGTAGCTTCCAGGGGCGGTTAACCACGACGGCTAATGTCCCCCTAGGGGAAGAAAAACGCGATCGCATCCAAACGCACACGAACGCTGCTGAACGCGACGCCAGCAAACGCAACGCCTCCAAACGTCCGTCTGAACCAGCCCTAACACACAAAAAATATCAATGTAGATGTCTGATTAACCTGTATCTGCAGTACAAGAGGGCGGCTGGACATCAAAAAGCGATGGCTAGACAGGGAAGACTATAGTGGGGAGCAACACATAGAAGAGTGGTGCTGCAGTCCAAGAGAGCTGTGCATGAAAGAGAGGTGCTGTTGTACATGGATAGTACACATGGAATTGCACCTGCACAGTAGCACAGGACTGCTTACAGGCTCATCGAAAAAAGTCAAGCCAATCTGGCCCTATGCTAGTGTGCAAGCATGAGCCGTCTGTGCCTGCGCAGTGCGACCATGCTCTATTCACAAGCCCTTGTTGAAGGGCTTGTGTGGGTCCTGGCACTGGAACAGTGAGGTGGATGGGGAAGCCTCTGGAGGATCCAGAGGTGTTTTCCTACCAAGTTAAAGTTCTCTTTAATCTTTACAGGGAAGAACTAAACAGGAAGATAAAGGGGCCATGCAAGCACCACTCAGGACTATAGTATAGAAAATATAAACAAATCCATCTTTATTGATTATCCAAATGATTAAAAACATGTAAAAACAACAGCGACATGGGTCTGGGGTCCCAAATATAATAATCTATACACCTGCACTGATAAATCTGCAATAACCGTAGTGCAAAGATGTACACAGAAAAATGTATATTAGATAAACTCAATATATTTCTGAAAAATAAATGCCAATTGCCTCAATTATTCTACAATATAGACAACAGTAGGGATGATATATATACATACGGTAAATAGATGAATAAGGTAACTCCTAGTACAATAAAGTGCTAACAACAAAGAACAATGAGGTAGAATATTAAACAAAGTGACTATGTGCAAAGTATAGGTCAAAATACATAATGGATACAAACAGTGAATAAATCAGACAGACAGCTGACGGCTGAACAAACACACTGGCAACGTGCATGGGATGTAACAAGGAGCACAGACATGTGAGCTTTCATGTGAGCCTGGGGTCCCGTCTTCTCTTGCCTCTTGCCTCCTTTTTGTAAGTATTGCTTCCCAGGCTGTCTGTGCTCCTTGTTACATCCCATGCACGTTGCCAGTGTGTTTGTTCAGCCATCAGCTGGCTGTCTGATTTATTCACTGTTTGTATCCATTACGTATTTTTACCTATACTTTGCACATAGTCACTTTGTTTAATATTCTACCTCATTGTTCTTTGTTGTTAGCACTTTATTGTACTAGGAGTTGCCTTATTCATCTATTTATGTATATATATCATCCCTACTGTTGTCTATATTGTAGAATAATTGAGGCAATTGGCATTTATTTTTCAGAAATATATTGAGTTTATCTAATATACATTTTTCTGTGTACATCTTTGCACTACGGTTATTGCAGATTTATCAGTGCAGGTGTATAGATTATTATATTTGGGACCCCAGACCCATGTCGCTGTTGTTTTTACATGTTTTTAATTATTTGGATAATCAATAAAGATGGATTTGTTTATATTTGCTATACTATAGTCCTGAGTGGTGCTTGCATGGCCCCTTTATCTTCCTGTTTAGTTCTTCACTGCCTATTGGCTTATAGCACGCCCAGGTACCAGACATAATTATTCTTGAAAGTGGTGCTATGTTCCATTCTATGTGTTCAATTTAATCTTTACAGGTTCTCTTTAATCTTCAGCTTGGTGCATACAATGTGGCATAGCAGTGGGGGTGAACAGGTCTGAAAGCAGTTTCACGGCAACGCCCTTCCTCAAAGACCAATCATACAAGGAAGCAGGTCTCTGTCAGCAAAAAGAAGGACATTGCCTGACAACCCCTACAGCCAGGATTGCTATCTGCTAGGGGATGTGCCCCAGGATCAGAGAATTGGAGAGAGGAAAGGTAAGTAGTGGGGGTCCCCTGAGGGGGTAGGTATCAAGAAGGGTATTTTTATTGTCATCAGCTTCACAAATTTCAATGCATAAGGATGTTTACAACCATGTGTACAACCATTTGTGACCCACTTACCATTCTAAAAGAGCTTGAAAACTAACGGTTGAGTCTCAACAATATAGTATAAAATGAATATTTTTCTTAAGTGATAAAAAATGGTCTACCCGGCTACTTGATGCACTTCTCAGCTTTTTTTTACATTATGTACCCAATGAAAAAAACAGTGTTCACCATTTTCATGATATACACATTTACTATTTTACAACATTTTCAGACTGAAAACAGTGAACAAACATTAGTTTAGGTTACATTAGGTTTTTAGCATGTACTGACTAAAATTGGCAGGGACTGACTGGTGCATTACAGGCATTAAATGGTTGTCTGGAACTTTTTGGAATTTTCCATTGACTCCTATAATGGTAAAATGTACTTGCTGAGATTAATGGAGTTTAAATTGCCCTTGCATTTTGTTAGTGCTAAAAGGCACCACTACATGGCATAAATCACCTGCTGTGTGAACTAGCTATAAGTGTTTATGAGTACTGCCCAAAAATGTATTTTGCTTTTTAAATGATTCATTTCTACTACTAATTAATTGTTTTAAAGAGAATCTGTACTCTAAAATTCTTACAATTAAAAGCATACCATTCATTATGTTCTCCTGGGCCCCTCTGTGCTGTTTCTGCCTCTCCCTGCTGCAATCCTGGCTTGTATTTTCCAATTTTATGCAGTGTTTACAAACAAAAGACATAGCAAGTGATAGGCTGAGAGTAGCTCAGTGTGTGAGTTATACAGAGTATGCAGGGGGCCTGGAGAGGGTGTGTATAGCTTCTATCCAATCACATCACAAGCAGCACAGCACATTCCACCCTGACTGCCTCAGCCCAACAGAGGAGAGAAGATTAGATCATATAACAGAGATAATACAGCCACTGTGCAACTAGAAAAGGCTACAGTTAGACAGAGCACATTAGAACAGGTATAGGAACTTATAGGATAGGAGAAATAAGGATGAACATTTTGTTATCGAGTCTCTTTAAGCATTATTTATGTTATCCCTAAACTCTATATTGATATGGTGACTTTAGCAAAAAGGAGGGCATGCTGCATCTTTCGTAAGCACCCACGGGGACACAAGGCGATGTTTGCGCTCTGTAAGATGTAAACAATGCATGCATGACACATATTACCAGAAAAGAGGCAATTGGCTAAGTCCAATTAGGGAAACACCAATATAACTATCCCCACCATGGAAGAATTTCAAAAGTAAGCAAGCCATTTTGGTGTTCTGCAGGCCTCAGAATGTATTTTCTGAACAGGACTATAGAACTATTTATTATTTTACACTTATGCATTATGCATGTATGCATTATATGTTTAGTTTAAGGTACAGTACATTCAGAAAGTATTCAATTATCTTTTTGTTGTACTTAAGTGTACCTGGGACTTTTTAAAAGCAAAAAATGAGATACTTACCTCAGGAGGGGCTTCCCCCATTCTCCTCAAGCTCACAGTTCCAGGCCTAGAATCCCCCAAACCCATTCAGCAAGTCACATAGCGCCACGTGCTCCCGCTCTGTGTTTGAGCATAGCCGCACTATGGAGGTGCAAGACGTCCTGTGCCTGTGTTGCTTCTGCACTTTTTCTCCCACCATGCACAAGCTGATCTGTGCTACTGCACCTACACAATGTGGCCGCACTAGTTCATGGACAAGAGCATGGCCACAAAGATCAAGAGGTTCCAGGGAGGACATTTTTGTCCATTAAAAGTCACAGGTTTGCTTTGAACTCCAATGCTAAATGTAATTTTTCATTTATTAGGCAACACTGACAAACTGAAAACAGGATTTTATATATTTATCTAAAAGTACTTTATGCAACCTTTGAACTCATCTTGGGTATGAAGCAACAAACTTCACACACAAAGATTTGGGGATTTTCTGACATTCTTTTTGCCAAATCATCTCTCTATACTCAGAGTGGAGGAGACTGCTGGTGGGTGGACAGCTATTATCGGGTCTCTTCATAAATGTTTGATTGCCAAGCAAGATCTCATGTTAATGAGTTAAGCATGAGGTCGCAACATACCAAAAAGCTGAAGAGTCTAAATGCTTTCTGAATGCAAGACGATCACAATATATTCATATTTAAAGTACAACTGTTACTTATATTCCAAGCATACAGTGCATCTTGGCTTGGTAGCTCAGCATCGTTAGTATCAGAGCTGTAAGTACACAGCAACATAATGTAAATGTCAAGGAAGTTTTGCTTCACAACTTAATCTTAAAGTGGACCTGAACTCTTGCTCAGGACAGAAGGAAAACACAGAGAAATGCACCCTGTATTTAGTCATATGTGACTAATCACAACTGTAATTTAATCTCTTAGTTATCAGCTGGCTGCCTCGGCAGAGAAGCTAATTTGTAAACACAGGATGTTTACCCTATGTCTGCTTACATGAAAGCATGAAGTAGATACACTGCAGCTTTATTGCAGGATTTGTATACACAAACATCTTTGTAGGTTAATGTTACTAAAGGGTATGTTTGTATTTCGATTTACAAACAGCTTTGAATTTCTAAAAATGGTTTATGCGGGAAATTGCAAAAAATGTAGAAAAACTGCCAGCGGACTCCCTTCACTTCAGTTCACCAACACCATAAAAATGGGTGACCTCACCATATAAAGGAATGAACAGAAAACTAGAATAAATATAGGGCATCTTGAACATGTAACCGCATATACAGAATAGGGAGGTGTAGGAATCATCAGGCCACAGTTCTAGCTGATAAAGCAATAGGTTTACCCCTTTAAAAAAAAAAAACTAATCTTGGCATTTTCAGGACTCCCAAAGGCTTATTTAAAGAGACAATGAAGCGGGAAAAAAATTATGATATGATATAATGATTTGTATGTGTAGTACAGATAAAAAAAAAAACATTAGCAGCAGAGATATAAGTCTAATATTGTTTCCAGTAAAGGAAGAGCTAAGAAACTCCAGTTGTTATCTATGCAAATTAGCCATTAAGCTCCACGACTTTCAAAGTCGCAGAGAACTCTGCCAGACACTTGAGATAATAAGCTTTAAAAGACAATGGCCTCAATTCACTAAGCTTATCTCCTGTCTTTAATAACGTTTCTAGAGTTGTTACCATGGTGATAAGGCATGTCGTATTCAGGAAACATTTTACCTCAGGCAAACCTAAAGGTCCGTACACACGCCGGACTGCAAGCAACGACGGGTCCGTCGTCACCTCCCACTGGGTGGGCGCTCCAGCGACAGTTCTGCGTGTGTACAGTCTGTCAGCGGACTGATACGGCTGTTTCTGAGCGATCCGTATCAGTCTGCAGACAGACTGTACACACGCCGGACTGTCGCTGGAACGCCCACCCAGCGGGTGGTGACGACGGATCCGTCGTTGCTTGCAGTCCGGCGTGTGTACGGACCATAAAGTTACTCTTCTGTCTTTAAGTTAACTCTCCAATCCTTAAAATAACTCCAGAGTTAAAGACAGGCTGTTAATTAACTGTGTGTGAAAATAACTACAGAGGAGGTGAATTAACTACAGAGGAGGTAAATTAACTACAGAGGAGGTAAATGGTGATAACTATAGAAACGTTATTAAAGACAGGAGATAAGTTTAGTAAATTTAGGCCAATGTATCTTTTTTTCCTCTGCAGGGAAGATTTTACAGAGCAGGCTGGTGAACTTTTGAACCCATTTAGAATGCTGAGTAGTGTCTAAACTGCAAATATTACAGAATGATGCAATGTTATAAAAAACACTATATAACTGAAAATAAAAATATTAGAATATTTTCTTTGCTACTAAAATTCTAGTAATTATCCGTATTACACAACCAATTCATTATATCATAATTTTTTTTCCGCTTCAGTGTCTCTTTAAAGAGGCACTGTAGTGACAAATAACATAATGCAGTAAATTATTCAGGATGCTACTTTTACAGTAATTTTCCTGGTTTCAGCATCAGAAACACTTCCTATATCCATATATTGCTGTAAATTAGATGTATCCTCACCCTTCCAGTGTTGCTTAGCCTGGACTATACGGAATCCTCCCCGAGAATGCTGGGAGACCAGGAATTATTTTCACTGGCTTCAGAAATCTCCTCAGAGCTGCACCTGACAGGCCCAAGATGTTGCCGCCAGTGATAAATTTCATGATGTAAATTGGGGGAGGAACAAGCAATTTTATTCATTAGTTATTTTCACTACAGTTCCTCTTCAATGGGTTTCTTTTGCGAGGTCTGGTTTTTTTTTCGAGTTTTCTTAATACACTATAGGTCATTTTTAGACAGTTCCTTTAGAAAAACATTTAACTAATGGTTAGCGATGTAATTGCTTTCTGTAGATCACACTACCTTCAGCTAGTTTAAAAACCCCAAGCAGATACTCCAGATCGAAAACCTGATCGAATCCATCAATCAGCACTGGTCCATAAAATCCTTTCATCTGTAGCCAAGCAGGTCGGTACTGAGGTTCTGTGTCTTCAAGGAATATCATTTATTTACTACTTGGAAAGGTACCCATAACCAACAAAGAGAAAAATAAAATAAAAAAAAACTAGTGAGGACAGGAAATCTGAGAAGACAAACACTGACTGACATCATTAATCTTTTCCTTGCTGGTTCAGATTGCTGTACATATTATACTTCACCTGAGGGCTACTTTCAAACTCTTAAACTGGAATGCACAAACCATGTCCTGCGGGAAAAATACCTCTTGCCCCAGAAAGACAAATTCTAATTCTTCCTTGCTGTACAGCATGATAGGACATTACAGGAAACAAGTGATGCACAGCTGGACTTCCCTAGGTATCATATACAAGAATTTGCTTAACATACATTAGTCATATGTTTCAAAACTGAGTACATTGTGAAGGGTTGGATTCCTCTAAACAATAGCTTCTTTATGGATGAATTTAACTTTTTCTCTCAGCTTTTCAACCTAGCTCATATCCATTGATTTTAGAAAACAAGTTATTGGTGGCAGGAACTCACCTCTGGCATATGCTTAACTACATAACTTATAACAGGCTGGCAGATGATATTGGTCTTCACATCTCAGACCTATTCTTCTAAATGGAACGCTACAATGGAAGGAATATGAAATGTGCCTTTGCTGACTTTACTTTGCAATGCTATTTCATTGGTGGTTTAATAAGAATATTTTGTAAATCACCGGCCAATACGTTTTCTGATTTGATGTTCTGGCAACACTTGTCCCATACTTGATGACTCTTTTGCCAGTTAAACAATCAGCATGACACTATTTCTATGCCAGACCAGCGCTGCGACCATGCATTCTTTTGTATAGATTGTAGCCACCACCAAGGACACCCTAAAAGGTCCACACTCACCAGCTGCGATGGGCCATTAGTCAGAGTGGCCTTAATCCGCTTGTGGGGTACTTATCAGGCTCCCCATATCCTGTGGCTGACACCACTCACAGATCTCTCCTTATCTCCTTCTTGGGTCACATATACACCTCAACATAAACAGAATCTATCATTGCGCAGATATCATGTAAAAACGTATGGTTTATTAAAAGGTTCCACTCACATATTCCAAGCAGATGGTAAGCCTGTGGAGTATGGGAACGGGCTCCACCCCGTGCGGCCTCCCGGGCTGACTGCCGCTAAGTTGTTAATCCAGGGCTTACCTCGCTCCACCACGCCGCCAGGTCCCTCTGCTTCTACTCCTCTCAGTTCCGCATGTGGCTCCTCCCTATCGATTTCGTCATACAATGACTCATTCAGGGGATGGAGCCACTATGCGGAGATCGTGCTTGTATAGGCTGTTGGCCCCGCCTCCCTCCATAACGTCAGTGCGCTTTGTGGGCACGCTGTGCCGCCGCGTCTGGTTTGTCAGACTCTGCCCTTACGTCTTTCTTAGTAGAGCTGCGTGACATACGTATCTGCACGCGTGATGTCATGCGTACAGCCCGCATGCGCAATTCTACTGCGCCACCTTGTACATATCGGAGCCCTTGGAGGCCGCCGGCCATCTTGAAATCAGAAACTTTATTAAAATTACAAACGACATGCATCCATTTAAAAAGTCTTATTCCTAAGACTACCCATGATCAAATTAAAATATAACAACATCTCTCAATGTGTGCTTTCTATTCTACTTCTTAAATACTATCCCAACATTTTATTTACCTTTCTACACATTCCTATTTCTGGAGCATCCTTTCTCCACAGGCTTTTACATATTGCACATATTCCTCTTATCAATATTAACATTTACATTAGTACACATTACTCTCATCATGTTGCAACATTAGCCATCACTTTATGCATTCATTATTTCTAAAGAATCTATTTTTCCTCCATGTTCTATCGCACACCCCTAGAACTCTCCCTCTAGTGGTCTTTAATGATATCACCTCATATACTATTCAATGGCCACCTATTCTCATCAACCTAAAAAGATTTGTTCCCCATCTTTTTGTCCAATTTAGCTATCATCAATGAAACAGTTTAGGTCCACCTCCACATTCCAACCTTTTGGTTGCATAGTCTCCATCAAAAAGATGTTGTTGAACAAAATAGAGAGTATGAGTATAACAGAGAGCACCATTTTGGTGACTGCTGACGTGTCATCATTGTATACTAATATCCCTCACCATCTGGCCCTTGAAGCTGTTGAACACTATCTAACTAGGGATGGTGAGATGCCTTTGAAGCAAATAGGTTTTTTGGTAGGGTTGTTGGAATTTGCACTCAAAAGAAACTATTTCTGGCACCAAGGAGAGTATTTTTTACAGATTAGAGGTTGTGCCATGGGGGCAGGGTATGCACCATGTTTGGCAAACGTATTTATGTCGAGATGGGAGGAAGGTATTATGGAAATAGAGGATCAAGCACCATTTAGATATTGGTCAAGGTATATAGATGACCTATTTTGGTTATGGGGAAGATCTGAGGAGCACTTACAGGAGTTTATCCAACGGTTGAATAGTAACAGTTGGAATATAGAACTCAATGTTGAATTTAACACGGGGAGTATAACTTTTTTAGATTTGAATATTAGGAAAGAGGGCACTAAATTGGTCACAAAAAGTCACTTTAAGGACACCGACAGGAATGGATTCATTCCAGTTGATAGCAATCACCATCCTAGGTGGATAGGGGGGATACCCAAGGGCCAGATGGTGAGGATGAGGAGAAATTGCACTAATACACATGAATACACAAACACTGATAAATAGATTCACGGAGAAAGGGTATGATGAGAGGGATTTACAGAAAACTATGATTGAAGTAGGAAGAAGAGATAGAAAGGAGTTACTGAAAGATAGGGGGGGGAGGGGGCACGCAATATCAAACGGCATTTATCACGGACTTTAGTAGCCAGCACAGATGTCTAGAGAGGGCTATCTCGAGGCACTGGGGAATATTATTGGAAGATGAGACCTTGAGAACATTACTTCCTAACAAACCCAGAATGATATATAGAAAAGCCAATAATCTTAAAGGGAAGGTTCAAGCAAAATAAAAAAATGAGTTTCACTTACCTGGGGCTTCTACCAGCCCCATGCAGCCATCCTGTGCCCTCGTAGTCACTCACTGCTGCTCCAGTCCCCCGCTGGCAGCTTGGCGACCTCGGAGGTCGGCGGGACGCATTGCGTACATTTTTACGCATTCCCGCTAGTGCAGGAACATTAACACATGCATTTTTACGCGTTACTGGTTCAATGCGTAAATTCAATGCGTGGAGACTATGCAACCAAAAGGTTGGAATGTGGAGGTGGACCTAAACTGTTTCATTGATGATAGCTAAATTGGACAAAAAGATGGGGAACAAATCTTTTTAGGTTGATGAGAATAGGTGGCCATTGAATAGTATATGAGGTGATATCATTAAAGACCACTAGAGGGAGAGTTCTAGGGGTGTGCGATAGAACATGGAGGAAAAATAGATTCTTTAGAAATAATGATGCAGATACGTATGTCACGCAGCTCTACTAAGAAAGACGTAAGGGCAGAGTCTGACAAACCAGACGCGGCGGCACAGCGTGCCCACAAAGCGCACTGACGTTATGGAGGGAGGCGGGGCCAACAGCCTATACAAGCACGATCCCCGCATAGTGGCTCCATCCCCTGAATGAGTCATTGTATGACGAAATCGATAGGGAGGACCCACATGCGGAACTGAGAGGAGTAGAAGCAGAGGGACCAGGCGGCGTGGTGGAGCGAGGGAAGCCCTGGATTAACAACTTAACGGCGGTCAGCCCGGGAGGCCGCACGGGGTGGAGCCCGTTCCCATACTCCACAGGCTTACCATCTGCTTGGAATATGTGAGTGGAACCTTTTAATAAACCATACGTTTTTACATGATATCTGCACAATGATAGATTCTGTTTATGTTGAGGTGTATATGTGACCCAAGAAGGAGATAAGGAGAGATCTGTGAGTGGTGTCAGCCACAGAATATGGGGAGCCTGATAAGTACCCCACAAGCGGATTAAGGCCACTGTGACTAATGGCCCATCGCAGCTGGTGAGTGTGGACCTTTTAGGGTGTCCTTGGTGGTGGCTACAATCTATACAAAAGGATGCATGGTCGCAGCGCTGGTCTGGCATAGAAATAGTGTTTGCAAGGAAGGACTGACTCAAGCCTTTTTTCCAGAAGCGCACCCATTAAACTGTGTGTAGCATACAAGGACTGTACTGTTCACAATTTCCAGATTGTTGTATACTTATTATATAAGGACTATAAATGTGTCATAGTTGAATAATCATATTGATTATAGATAATATATACTGAACCATATTGGCTAGGTATTCATCTGAGCACTGAGCAGTTTTGTGGTTTAAAATCAGCATGAGAGTTAGGTATCTGTCATTGGAGAAGGAGAATGTTTAATCTGGTCTAGAATGTAAAATACCTTACCCTATATAAATTATCAGCTTAAAAATGCACTGTAAATTATTTTTTTCTTATGCTGCTGTCACTGAGGGCTTGTTTCCACTGTTGCGACGCGAATTCGGCCGCATTCCGACGCTTGTAAAAACGCATGCGGATGCGTTTCCACATGCGTTTTTACCCGCGATTTCGCATGCGATTTCGCATGGCAGGGTGCCATGCGAAATTAACCATGACACTGCCAGGGCTAAATAAAATTGAAAAAGGTGCGAAATCGCACGCGAAATCGCGGGTAAAAACGCATGTAACAAACGCATGCGTTTTTACTATTAAATACATTACCGGCGATTCGCACGGATTCCCGACGCAGGCGAAATCGTTGGCTCTTTTGTGCGTTTTTTTCACGCTGAAAAAAACGCACCTCAACAACGCTACAGTGGAAACAGGCCCATCCACTTGTATTACATGTGCGGATCTGCATGCGTTGGACGCATGCAGATTCGCGATAGTGAAAACGAGCCCTTATAGTAGGTAGTGAACATCTGACATATCTTTCAGGTTGTAGACTAGTCCATTTCCTCATGGGGATTCTCAGTTATATCTTTATATACAAGAAGTTTTAAATCATTATATACAAAAGCACTTACTGAACTGTAGTTGTTCAGTCCAACTGCCAAAATAGTGTACAAGGGAGTACGGAAGTTGTCTGACATCTTTGTGTAGATCCTTTCCAGTGACTGCTTTTGTAAAGAATAAAGGTCAAACTGAGAATCACCCATGAGGAGATGGACTAGTCCCAAATCTGTCGATCTGTCAGCTTTTTACTACCTTCTGTTTGTGACAGCAGAATAGGAAAAATTGAACTTATATCGCATTTTACTCTGGGAGAAATGTACATTTTATATGAATGTATTTTACTTTTTACAATTTTTCACAATAATGGTCCTTTAACAAAACTCCTTAAATATAAATAGGCTTTTTTTGGCAACATATATCAACATAATCCACAAATTGCTAGTCATAAAATATGAATTTTAATAAACCCTATACAAAATGTATTGCATATAATTACATATCCTCATTCCATATTACATCCATGTATTATTGCATGCATCAGGGGCGCCTGTAGGCACAGACACTAAAGGCAGTGGCCTAGAGCGGAATGCCCGTCGGGGGGCGGAGCCAATGCTAACTCTAACTACCATCTCCCTATGCGCTGCAGGACTCGCTGATCAGACTCTTGGCTTCCTGCACAGATGCACTGTACGCCTTCATGCGCCCCCCAGCCAATAGAGACGGAGCAAACATGCTCTGCTCCGCCTCTAAGGTCATCCTTTTCTGGCTCCTTGTAAGCCACAGGCGCAGAGCAGCGTCTGTGTACTGCCTGCGTGTGGCTCTCTGCCATTGGCCTGCCTCAAACTCCGCCCCCCACCAGACAGACTATCGGGGCTCCAGGCTGGAACTGAGCAGCATGCTTCCTGCATCCCCCTGCCCTGAGTATGAAACTTACAGCAGAGAAGTGGTGACTGAGGGGTTGAGCTGCAGCCTCGAGCAGAGGAGCTGGAGAGTCGCTCAGAAACAAGCAATCAGTGTGAGGAGTGAAGAGAACTGTGTGAGGAAGCAGTCAGAGGTACTGTAAGTTTTGGCTCTAGTTTGTGCACTTTGGTAATCAGTTCTGTCTGTAACTTCTGACATTCACAAGTGGAGTAGAGAATCCACACTCAGATAATCAGCCAGGGTGAAAGCAAAGATGTTATCACACACTGTAATGTCCAGACTCTATGCAGGCAGGCTGAGCTTTCATGGATCCCAGATTCAATACAAGAGACAATCCAGGCACAAACCTTATGAGGCAGGGGTCACACTTATCGGCTTTCGTACGTGTTTTCTGCACAGAAAAACTGACTTCAACTGAGAACTCATGTTAATCAATAAGCAAGGTCACACTTTAATGCAGATTTTGCATGCAGAAAAAAAAACTGACATCTTGCGCAATTTGTCAGTTTTCTATATAAATTACATTAGCTGCTGTAAGGCAGGGGTCACACTTGTCTATCAGTTTTCTGCAAAGTGTAGAAAACTGAAAGACAAGTGTGACCCCTGCCTCGGGAGTGTCTCTCTAGCCACACCCACCCGCCTGCATCATGTGACATTTTCCTACAGACTACAATGACAGTTTGTGAATTAAGACATGATTAATAGAAAGCAGAACTGAAGGTTGGTACCCAGATTTTTCTTCTGTTGTAAGTACTATGACTTCTGATACAGCACTGTTGTGCAACGTTAGCTCCTCCCTGGACACTTGTAAGCTGTTTCTGCTGCTGTCAGTCAGAGGTGTGGCTCCTCTCCCAACAATGGAAAGCACTACATCTCAGTTTCTGTCAATCAGTGGTAGAGCACCTAAAACCCTCAGTATGGGTGTGCATTGTAGCTTCTCCCTCTGCCTCTGTCAGTCAGTAGACTGTGTAGTTCAGCCCCAATAACAGTGAGGATGCTAGCTCCACCCTCAATCACAGAGAATTCATATGGTGTATCTCCCCCCTCTCCGGTTTGTTGTCCTCCTAGCAGTAGGTCTGGCGGGTGTTGATCCAGTGTGTGTTGGTCAGTGCTGGTGCTGGAAGATGGGGGAGAATGCCAGGTTTGTTTCATTTTCCTACTTTTGTACGTATATGTGTGGTAAAACTTGAAGACCACTGGAGGTCATGTCCTGGAATGGGGGTGGCTAAGGGTGAGTGTGACAGGCTGAGAGTGAATAAGATAGTCAGGATGACAGGCTGAGCTTGATTGTCATGCGGTGAGGGTGCTGGGTGAGAGTGACAGACTGCATGTGAGGGTGACAGGCTGAGCATGATCTGAGTGTGAGAGTGACTGGCTAAACATGAGCTGAGTATGAGAGTGGCAGGCTGAGTATGAGGGTGAGTGTAACAAGCTGAGCAATAGCTGAGTGTGAGGGTGACAGGCTGATTGTGAGGGTGACAAGCTGAGCAAGAGCTGAGTGTGAGGGTGACAGGCTGAGTATGAGGGGGAGTGTAACAAGCTGAGCAATAGCTGAGTGTGAGGGTGACAAGATGAGCAAGAGCTGAGTGTGAGGGTGACAGGCTGAGTGTGAGGGTGACAAGCTGAGCAAGAGCTGAGTGTGAGGGTGACAGAATGATTGTATGGGTGACAAGCTGAGCAAGAGATGAGTGTGAGGGTGACAGGCTGATTGCGAGGGTGACAAGCTGAGCAAGAGCTGAGTGTGAGGGTGACAGACTGATTGTGAGGGTGACAGGCTGAGCATGATCTGTGTGTGAGAGTGACAGGCTGAGCATGATCGGTGTGTGTGAGCATGAGCTGAGGGTGACAGACTGAGCATGATCTGAGTTGAGGATGACAGGCTGAGCATGAGGCGGATCTGAGGGCGGTGGGCCAAATTTGATTGGGGGGGCGCCAGACGTTTTCTTGCCTGGAGTGACAAAAAGGCTAGAAGCACCCCTGGTAACAGCCTACAACCCTCTATTGATTTAATACTGTATTGACCTATGCGCTTTGAGTCCGATGGGAGAAAAGCGCTTTACACATGTTATTGTATTGTATTATATAGTTCCCATGCTTCAACCTCATCAGAAAAGCCAATTATTTTAATACTTACTATATATTAACTGAGAGTGGAGAGATTATGAGGATCATAACTAGGAGTGTGTATCAAATCCTTCCTAATGGCCTTGGATCTTCAGATAATACACTGTTCTGCAGCTGGTGGTTAGCACTTCTGTCAGTGCCCAGAATGCTGAAATAGTATACAAAGCTTTTTGGGATAGCACCAAGGGACTACAGCCTCACAACAGTTGTCTCTTATACCAGAATTTTATCATTCTCCAAGCACTTTTCCAAGATATTTATCTCCATGTTATTAGTATTTTTATTTGTATGCTTTTTACATTTTCAAGTAAAATACTGAAAACAGGAAATGCTCAAACAAACCAGGTGCTTTAAAAGAACTAGACTGGTGCTCAGTACAAACCTTGGATGTTCAAACACCAGGTCCTAATTGGTCTGCTCTCTAATGTTGCCAAAGAAATACAAAAGTACAAAACCTTTAGAAAACCAAACATGGGGGTGAGCTGATGTGCTGGAAAACCATACCTGGTGTACTATATAAATGACATTAATTAATATAATAGGATGAATTCTACTCACCAGTTTTGTATTGTCATATTTAGACAACCACCATAAATAGAGGGAAATACTAGCCCACTGCGCTTAAAAGACTACTGTAGGACGTCTTCCCCTCAGACGTCCTGTGCCGGCGCAGCCACTCACCGATGCTCTGGTTCCCGGCTCCGGCTCACCTCTGGAATTTACAACTTTTAAGTCATAAAATCACTGCGCCTGCGTGGCCATGTCTTCCCTCCCAGTGACGTCACCAGGAGCGTACTGCGAAGTTGCAGACCGTACTGGGCCTGCGCAATACACTCCTGTGACATCATCGGGAGTGGGGACGCGGCCACGCAGGTGCAGTGGTTTTCCGACTTTTAAGTCGGAAATTCCAGAAGTGAACCAGAGGCGGCACCGGAGCATCGGTGAGTGGCTGCGCAGGCACAGGACGTCTGCGGGGGACCATTAGAAGCCCCGGATAAGTTAAACTCTTTTTCCCCAACCAGTTTTGAGAAGGAAACCTGTCTAGACACAATACAATGCTCAGCTATTATTATTATTAAACTTTATTTATAAAGTGCTAACATATTAACCAGCACTGTACAATAGATTGAAGAACCATTACAACATTAAACAATGCAACACAAGGACATCACAGAACTAAAAATGGTACACTAAACAGTGGTGCACAGATTGTAATGTAGGGATGAATATAGCGGACGAGTCACTGAGTCCATAAGGTGGTAGAGAAGCACATGGGGAGGAGGGCCCTGCTAAATAGGCTTACAAACTTAGGGGTGGTGGAGAGGTACACATAAGGGGGATGAGGTGTATGTCCAAGGGAGGGGGTTGGAGCTATGAAGATGGTGAGTAAGCAATGGTGAACAGATTATTCTTTATGGCCTGCTTGAATAAGTTGGAGGTGAGGGTGAACCCGATGTGGAGAAAGGGTTCCATAGAGTAGGGGCTGCTTGGAGAAGTTCTGGAGCCTGATGAAAGTGATGCGAGGGGGGGGGGGGGCTCCATAGAGTGTTGGAGGAGTGGAAAGAGTGGGTTGGGGAGTATTTCTGCATAAAAAGAGGGTGTGTATTATACCAAGGTATTCAACAGACTTTCCTAGGGAGACAGGAAAATAAAAGCTCCTCCGAACTTACTGTCTACAGTATAAAGACACTCTTTTGTATTTGATCTGAGGAAGTGGACTGTGCTCCATGAAACGCGTTATCGTTTATAGTGTCTGCTGAATAATACATTTTTTGTTTGAAATTGGCAGTACCTTCTTTTTGAGGTAAGCCATTTTTATTATTTTGTATTATTTTTAGTCACATAATATAGATATACCGTTCATCCACTACCACCTATTTTTGGGGAACCTTCTTCCTCCCAGTTATCTCTGGGTGAGATCCAGGATACAAAGGGGGGGTATATTGGAGGGACTTGTATGCCATACAGAGTAATTTATATTTAAGTATTGTTCTCTCCACTTTCCCCGCTCGCTGCTTGACATCACTCCTGCGCAGCTCTGCCCCCCGCATAGGAAGAAAACACATTGCTTGCCTGCAGGTTAATGACACGTCTGTCAGCCTCAGCTCAGCCACGTTGCCTGAGGGTTTAGTCTAGCCCATATAGTTTTGTGAATATTCTCAGTATGGAAAGAGGATATTTTCGCAAAAAATTATGGCAAAGCAAAAATGGGCATATTCGTTCATCACCACCAAAAGATATTTTATATCCAAGTTAAAAAACATTACTGTATATCACTGCAGATAAGCCACCCTGCGAATGAGGACCCATCCCAATTTTTGGCATAAAAGATAGCCAAATGCAGTGACCTACCAACCAATCCCCATCCCCAATGTGGCACCCTAGCCCCCATGCAGAGTGCGCATTGGAGAATACCGGTGGAAGCAGAATGCATGTTGGAGCGTGCCGCATGGTGGATGCATAGCTACCTCTCATCGCTCTAGTTTTCATCCTCACTTTCATGTCTCCCTGGCAGCTTCTGATCTGGCCGATAGAGCTCCAGGCTCATTGTCATCTGACCGCAGTGAGTCTGGAGATCTAGTGTCCAGTTTAGACACTGCCAAGGACATGCAAGGATGCATTTAGAGCAAAAAGAAAAAGTTATGCATTCTGGCATGCTTCCAATGCATGCATTGAATAGGGGGGTCCTGCTGCACATAGTGTATCACCAGTAGATAATCACCAGTAGATAAGTGCCTCCCCCTACCCCCCACCTACACTCCCACATTATACACCCAAAATGGGAGTATAAAAATGTTCGCTTATCTGAAATGATTATAGATAGATATAAAAATTACGTTTTGTGAATTAGTATTGTATTCAATGTGTCGGAAAAAACAAAAAGAGAGGGAAAAAAGAAAAAAAGCTTGATGTATTCAGGCAATTAAGTTTACTTAAGGTAACCTCACTAATGAAATGTTTGACATAATAGTTACAGTATTCCACTAATGTCTTCCAATATAAATTTATACCAGAGATGACTATATAGTAAATGATTGAAATAAATCCGTTTTATTATAATAAAGCCTAGCTAGTGATGAAGTGTTCAGTCTTATTGCGCATAGATCAAACAACTTACTTAGGATTTTATAGTTTTAATATAAAATAAGGTTACAAATGTAATATCGTATTAATGTGACTGAGGCACTCCAGCCCAAACTTGTTTCTACTTTCAGTGCCTCAAACTAGATTTACTACATATAAATTTGCAGAATGTCTGTGGAACCTGGAGAAACGTAGTGCAGATTTTCAAGAACTGTCTGTTAGCTATGGGCCCTCATGAGGGATTCTCCGTGTTCTCTTTATTTGTTTTAAACAGCACTCCTTGGAAAGGATCTATATAAATATGTTGGCCAGCCTGTTGTTCACCCACATTATTCTTCAATTGGGTTGTGTCACTGCCATCCAAGGGGTGCTTTGGATTATAAAGGATTTCCTGAGACTTGCCCATGAGTAGATGGACTAGTCCACATCCTGTCTGAGGTCAGATATTTCTTTTCCAATATATTTTATTGAACAAGACTTGTAAACAGTTTATGACAGTGTACAGAGGTCAGATATTTCAACCTACTGTAAGTGACAGCAAGACGGGAAAAATAATTTACCAAAATAATCACATTGTTCCCTGACAATCGATGCAATGCCTTTCAGCCGATCACATGTCTTGGCAAAGGTTCGATGGGTAGCCAAAGAAAAGTGCTTCAACAGAGGTATGGCACTTCATGGCGCCATGACAATTTAGCCATTCAAGGTGGGCAATTAAGCATTGGCCAGGCTAGACATTCAGTGCCCTTATAACTATGCAGTTACTATGTGATTAAACTGCCAATCCCAACAACCCCATGTGGATTCACACTCTTAGTTGCATGTGCAGCATCTGAGTGCATGGAAGCTTATCAGTTGCTACGTAGCTGGACAGCACAATAATTGTTTGAGCCAGTTCATCATATTTGAAAAAAAAATTCATGAGAAATTCGATGAACTCAGTAATGATGCAATTCTGTTTTGCAGTGAAGCATAGAAAGCAGGGGCATAACAAGGCTCACCAGAGGCGTCCAGCAAACAAGATAATCCTGGGCCCCCGCTGCAGATGCAGAGACTACACACTGACTTCCGGCAGAGTATTAGTACTATGTGCATATACTTACCTGATCCTGCTGCAATGTGTGCTTTTCCTCCCGGAAGCCACTTGCTCTGTGCTGCATACACAGTTCCCGATCAAGTGACATAAGGAGCCAAGCATGTAATACAGAGAGTGGAGCTGCTAGGAGAAAGAGGGTATACAATTCAGCAGGATCAGTTAAATTTATGTGTATAGCACAACACGAATACTCTGCAAGGTTGGTCGGAGGAGGAGCAGGCCCCCATAGTCCCCCTCTTGCAACATCACGGGGGCTATTGTTCAGCCCCAGTAGAATGAAAAAGTATAAATTGTAAGAATTAAGTAATATTGACTAGCCGCATTTGAAGAAAATAGTTCTGAAATTTCTACTTCTTACCGTTTTTTTAGTACTTGTGGTATGCTTTGAAGAAGCATAAAGGCCTCTTGCAGCTTTGAGGCATGACTAGATTTGCAGACTGTACAAAGCTGTGAATGGTTAAAGCTAGTTGTCCATGCATCCACCTGGCTCAAGTTTCAGGCATGCATACTCTGTTTTGCTGCATGCCGAACTGAATGGTCATTCTGACAGTGAATTTTTCCAGCAGTTTTACTGATGATCAAAGTTGACATTCTTAGGTCTAGTGTACAGTATACTGATTTTTTTTTCTTTTTTCGGTTGCCATTCTAACATTATTTTTAACACAGGCTGACAACAGGTCAACTCTAGGTCAAATACAAAATAGATGGTTTCATTTTTTCCAGGTGTATCTTTTTTTTTCAGCTTGAGCTCAGATCAACATCAGAATGTATATTGAACTGAAAGTTCTGTGTATGCTCTAAAGCTGGGAACTCACAATCACTTACTGTTGCCCATAGGGATCGAGACTCCATCCTTTGGGAAACAATTAGGAACAAAGTGCTTTACAGATGCATTGTTAGTTCAGAGGCTAGCAACACATCTGTTGTAACAGAGAGGGGACAATGTGTGGCACATGACAAAACAACTTCTAGCAGGTGAGGAGGAGAACAATGCACTCAGTGTTGATTGGCATGGCCCTGTCAGTAAAGATCTGGTGCGCTGGATATTTGTGTCATTGCATAAACTAGATTCTTAGCTGAGATGGTCCTTAACGGCTGCATCAGGTGAGTATCATCTAACATCAGGTGAGTATCACCTTAACTTTTCCCCACTGCTTCTTAGTAGAAAAAGAAAACATGGTATAGACCAGTGAATATTTTACACTGCCTACACCGTATGCAGTACACAGTAATAAGATGAGAAAGAGAGAGGAGAGAAAGGCAGAGGAGAATATTGAATATATCGTGCTAGCTATCTTCTGTTTGCAGATTCATATCTATGCTAATTAGAAATAACTAATAAATCTGGTTTATCCTGACTATGCAGTTTAAAATACTGTAAATGGCCACAAAGTCTGAACGATGAAATACCTAATCTGTTATGAAATTGGTTATCCATAAAAAGTATTCAATTACATTTACATTTTGTTAAGTAAGCAAATTACAAGTATGTCTGCATGTTAAATGGTGAGTAATTGTTTAAATAATGTTTTGGAATATAATTCATATTTTTTTAAGCCTTTAAAAAAAGGCACATATTAAACAAAAGAAAACATATGTTCATTCATCTAGTTTAATATTTTAATTGACCATTGCACAAATCTCAAAGAATGCACCATATGCACTCCTGATCAAATATTGCCTTTCTTGAGTTATGTGCATTTTATCTTGAATCATTGGGTGTTTGGTGGTTTGGGTTTTTTTTTTCTAGATATTACCTACTATAACCTCTTTTTGCTTTAGTTAGACATTCATAAAGTATGACAGAATATTTGTTCTTGTGAATCATATAAGGATAACATACTCCTTAAGGGAACTATATGTTGATTAAGGAAAAATCCAAAACATATGCCCATACAGGAAAATAAAGTAACGAGACCAGTACTTAAAGCATTGACAGAGAGAAAGGGTACAAGAACACTGAACAATCTGCATACTTTGTGTTTATTTTAGATTCTAAAATCTGAAATTTGGTTCAGATCTGTTCCTTGTAGAGCTTAACATTTGCTTTGAAGTTTAAACGTGTGTTTCTTTAACTATAAATACATTTACTTAGGACCTATTTAAGATTTATTTTTTACTTAAACATTGAACCATTTCACTCAACAAAGCACCATGACCGTGTTTATGAAATAGAAATTTTATTTAGGTTCTTTACCACATCTTATTTTACATATTTTTACATGTAGGTTTCATTTGTTTTTATTTTGTATTTTGTGATTGATTTCAATCATTGTTATAGATTCATTTTTTAATTATTACATTTTTTTTTTAGGGAACTATAATAATGTACCAGTTTCTTTAAACATTTTTGTGAGAATAACCATAGTTTCATTATGGGATAGAAAAGAAAGACCCATAAAGCCAATTTGAATTTTTTTTTCATAATTTGGACTGGCAAAGGGCAAATAACATTACAGGAAATAATTTTTGCAGTACCTTGCACTGAATTTGCAATATTGGAACAGAAAGTGTTTTTGACTGTGATTTACACAAAAATTCTAAAATTTGAAGAATTGTAAAACCATAGAGGGCAATATAATTACTAGTGGTGGCAGGAGAAAAAATACAAATGGTGTCCCAGTAGTAGGGCCTACACAGATGATTGTGGATAAGGTAATAGTAGGGAAGGCAAACACTGAGTTATATTTAGTGCAAGTTCAGAAAACTTTTATAATTCATTTTCCCTTGAGAAAGAAATTTGGACAAAAAGCTGTTGTACAGTACCATGTACAATGGCAGACATAGCAGCAGCATAAAGTTATTTATTAGTTGATGTAATAATAAGCTCTTATGGAAATCAGTATCTAATGAAATTAGTACTGGGTACTTAGAAAATATGAAGAAGAACCATTACACACAGTTGTCTAGTAATGTCAATCTCTAGCAGTTGGTAATCTGTAGAAGAAGCAGCAATAATTCCATCAGCAGTCATAGAAAAGTGATATTGATACAATTTAGCAGAACGTTTTGTTTATGTTTTTTTGACTGTAGAACTTTAGTGGTAGTTGGCAACCAACAACATCAGCAGCCCATGTAACCTCCATAAGGCCACATAAACACATCAGACCATAGTCTTTTGAAAATGAAAGATCACAGACAGGGGCGTAACTAGGCCCCCAGGGCCCCCCTGCAGAATTTCTGAGCGCCCCCCCTCCCTGGGGCCCGCTCGGGCCGTTTTGTGGGGGTTGGAGGGGACGCAGCATGAGGGGAAAGCCATGCAGCAATTCGGCGGGGAGGGGGGAAGGTCCCCCCCCTCCCTCACCTCGGGGCTCTCCCCTCTGCGCTCCCCTCCGCCTTAAATCTAAGTCCGGGTAGTGTCTGGGCAGCGGCGGGCAATCTTCGCGTGATCCGGATAGTAGTTATCCAGATGACACCCAGTACTGCTGTGCTGTGTGGGCTGGGCGGAGGATCAAGCTTACCCTTCTGACGTCTTCTCCGGCCGTCCCTCGGCGCCTCCCACGATGCGTTCCACTCGGCGCTCACGTGACTTCAAACACTTCCTCCTTCAACCCGGAAGGAGAAAGTGTTTGAAGTCACGTGAGCGCCGAGTGGAACGCATCGTGGGAGGCGCCGAGGGACGGCCGGAGAAGACGTCAGAAGGGTAAGATTGATCCTCCGCCCAGCCCGCACAGCACAGCAGTACTGGATGTCATCCGGATAACTACTATCCGGATCACCCGAAGATTGCCCGCTGCTGCCAAGACACTGCCCGGACTTAGATTTAAGGCGGAGGGGAGCACAGAGGGGAGAGCCCCGAGGTGAGGGAGGGGGGGGACCTTCCCCCCTCCCCGCCGAATTGCTGCATGGCTTTCCCCTCATGCTGCGTCCCCTCCAACCCCCACAAAACGGCCCCGAGCGGGCCCCAGGAGGGGGGCCGCCCCCCCCCCCCGCGGGTGCAGGGGCTGCAGGCCCTATTGTTACGCCAGTGATCACAGACCAATTTTACCCCTTTCCATGTAGTATGAGAGCCACACCTACACAGTCTATTCTATGGAGCTGAACTCCCCATCAGATAGAAATCTTTGCAAGATGCTGCACACACAGATGCTGTAGACATTCAAAAGATCAGTATCTGCAAAAATCTGTTCCTGCAAAAGATCTGTTCCTGCAAATTGCATTCATAGTCTATAATATCTGCAGATCCTCATACACACCTTGTTTAACAGACATTCCTCTGCAGATCAGATCCACCAGGATGCATTTTCAGATCTGCAGATGATTGTCTGATCTGCAGATGAATGTCAGTTAAACAAGGTGTGTATGATGATCTGCAGATCTCATAGACTATGAATGCAATTTAGAGGAACGGATCTTTGGCAGGAACAGATCTTTTGCAGATACTGATCTTTTGTGTCTGTACAGCATCTGTGTGTGCAGCATCTTGCAAACATTTTTTTCTGATGGGGAGTTCAGCTTCATAGAATAGACTGTGTAGGTATGGCTCTCATACTACATGGAAGGGGGTAAAATTGGTCTGTGATCTTTCATTTTCAAAAGACTATGGTCTGATGTGTGTATGTGGCCTTATTTGCAACCACATTTCAATGACTTTTAACCTTAATGATTTTGCGAGTGATGCTAAAGGCTCATACACACATCAGACTATAGTCTTTGGAAAATGAAAGATCACAGACCAATCTTACCACCCTTCATGTAGTATGAGAGCCATACCTACACAGTCTTTTCTATGGAGCTGAACTCCACATCAGAAAAAAATCTTTGCAAGATGCTGCACACACAGATGCTGTACAGACACAAAAGATCAGTATCTGCAAAAGATCTGTTCCTGCCAAAAATCCATTCCTGCAAATTGCATTCATAGTCTATGAGATCTGCAGATCATCATACACACATGATTTAACCTCCTTGGCGGCAAAGCCACGCAGGAGGTTTTCTCCGGCCCTGCTGGGCCGATTTGTTTAATTTTTTTTTTTTGCTGAACACAGCTAGCACTTTGCTAGCTGCGTCAGCACACCGATCGCCGCTGCCTCGCGCTCGATCGCCGCTATCCGTCGCGCCGCGCCGCCCCCCCCAGACCCCGTGCGCTGCCTGGCCAATCAGTGCCAGGCAGTGCTGAGGGGTGGTTCGGGACTCCCAGTGACGTCCTGACGTCGGTGATGCCGGTGACGTCATCCCGCCCCGTCGCCATGGCGACGGGGGAAGCCCTCCAGGAAATCCCTCCGAAGGCGATCGAAGCGGGCGGGTCGGCTATCATGTAGCGAGCATTGGGCTTGCTACATGATATAAGAAATTTTTTTTTTTTTAAAAACTGCTGCGCTCCCTCCTGGCGGAATTTTTTATACCGCCAGGGGGGTTAACTGACATTCATCTGCAGATCAGACAACCATCCGCAGATCTGAAAATCCATCCTGGTGGATCTGATCTGCAGATGAATGTCAGTTAAATCATGTGTGTATGATGATCTGCAGATCTCATAGACCATTATTGCAATTTGCAGGAATGGATTTTTGGCAGGAACAGATCTTTTGCAGATACTGATCTTTTGTGTCTGTACAGCATCTGTGTGTGCAGCATCTTGTAAAGATTTTTTTCTGATGGGGAGTTCAGCTCCATAGAAAAGACTGTGTAGAGTATGGTTCTCATACTACATGAAGGGTGGTAAGTTTGGTCTGTGATCTTTCATTTTCCAAAGACTATAGCCTGATGTGGGTATGCACCTTAAAGCGTAAAGAAATATTCCCAGTCTCTGTGAGGCGCTTATCGTGACCTTGAGACTGGAGGGAATATACCTGCGAAACGCGTTGCAAAAACCCCTGGAGTGTACTAATAAATTTGATTGTTTTGAATACACAGTGTTTGTGTCTGTTTGCGGGAGGTAAGTCCACCACTGCCTCCTAAGCAATTTTAAAAGTTTTAAGAATTGATTTTATTTTTTTGGCGCCTCTGTTCTTCATTACGTTATAATTGATATCCACCCCTTGTGGAGGGGGATACCCCTTTGTTTCTCCTGTCTACAGAGAGCGACTTCTTAATCCTGAGTGAGGACAGGCTAATCTCCTCACCTGCCTGTACAGTGGTTACTTGGAGGTAACCCTGGTTTGTGAGTATATATTATACTCGTTTTCATTTACCCAATTGTCAAAATACTTACTACACTATACTGGGCTCTCGGTTCTCTTTTTACATATTACATCTTTATAGAGACAATACACACTGCTCAGATATACAAACTCAAACCTAACAGGCCACTCTATAAGTGCAACTCGGCATCTAAATATGAAAATATATAAAATGAACTTCCGTATAAGGGAGGTTCATAATAGAGTATGCCATTGCGGGGAAGGGGGTTGCTCCTCTGGTACCACCATCTTCTCGAGGGAGAGACCACAGCTGCCACAGATGACTCAGAGTGAGAGACCTGCTCACATAGGCGGACAATGGCCTCAATTCACTAAGATCATGCTGGAGATAAGAAGGCAAGAGAAAACTTACCACCACACAGTGAGAGAGTTCTCTTCTCTCTTCATTCCTTAAGTTACCTCCTCTGTAGTAACTTTCACATGCAGTTACTTAACAGCCTGTCTTTAACTTTAGCATTCTGGAGTTATTTTAAGGATTGAAGAGTTAACTTAAAGACAGAAGAGTTAACTTTAGGTTTGCCTGAAGTAAAATGTTTCCCGAATACTACATGCCTCATCACCATGGTGATAACTCTAGAAACGTTATTAAAGACAGGCGATAACCTTAGTAAATTGAGGCTTATTTCTCCTGGCATACATTGTGAAGGTCAGAGGTGCGCCTGCTCACATAGGCAGACATTGGCCTCAATTCACTAAGATCATGCTTGAGATAATAAGGCAAGAGAAAACTTACCTCCACACAGTAAGAGAGTTATCTTATCTCTTCATTCCTTAAGTTACCTCCTCTGTAGTTAATTTACCTCCTCTGTAGTTAAGTTACCTCCTTTGTAGTGATTTTCACATGCAGTTAATGAAGTCTTTAACTCTGGAGTTATTTTAAGGATTAAAGAGTTAACTTAAAAACAGAAGAATTAACTTTAGGTTTGCCTGAGGAAAAATGTTTCCTGAATACTACATGCCTTATCACCATGGTAACAACTCTAGAAGAGTTATTAAAGACAGGAGATAAGCTTAGTGAATTGAGGCCTATGTCTCTTGGCATACATTGTGAAGGTAGGAGGTGCACAACACCGCCTGGAGCTTCAAAATGCTGCAGGTGTAGCATCTCCTTGGGGAAAGTGACAAATCCCATATGGACTGAGGGCCACAGGAGCAGCCCCCCCCCCCCGGGTAAGTAATGCCAATCACCCCAACCACCCAGCGACACACACTGTTACGTAAATATCCAATGGGGAGGTTAATTTTATATATTGTCATATTTAGGTGCTTGAGTCCTTTTTTTAAATCTAACAATTTTATTATACAAATAGAAAGGGAACAATGAGTCCTTCTGGCGTATTTTAACTGCAGAGGCACATACTGCAGAGACAATAGTCTAGAGCCTATAAACAGTAGGTAAAAAAGACAATGCAGGTCACATCACATAATAATAATAATAACCAGGAAGATAAGAACAGAAGAGGAAAGACCTTTCTTACTATATTTTTCACCTGCTATAAAACTGAATTTAATTTTCTTGTATCAAAGAAAAGGAAAGAGCATTTCCACAAGCAACTAAATTCAGTCGTTAAGCCATATGTACACAGCCGTGCAGAGGAAATAAGTCGGCAGTAATGCTCTGATATAAATCCACTGTACTTACTGTGTTAACATTTGTTGGCTTAAAACACAGATGACTTCAAAATGTAAAGACCACTGGGGATTCTACCAGAAGCAAATGTCTACCCCTTGCATCATTTTTTCCAGACATATAATTCAATGAAGTGATTTCTTCTGGCTTAAAAAAAACCCCTTTCAGGCATGTGTGCAATAGATGAAAGTTGTCGTCTTCTCGTCTCTTGCCTGAGCTGACTCCACGCTAATATAATTCCTCCCACATCATTTTTGTGGAATGAAGTTAGGTACTGGAGTGCAGGGCTATGCACAGGTGTTTCTCTCTGCAGAAGTGCAAGAATCCTTTACAATTTGTAATGTCTAGAAAGCTAAGCAGCCTCTCTTATATAGGGGATGGGAATTTTTACCCCAAAAAAAATTGTATAGAAAATATAGAACTATCTTTTGAAAGTTATTGGGAATATGTTATGTTAATGCATGTCGGATTTAAATACATAAACATTACAATACAAAGATGGAATTGCTTTTTTGTTATTACCATTGTGACATCACATCCGGCTATCGATGCCTGTTTTTTCCGTGCAGGGAAATAAAACTAGTGTCTCAGAATTCATCTTTCTGGCAGCACTTACAGTATGTGCATCGGTTGTGTTTTTCTGCAACGAAAAGACACATTAGTATGGAAGTTCTTGTCAACCTATTCAGCCACTGTGCCCAGCCCATTGATTAAAAAGGACCTCCATCCAAAAAAGAACAATCCGTCTGCGCTGCTGTAATGAAAAGTTATATTTACCTCTGGAATCTTGTCCCACGAAGCGGCCCAAAAGTCCCTGCATCACTCCACTTCCACCGCTTGGCCTCGCCTCCCCACTCTCCTCTGAGAAAAAAACGCCCGGCAATGTAATGCAGTAAATAGCTTGGCGGAGGAAAGGGGAGGCGGGGCCAAGCAGAGGAAGTGGAGTGAGGGCTCTGCCTCTGACACAGGAGACCAGGGTTTAAATCTCAACTCTTCCAGTTCAGTAAGCCGACACCTATTCAGTAAGAGATCTTGGGCAAGACTCCCTAAGGGCCCATTCACACTAGAGCGTTTTGCCGGCGATATTGGCAAAACGCTCAAACGCTAGCGCTTTCGAAAGCACTAGTCTAATTAAACCCTATGGGCCCGTTCTTACTTGGGCGATTTGTGCTAATCGCCGCAAATCACCCAAAAGACGTGAAACACAAATGCATCGCCTGCACCATTTTCAGGCGATTTCCCGGCGATCGCGTTTCAGTGCTGTAGAAGAGCTAAACGCGTTCGCGAAAAAATCGCTGCAGTGTTCAATGATTTTTCCTAAAAATCACTCATGCAAATCACCAGCAAAAATCGCCAGCGTTTTGCGTTTCTAAGCGTGAATGGGCCCTAACACTGCTACTGCCTATAGAGCACACCCTGGTGGCTGCAGCTCTGGCACTTACGCTAACTCTGCCAAGACAAAAGCACAATATAAGTGTTCTGTGTCTTGTTTCAGTCACATTTAACCTGTTACCACACTTAGGTTTAAATGACTGACAGTATACTGCTTTTTTTTTCATAACACTGAGGGCATTTTTTATCTAATGTATTTTATGCAGCTGCAAATGTGCTGCTCATGTTATTTATGCCTCAGAAACTGCACAATAAAATGCTGTAGCAATAGGGGATGCAAAGTTTGCAACAGGGTTGCAATGGGACCACTAAATCTGATAGACCCACATAGGCCCCACCGCCAATCATTGCACTAGCTTGTTATAGTTGCCGTAGTAGTAATGAAAGAAAAATAGCACGTTTGGCTACAAATTAAAAGTAAATGGTGTTTGGCTGATTTGCTGAATGCGTCCGATAGACATTAGGGTCAGGGACACCCAGGGTTCTCGCCTCATCTCCTTTGTGGGTAAGCTGGCTTTGTTCTTTCAACTTATTACCGATTTTTTGATTACCCCTCCAGCAGCTAACTTTGGTTTGCCCGTGCGGTTCACTGTTTGCTCTTTGACTGTGGATCTTTTTTGCACTAATTGTTTCTGTTCATGTTTGCACGCAGATTGTTGTGTTTTTATTATTTCTGCTTTTTTCGTTGCTTTTACCCATTTAGGACGGCAGGCTCCGGCCCCTTTAAAGGACACCTATAGTGAGAGCGATATAGAGGCTGCCATGTTTATTTTGTTTTATGTAATACCAGTTGCCTGGCTATGTTGCTGATCCTCTGCCTCTGACTCTTTTAGCCAAATAGATCAGCAGGGCTGCCAGGTAACTGTTATAGCTTAAAAGGTAATCAATATGGCAGCCTCCATATACAGTACCTCTCACTACAATTATCCTTTAAGGACCAGTGTTTTTTTTTTCAGTTTCCCTTCTTTGATCACAGTGATTGGCTCACAGTGATCACCTGGTAAGGAGTCAAAGAAACTGTCTCCTTACCAACAGTAAGTCGGCAGACGTATGACAGCTAAGTCTGGCAGCGGCGAGCAGAGATCAGCATAGAATCTATGCTACATCAGAGTTAGAGAGCCACAGATGCAGCTTAGACTATGGTTCCAAGCCTGTTAAAGTAACAGATCTATATTTCTATTCATAGTGATAGCTTACGGATGGACTCTTTTTCTACTTTTTGGGTACTTCTGGGCTCATATCTACTGCACTGTAGTTCACTCAGCTGGTGGTTTGGCTGAATTGATTAATTATACACAGGCTCTTCTTTATGCACAAATACTTTATTTAATGGGGCCCTGGCGGAGGAATGATATGGAAATCTAAACTCACCTGAGACTTCCTCAAGCTCCATTGTCCACGAGGTCCCTCGGCACCCTCTAGGTCCCCTCTGTGGTCTCGCTGGCAGTTCCATTAGGTGTGCAACTTTGGCCAAAGTCATGCGTAACTGCACAAGTATCTGCGTGTCCAGACTGATCACATGTCAGATTTTGTGAGCGTTCTGTGCAAGTCTGGTTCTCAAAAGACTGAACCGCGCATGCACAGGGTGCTTACTGCAACGGGCGCATGATCAAACTGGGCGCACGGACGGGCCACGCATGAGCAGTTGTACATGACTCTGGCCAAAGTCGCGCACCTAACGGAGCCACCAGCGAGACCACAGAGGGGACCCAGAGGGTGCCGAGGGACCTCGTGGACTATGGGGGCTTGAGGAAGTCTCAGGTAAGGTTAGATTTCCATATCATTCCTCTGATCAGAGTCTCTTTAAGGGCATGGTATGCACTATGCACTTTTAAAACTTGCTGCTTATGTTATGTTGCACACTTGATTGTATGCTATTTAACTGTGACTTTATGGAATATTACTCACCATATATCCATTTTGGCATAGTATTTGCATTTATATGACAAGTTATATATAATTATCATTTATCACATACCAATTTTTGAACAGTCTGCGCATTTGAATGGTAAGTTCTTTATATTATTATCATTGTAAATACCCATATCTCAGTCCCTTTCCCTCTCCATTTTTGTTTTTAATTGCTTTTAACCATGGATTAGTTTAATAATAACGTTACCTTAATTGGTTGGACATTGATTCATTTATATTTGGGGTTATCTTTTTTTGTCTTTATGTCAGATTGTGGTGCTGAAATTCATTATGTGAGGATTTTGGAGATCTACATTACTTTTAACATTGGGGGAGTTTGGGTTGTTTGTTGGGGCAGGCAGTTTATTAGGACATTGAGGGGAAATAGATTTCTATGCCATTAAAGGGAATCTATAGGGAGGGATATGGTGGCTGACATATCGATTACCTTTTTAAACAATGCAAATTGCCTTGCTGTCCTGATGCTTCTCTGCCTCTAATACGTATAGCCATAGACCCTGAACAAGCATGCAGATGAGATGTTTCATCTGCATGACAAGTCTGACCCAATAAGCTGCATGCTCGTTTTATGTGTGTGATTCAGACACTACTGTAGCAAAAGAGATCTGCAGGACTACCAGGCAACTGGTATTGTTTAAAATGACATAAATATGGTAGCCTCCATAGCTTTTCACTTCAGGTTCCCTTTAAAGGGAACCTAAACTGAGAACGATATGGATATTCCTTTTAAAATAATACCAGTTGACTGACTCTCCTGCTGATCCTGTGTCTCTAATATTTTCAGCCACAGCCGCTCAACAAGCATGTAGATCCGGTGCTCTGACTAAAGTCAGACTGGATTAGCTGCATGCTTGTTTCAGGTGTGTGATTCAGCCACTAATGCATCCAAAGAGACCAACAGGACTGCCAAGCAGCTGGTATTGATTTAAAGGAAACATCCATATCCTTCTCCAGGGATATCCTGGCCACCAGCTTCCATACTGGTGGCCAGTATGGAAGCGAGCCAATTGGCCGCTTGGGGCCTCACTTTATGGGGGGCCTCGCTAGCTCGCTCGTCTCCCCTCCTGCAGTCCAGCTCAGCTTGCGTGTCAGCGATGACACGCAAGTAGCAGAGTACTGAGGCGGCGTGTCGCTAGGGGGCTACTTCCTCTCCCGGAATCTGGTTACAGCGCCTCCTCCTCCTGTGATGACGTAACCACTTGTCATCACAGGAGACGACGGGAGAGGAAGTAGGAAGACAAAGCTGGAGGCTGCGTGGCTGTGCGGCACGAGGATCGGAGGAAGGTGAGTCCGACCTACACACTGGAGCCTGGGGCCATCTATTCTACACTGGGGCCACCTACCTAACCTATCTAACCTACACTGGGGCCACCTATCTATCTAACCTACAGTGGGGCCATCTATCTATCTATCTATCTATCTATCTATCTATCTATCTATCTATCTATCCTACACTGGGGCCACCTACCTAACCTATCTTAGCTACACTGGGGCCACCTATCTGTCTAACCTATAGTGGGGCCATCTATCTATCTAACCTACAGTGGGGCCATCTATCTATCTATCTATCTATCTATCTATCTATCTATCTATCTATCTATCTATCTATCTATCTAACCTACAGTGGGGCTATCTATCTATCTAACCTACAGTGGGGCCACCTACCTAATCTATCTAACCTACAGTGGGGCCATCTATCTATCTAACCTATAGTGGAGCCATCTATCTATCTAACCTACAGTGGGGCCATCTATCTATCTATCTATCTATCTATCTATCTATCTATCTATCTATCTATCTATCTATCCTACACTGGGGCCACCTACCTAACCTATCTTAGCTACACTGGGGCCACCTATCTGTCTAACCTATAGTGGGGCCATCTATCTATCTAACCTACAGTGGAGCCATCTACCTAACCTATCTTAGCTACACTGTGGCCACCTATCTATCTAACCTACACTGGGGACACCTACCTAACCTATCTTAGCTACACTGGGGCCATCTATCTATCTATCTATCTATCTATCTATCTATCTATCTATCTATCTATCTATCTATCTATCTATCTATCTAACCTACAGTGGGGCCATCTACCTACCTATCTAACCTACAGTGGGGCCATCTACCTAACCTATCTTACCTATACTGGGGCCACCTATCTAACCTACAGTGGGGCCATCTATCTATCTATCTATCTATCTATCTATCTATCTATCTATCTATCTTTCTATCTATCTAACCTTCAGTGGAGCCACCTATCTATCTAACATACACTGGAGGCACCTGCTTATCTAACCTATACAGGGGAAACCTACCTATCTAGTCTATACTGGGGCCACCTAGCTATCTAACCTATACTGGAGGCACCTACCTATCTAACCTATACTGGTGGCAAGTTGGCAACTATATGGGCTACCCTGTAGTGGAGGCAACAATGCCTGGCTACCTATACTGTGGGGGAACTTATACCTGGGGGCGAATTATACACCCTCACCCTGGGTGCAATTAAGTCTAGAAACTGCCTTTCCCTCCCCCCGCAGTGTGCTGGCTTCCAGTACCTGCTGCCTCTGCGCTCAGATCAGCGGCGACCAGACAGACGCATGCTACCTGCGGACACGGAGCATGCAAGCCAGCATAACCGCCAGAGTACAGCACACAGGCCAGCCAGCCAAAGACAAGACAGAAGCCAGGTGAGGAGCTTATTTATGTGAAATACTAACTATTTAATATATTTAAGTTACACTACTGCTATGTTCATGTACATGTACATTTGACCCCATCTATGACCACGCCCACTTTCTAGCAACATGACCATACCCATTTTTTGCCGCAGCGTGTTGGAGCCACAACCATCCTTTTGCCACAGCTAACTTGGGGCATGGGGGGGGGGGGCTCAAGTCATGTGCTGCTTGGGGCCACCAAAACCTTAGCTGCACCCCTGTCCTTCTCAGTTAAGGTTCCCTTTAAGGAAACTACTTTGGTGATTTGTAACATGAGTGGAAATTGCTACGACATGGAGAGAGATTTGTTTTCAATTTAGAGGAAAAGTTGTAGACTGTGATTTTTGTTTTATGTAGCGGGAGTGGTATTGCTGGACATGAGGTAGTATAGAAAAATAGTGCAATATTAGGGGCAGGCCTGGATTTACCTAAAAGGAGCCTATAGGCAAAGATGTCCTGGCACCTTAGACTTTGCGATCCATGAACCTACAAACCCCCACCAAACTGCACTGCAAATGTGTTGGCTAGCCCAGCGGTCACTTCTCCCTTTCTTCCCTTTCCCTTGCCTGTCATAGGTAGCTACAGGCACTGGCGTAACAATAGGGGATGCGACCCCTGACATCGCGGGGGGGCCCGGGGCCCCCCTAGGGCCCACTCGGGGACTTTTTGGGGGCAGGAGGGGTCGCAGCATAAGAGGAGAGCTGTGGCCCAGATCGGTGGGGAGGGAGGAAATTCCCCCCCCCCCTCCCTCACCTCTTAGCGCTCCCCCTCCTGCAATCATTGGTGGTGCTCGTGGCAGCAACGGCGGCAGCAGGCAAGCTGAGCACATACCTCCTTCTGGCCGGTCTCCGATCACTAAGTGCTTTATGGAACTTCCTGTGTAAGTTCCATAAAGCACTTAGTGATCGGAGACCGGCCAGAAGGAAGTATGTGCTCAGCTTGCCTGCCGCCACCGTTGCTGCCACGAGCACCACCAATGATTGCAGAAGAGAGCCCGAGGTGAGGGAGGATTTCCCCCCCTGCCCACCGATCTGTGGCCACAGCTCTCCTCTTATGCTGCGACCCCTCCTGCCCCCAAAAAGTCCCCGAGCGGGCCCTGGGGGGGGGGGGTTTGCAGGGGGGCCTACAGTGCCTTATGGTAAATCCCGCCATGATTAGGGGTGATTAAAGATGGCTAGAGGGGGAAGAGGTGGGAGCTGCAGTGTGCTGACAGCTCGGGGACTAAAACTAATAAACATGTTTTCAGAATATAGCATTATGCATATGTCTTCTATTATATTTTTAGTTCTTCTATTCTTCTGCTCTCACTGCCCATGCCCACCACTACCTGCTACAATACTGATCAGGAACTCTATAATGCCTATGTACATGTATTTAATAATATTTTTATGTTTACATGTATATAGTTTTAGCTTGTTGCACAGTGTTCTACCTTTTGATCTGACATTTATATTGAACAGTAGTTTTACTGTCTTCCATTCACTAGTTCTTCATCAATCTAATAAACATAAATTAAGGAGATAAAGAAATACACATTATGCTTTTGTTTGATGTAACAATATATGCTTGGACAGCCCTGCTTTTAAAGGTATCATATGTGACCCAGCTGTGGTTCCATTACAGAATTACCATCATATGAACATCTGCGTTTTACTTGATGAGGACCAGGCAAGTCCCACAACTATTTTTGTTGTAACTGGTGACAAGTAATCAGCAGAAGAACAATCCTTCAACTTTTATCAACCATGACAATTGAATGACTCATCTCATCATCAGGAATTATCGAATGCTTTCTGAAATTCCCAGACTATACTGTAGTTTTAAGTATGCTACACACCCTGGATATGCAAAATTAAGGTGTGGTGCTATGTATTTCTTTAAATGGTGTGTGCGCGTGCGCGTGTGTTCGTCTTTTTTTTTTTTTAAAGTCAATCAACACAAAGCAAATGTCCACATAGAAAAGTACACTTACTTAATATGTGTGTTTCAGTAGCCCTAAAACCCAATATGGCTCTCTTAATAACATAGTCTTAGTAATTATGGGCTCTTAAAGAGAACCTGAACTAAAAATAAAAAAGTCAAAATAACCATACACAGGTCATACTTACATCCTGTAAAGTCTACTACTTAATATCTTTCTCCTCTCCTGGGTCCCATTTGTCCACTGTAATCAATGGAATTCTCCGTCCTCCATTTTTACAGCTTCCTGATCAGCGCACTGTTAAACTGTAATAACACCCACTTGAGCCATAGGGAAACATGGACTTTACCTTGCACATTCATGTAGAGAGATTTATGTCTGTACAATGCTGGTTCGGTAAAATTTGCTTTATTAAATCAGGCACATATCAATACAGATATTATCCACTTGCTAACATGTTTCGGACGTAGCGCCGTCCTTAATCATAGCATAGGTCAGAGGAGCAGAAGTGACTCTTATAAAGAAAGAGCCACACCCACATAACACAAACTTACAAGCCCCACCCAAGAAAAGGAGTGTACATAAAACTGGGAGAAATTCCCAGAATGGAAGTAAAATCAGTCAATAGCGAACATATAATACATGATCAAGAATAGTACAAAAAAAAGCCTCAATGCAGAAGAACGGTATATATGGGCTGGTGGGAGGAGCTCCACTTCTTTAGTGACTGTAATATTTTTTGAGCCACATTGTGTGGTACGGCAGATACATAGACGACCTTTTGGTCATCTGGGACGACACGCCTGACGAGGCTTCACGATTCGTGGAGTTTCTTAACAATAACACATTGAATCTTGTTTTTACCTTTCAGTGGTCATCTCTAGAGGTCAACTATTTAGACCTCACCCTGAGAGGTAGCTCTGCCTCTGCTTCTGTCATCTCCAATACATTCCGCAAACCTTGCAGTGGCAACTCCACTTTAAGAGCTAATAGTTGCCATCCTCCACATACTATCCAGCGGTTCCAGTGGGGAAATCCGTCCGGGCGTGTAGGAATTGTTCTGAGGAGGCAAGCCTTAAAGTGGAGTTGGACATTGTGGGCTCGCGTCTATCGGAAAGCGGTTATCCCAAATGGATGATCGAACAAGGCAGAAAAATAGCTCTGAACAAAAGTAGACTAGAACTCTTGAACTCTAACATGCTGAGGAAAACTTCTCAATCTAATACTGATACAGTTTTTGTGACTACTTATAGTCAGGAATATTCTCGTATTGTTCAGACTATTAAAAAGTTCTTGCCAGATGAGACCATCAATACGGTCCTAAAACAGGGGGTCAAATTTGCCACTAGAAAGGCACCCACATAAGGGAGTCTGTTATCTCCCTGTTTGTTCTCTTCCAATAGAAATCAATCCTGTTGGCTGACAACTGTGGGATCGTATGGATGTGGTTTCTCCACCTGCAATTACTGTTCTGTTCACCAGTCCACCCGTTATATTAATTCTTTTCCCAATGGTAAGACAGTCACAATTATTATTATTATTATATTTATAAAGCGCCAACATATTACGCAGCGCTGTACATTAATTTAGGTTACAGACAATATTTAGGGGTGACATACAGCAAAATGACAATACCTGAATACAAGAAAGACGCAGCACAGTATGAGTACAAGGTAATGCTTAGTCACTGGACAGGAGCATGGAGATTAGGCAAGTTAGGTTTACTCAGATGCATAGCATGGGTGTACAGTAATGGAGGTGCATGATCAGGTTGGACACAAAAGGAGGAGGACCCTGCCCAAAGGCTTACAATCTAAAGGGAGAGGTAGGGACACGAGAGGTAGGAGACCATAGTTTAGCTGTGGGTTTAGAGCACTTGTGAGGGGTAGTAGGCCAGAGTGAAAAGGTGAGTTTTGAGGGCTTTCTTGAAGATGTTGAAGGAGGGGACTGCCCTAATGGGTGGAGGTAGGGAGTTCCATAGTGTTGGAGCAGCTCTTGAGAAGTCCTGGAGGCGTGCATGGGACTGGGTGATGCAGGGGGTGGTTAGGCGAAGTTCATTGGAAGAGCAGAGTGAGCGGCTAGGTGTGTACCTCTGAGTAAGATCAGAAATGTAGGTTGGGCAGGTTTTGTGGACAGATTTGTAGGTCAGACACAGTATCTTGAATGTGATTCTGGACTGGATAGGAAGCTAGTGGAGGGATTCAAGGAGGGGATCTGCCATGGTGGAGCGATGGGAGCAGTGGATAATTCTGGCTGCCGCATTTATGATGGACTGCAGTGGGGCTGTTCGGGTCATAGGGAGAACAGACAGCAGGGCATTGCAGTAGTCAAGGCGGGAAATTATGAGGGCATGGATGAGGAGTTTAGTGGTGGCAGAGGTCAGGAAAGGGCGAATCTTACAGATGTTGTGAAGGTGGAAGTTGCAGGACTTTGTGAGGTTTTGGATGTGGGGAGTGAAGGAGAGTGCGGAGTCCAGGGTGACACCCAGACAGCGGGCTTGAGAAACAATATATCAATTGCGACACAAAACATGTCGTTTATCTTATTTCGTGTACTATTTGCCACCTCCAATATGTGGGATGTACTACCAGACATTTTGAGACAACGCGTTGGGGAGCACTATAGGGGAGCGGTTGGGTGACGTTGGACATTTCCAATGTGGCTAAACATTTTAGATCCATAGATTCTGGCGATATGTCCTCGTTTGTTTTTCAGGGCATAGAATGTATTTTGAGGCCCATTAGAGGCGGTGACATGTACAAATGCTTCCTTAGTCGGGAGGCATACTGGATTTTCCAATTAGGGACACGTGTCCCGCAGGGCCTCAATGCCAAATGGGATCTAAATTTGGTCACTTAATTTTTCTCTTGCTCTATCTTCAAACCTTCCCCCCCCCTTTTCCTCTCCTCCATTTTTCTGTTAGCGGTGGCCTTTTTAACTTCTGTAGGGCTGATATTTGCATGGGATGGTTTTTCTCCCTATTGTTAATGTGTCCTAGATATATACCGTTCTTCTGCCTTGCTGCTTTTTATTGTACCATTCTTGATCATGTACTATATGTTCGCTATTGACTGATTTTACCTTCATTCTGGGAATTTCTCCCAGTTTTATGTACACTCCTTTTCTTGGGTGGGGCTTGTAAGTTTGTGTTATGTGGGGGTGGCTCTTTCTTTATAAGAGTCACCTCTGCTACTTTGTACCTATGCTATGATTAACCACTTCACCACTGAGGGGTTTTACCCCCTGAGCACCAGAGCAATTTTCACCTTTCAGCGCTCCTTCCATTCATTCGTCTATAACTTTATTATTACTTATCGCAATGAAATGAACTATATCTTGTTTTTTCCGCCACCAATTAGGCTTTCTTTAGGTGGGACATTATGCCAAGAATTATTTTTTTCTAAATGTGTTTTAATGGGAAAATAGGAAAAATGTGGGGAAAAAAATAATTATTTTTCAGTTTTCGGCCATTATAGTTTTTAAATAATGCATGCTACTGTAATTAAAACCCATGAAACGTATTTGCCCTTTTGTCCCGGTTATAAAACCATTTAAATTATGTCCCTATCACAATGTTTGGCGCCAATATTTTATTTGGAAATAAAGGTGCATTTTTTTCATTTTTGCGTCCATCCCTAATTACAAGCCCATAGTTTATAAAGTAACAGTGTTATACCCTCTTGACATAAATATTTAAAAAGTTCAGTCCCTAAGGTAACTATTTATGTATTTTTTTTAATTGTAAATTTTTTAATTTTTTTTTAATTACAAAAAAAAAAATGGGGAGTGTGGGAGGTAATGAGTTAATTTTATATGTAAAAGTCATTTATTTGTATGTGAAAAATGTGTAGGGTGTAGTTTACTATTTGGCCACAAGATGGCCACAGTAACTTTTGGTTTTAATGCGACCTCCAAGCTTCCTTCCGGAAGCTTGAAGCACTTCATGCTTCCATCTGCTGAAAAGCTTTATGGAGATGAAGATTTCATTTTTCAGCACGACCTGGCAACTGCTCACAGTGCCAAAACCCAGGGCCGGGCCGAGGCAGAGGCTGAAGAGGCTCCAGCCTCAGGGCGCAGTGTAGGAGGGGGCGCACAATTCATTCAGCTGTCATTCCCAATTGTATTTGAAGCACAAAGAAATAACAAAAGGGCATTCAGTACATAGCAGTGACTGCAAGCCAGATAACTAGAGATTAAGGTGTTGGGGACGTTGGGGGCCCTGGGGCGCCTCTTAGTCTAATAGCAATTAGTGTGTGACGGCTGGGGTGGGAGGGATGCAGGGGCGCACTTTGCTGTCTCTGCCTTGGGTGCTGAAGGACCTTGTCCCGGCTCTGCCAAAACCACTGGTGAATGGTTTACTGACCATGGTATTACTGTGCTCAATTGGCCTGCCAACTCTCCTGACCTGAACCCCATAGAGAATATGTGGGATATTGTGAAGAGAAAGTTGAGAGACGCAAGACCCAACACTCTGGATGAGCTTAAGGCCGCTATCGAAGCATCCTGGGTCTCCATAACACCTGAGCAGTGCCACAGGCTGATTACCTCCATGCCACGCCGCATTAAAGCAGTCATTTCTGCAGAAGGATTCCCGACCAAGTATTGAGTGCATAATTGAACATAATTATTTGAAGGTTGACTTTTTTTGTTTTAAAAACACTTTTCATTTATTGGTTGGATCAAATATGCTAATTTTTTGAGATAGGAAATTTGGGTTTTCATGAGCTGTATGCCAAAATCATCAATATTAAAACAATAAAAGGCTTGAACTACTTCAGTTGTGTGTATTTGAATCTAAAATATATGAAAGTCTAATGTTTATCAGTACATTACAGAAAATAATGAACTTTATCACAATATGCTAATTTTTTTAGAAGACCCTGTATGTAATATTCATTTGCAGCTACGTCATGTGTTTATTTTAAATAATTTTACTCGCTTCAGGTTCCCTTTAAGAAAATCAGAATCCTACTGAATGCTTCCTTGGGCTTTCTTATTCTTTGTTAATAAAAATAAAAAAAGCAGTGTGTGAACAACACTGCCACCTCCCTATATAGAACGAAGTGGGAAATTTGGGCACCAAAGGTGCTGTGAAAGTTTGGGTGCTGCTATACAAATAGTGCCTAAGGTGCCCAATAGAATAGCTGTTGCCAGGGCAGCATCTTATGCAAACTGCAGATAGCTTGCACAGCAAATGTCCTGCAATAGCCAATATTTGTATGGGTACCTATATTTTTTTGCAATGGGTACATTTACTGATATTCTACTAACAGCTGTTTAGGGAGCCCACATTTCTGGGAGCCATTTTTGCATGCAGGTATATAGAAACCTCTGACACTCCATACATACAATGTGAAGCAGAACTGATTAGTCAATCAGTACCACCTGGAAGTAGTCAGGAGGGTGCTGCCTATTAAAGCTAAACTCATGCCATGATTTGTACCCCAGTACTTGGCCATTGTAAAGTAGGCCTTCTCTTCTAAATTGCTAAATGTTAGTTTTTCTCAATACAAACACACAACTGCAGGATGCACAGCAGTGTAGCGGCTGGCTAGGAGCACAAAGAACTTTTGCAATGAGAGCCATTACCTGATAGCTTGTACAGGTCCAGCTTATATGTGTTTGCATTAGGATGCAGTCAGCATTGTGATTTATTATGGAGTTTTGGGAAACTCAATCAACAACAAATTTAACCCAAAATCAAAATCAGTACAAAGTATAGCAATTCCTGAGTCACCTGAATGATCTAACTAAAATAAAAATCTAAATTTAGTTACAACTTATATGTAATTATTATAATTATAGTATTTTATTATTATTATTATCATTATTATTTTATGAATTGAAGGAAATATAGGTAGCTTTGCCTATCACTTCAAGTACTTCTCAGCAATATTTAATTTACATAATCACTATCAAACCCTTCTGCCATCTAGTTTCACCTCAGTAACATCAATATTGCTTCCCCCAAAAAACCACTCTCTCTGTTTTTCGCTAGTTATGTTATTTCTCTAGTTTATGTTATTTTAACCACTCTGTCCTCCTGGACGTAGAGCTACATCCAGGAGGCCATGCGCGCTCCTGGCCGTGGATCGTTAGCACAGGAATCAATGAATCGGGCCATGGTGCCCGATCACTGATTCCTCTCCCCCGCTGAAAAAGTGACAGCTTCTCTCGGAAGCCTTGCTTTTTCTGCCTCCTACGCCCCCCTACGTCCCTCTAAGCGTACATGTTACGCTTAGAGTTACCTCATGTAAACAAACCTAAGGTTGCCATCTTGTGGCCAAGTAAAACTACATCTACATTTAAAAAAAAAAATAAACATATATTTACATCCCACCCTCCCAAAATTACCCAAATAAAATGTTTAATAATAATAAAAAGAAACATTACAATAAAAAAACAAAAAAATATGCAAAGATGAAATATTTATATATATTTTTTTATTATAAGCTTGAAAAATAGTGATGGATGCAAAACGGAAAAAATGCACTTTTATTTCCAAATAAAATATTGTCGCCATACATTGTGATAGGGACATAATTTAAATGGTGTAATAACCGGGACAAATGAGCAAATACAATACGTGGGTTTTAATTATGGAGGCATGTATTATTTTAAAACTATAATGGCCGAAAACTGAGAAATAATAAATTTTTTCCATTTTTTTTCTTATTCTTACTGTTAAAATGCATTTACAGTAAGGTAGCTCTTAGCAAAATGTACCACCCAAAGAAAGCCTAATTGGTGGCGGAAAAAACAAGATATAGATCAGTCCATTGTGATAAGTAGTGATAAAGTTATAGGCTAATGAATGGGAGGTAAACATTGCTCGGATGCATAAAGTGAAAACGGGCTGAAGTGGTTAACATACAAAAATATGTCATTACAGAAGATTTGTATTTTACTTAAATGTTATAGTACATTGCAATCAGCATTCCCCAGCCAATGGCTCTTTTCTTTGAGTCAAAGTTTGTTTTTATAAGGTTTCAAAAAAGCATAAAAAATACTGTGTGCAATCAAGCCATAAAATCCTTAGATTTATAACTAAGACCTATCGGTACTAAAAGCACCAATGCATTTAATGAGGAATTAGAGTTTATTATATACATCACACAGCATACTAGTATATGATATGCTCTAGTAGCTGAAATCATTAGCTGTCAGACATTGCCTCAGGGCACAAAGATGCACATTATTTTTCCGTTCACATTTTGGACTAATCTATTAAGTCAGCTTGCAGAGAAATTTGATATGTCACAGTGGGCTACTGCGCACTAGTCATGTCTTCCGCTTCTGTAGACAGACAAAGATATAATGGGTACTACAGGTTCAAACATTTGGCACCGCTTGTTAAATCACAACATATCTAGGAAAGATACAGGATGTCGCCTTCCAGACCAGGGATTTCCATGTTTACTCCCAACATGCTACCTCATCTGTTTGAATGTAATTTGGAATATGTTCCTTAGATGAGTGGAATCCCGCTTTCATGACACAATCTACTTCTGGGCAAATATACGCACTGCAAAGGTTTCATGAAGCATTTCTACTGTTTCTCTATGCTGTGTCTTTCCTTTGCAAGACCAAGCTGAAACTGAATTGCACGAGTCTGTAGGCAAGCTGTGTGCAGATGTTTGGCTAAATAAATTCTGTGCTGTGAGTGCAAGAAATATGCACCAGCGAATGGAAACAGTGATGCAAATATGACACTGAAGAATGGGTATATCCACAAACAGTGGACTGTCCCCGTGGCAGCAAGGAAGCATAAATCAGTGCGTCACTAAAATCATGAGTGCCTGAAAAGAACTGGAAAAGCATTTTAACCATTTCATCACAGCCGGTTTAATCACCTCTTAGCACTGGGGTGTTGTTTATCATTTTAAAGGTAGCCAAAGGTGTTAAAGGGTTTTTGTTTTCCCCAATTATGAAAATAAAAAAAATTAAAGCTGAAAAAGTGGTTGGGTCTGTACAGCATTGACGAGAATTCCACACCAAACATTTCACAAAAATGAATCACAAAAATCAGCCACTCCCGACTGACGTTTATTGGGGGGTAGCACGGAGGCGTAGTGGAGAGCGTTCTCATCTTGCAGCGCTGGGTCCCTGGTTTGAATCCCAGCCATGGCACTATCTGCACAGAATTTCGATGTTCTCTCTGTGTCTGCGTGGGTTTCTTTCGTCACTTTCGTTCCCCCTTAAAGCGGAATATAACCCTGCATTTCAACTTTGCTCTAAAATATTATTTACAGCATATTATATGCAAAAAGCATTTTTTTTTACTAGACCAGCACAGAGGTTTAAAGTTCCGTGGAGAGATATGCAGAAGTTCAGATAGATACATTCTATTTAGTTGAATGTATCTATTGATAAATGTTACACACTCTTTGGCTGTCCTCCAAGCTCCTTCTCAGTGAGAGAGAGTGAGTCACATTCAACACTTAGATACATTTATGTAAACAAAATGTATCTATTTTAGCTTCGGATGCGTCTGCAGAAATCTCTAGGAACTTTAAAGCCCTGTGTAACCCTTCCAATGCTGGTCTAGTAAAAAAAAAAAATTCTGGTTGTATATAATATACTGTAAATAATGTTTTAGAGCAAAGTTGAAATGCAGGGTTATATTCCGCTTTAATTGACCCTAGACTATGGTACATACATTACACGATACATATATAGACATATGACTATGGTAGGGATTTGTGAGCATCACTGAGGGACAGTTAGGTAACAAGACAATATACTCTGTACAGTGCTGTGGAAGATGGCAGCACTATATAAATGCTAAATAATAATAATAATACATTTTCCAATTTAATCAGATTTCTCAGATTCAAAAAAATTGCATTTTTCAGTAAAACAGCAGTAATATTACATTGCTCTATTGTATACTGTGATATGACAGTATCAAAGCTCTTATACAGTTAACCCTACATAAACAATGTTGGTATCAAACTAAAAAGGACAATTAGGACTTTCTTTCTATGCCAAATATTTATATATTAACCACTTTGTCCTTTGATACAGTATATCTACGTCAGCTGTGGCATTCTCCAAGCCACAGCCACGTAGATATACTGACCTGCTTGCAGCCCTGTTGTCCAGGAACAGGTGCGCTTCAGAGCGCACCTTCCGTCCGGCACTAACAGCTGCAATACTAATTGGTGAAAGGGAAAACGTTCCCTTGTAGCCAATCAGTAACCCCTCCGCGGATGAACGATCACTGCTGTAGCAAACAGCGGTGATCCTTCATCTCTCCCCTCGGTGGCCAGATCTGTTAAAAAAAAGGATCAGAAAGCAGCCTGACTCACCTTTTCCTGTTCCAGCGATCAGCCTGCAGCCCAAGCCTCTGATACCCGCTCTGCACGCAGCCCTGTGATGCTGAATAGCAGGGTCCCGGCTTGACTTCATCAAGCCCGGGACCCGGTAACCGGCATCACAGGGCTGCGTGCAGAGCGGGGATCGGAGGCTCGGGCTGCAGGCTGATCGCTGGAACAGGAAAAGGTGAGTCAGGCTGCTTTCTGATCCTTTTTTTTTAACAGATCTGGCCACCGAAGGGGCTGCCTGGGTGGGGGGTGGCACATCTGGCTGGCCCTTATGGGGGTGCGAGGACCCCTGGTGGGGGGTAAAATGTGCAGCTGGGGGGGGGGGATAAAGTAAGAGGGGATACATTTTAATTTTAAGTGGTATAATTTTATACTGGGGGCAGATCTGGCCATAATGGTGGGGGGCCCTAATCCTGGGTGCACCCGCTAATCCTGAGGGCGCACCTGGCTATAACGGGGGGCCACTATTCCTGGGGATACATTTAGTTATAATGAGGGGCAGTAATCCTGGGGATACATCTGTCTATCTATACTGGGAGGTGCCAAACACAGAGCACACATCGGGCTATACTGGGGGTGATTGATATTGGGGACACATCTGGCTATAGGGGGGGGGGGGGGGGGGTCTGATACTAGGGACACATTTTGCTATCTATACTGGGGGACATAATACTGGTCACATGTTTTTATCTACTGTGGCATTTTTTATTTTTAAACTGGAATTGATAAAAACTGAGCAAAAATGCATTTTTTTTTCATTTTTCCTCTCTTTTTCCCATTAAAATGCATAGAAAACTTTTTTGGTCTAGGGACAAAATACCCGCCAATGAAAGTCTAGTTTGTCCTGAAAAAAACGATACCTAGATCATTTAGGTGTCGTGAGTAGGGATAAAGTTATGGCTGATTAAAAAGAGACATTGCTAAAACGTCAAAATTGCTCTGGTCAATAAGGGGAAAACAAGGTCTGTATGCGAAGTGGTTAAAGTAAAAAAAGAAACACAAAAACAAAACATTTTGGAAAAAGTGCTTTTTGATTTCTTGTAATTCATTATTTGATTATGATCACATTATTAATGAAATTATTGTTTCATATTGATTGGTGGTGTTCTTTTTTTACTAAGATATTGATGTTTTTATTTATTTCTATTTTAACAAAGAGAAAACAAACACTGTTGCCAGCAGTCTGTTCTCTCTCTCCATATTATAAAGCACTGCGCTGCATTTGTGTCTCTCCTAGTCATGTGATCACTGTAACCACCTCAAGCCAACGATTTCTGCACAATGCTGTAGAGCATTATGTAGACATGAAAACTTGGCTTGGCTAAGTGTACTAGTATACTGTATGTCTCGTATGAAAAAAAAAAAATCATAGGGGAAAAGATTATTAAATCAGGGTCAAAATTTTATAAATCCAGGTCAAGTTTGGAAGGCTATTTGTATTCTCCAGTGTTAGTAAGCGCAAGTATGCTTTTGTACATCAGGCTATTTGCATGTAAGCACTATGGCCTAGTGCACACCAGAGCTGTTCTGCTGCGGTTTGCGATCCGCTTGCGGGTGCGGATACGCTTGGGTAATGTATTTCAATGGGCTGGTGCACACCAGAGCGGGAGGCGTTTTGCAGAAATGCATACTCCCGGGCTGCTGCAGATTTTGGATTGCGGATGCGTTTCTGCCTCAATGTTAAGTATAGGAAAAACGCAAACCGCTCTGAAAAATGGCACTTCAGAGCGGTTTGCCAGGCGTTTTTTGTTACAGTAGCTGTTCAGTAACAGCTTTACTGTAACAATACATGAAATCTACCACACCAAAAACGCTTCACAAAACCGCAAAATGCTAGCTGAAACGCTACAGAAAAAGAAGAAAAAGAGTTTCAAAATCTGCTAGCATTTTGCGGATCTGCTAGCGGTTTTTGGTGTGCACCAGGCCTTAGTTCTGTTTGGTTCTAAAATTGATTCCATTTTTTTTTCAAATTGAATTGAGTTTCATGCTTTGCATGTGTGACCTCTAGTTTAACTTTTATCCTGAGCAGATTCTTTTCTTAGATTATGTTTTCCTTCAGTTCAGAAATTCAGTATTACATTTGATTAGTTGTACTCTAATCAAAGGTTTCTACACACCACCATCACTGGCATTGCTCATAGTCTCTAATAAAATGTTTTTTTTTTCAAACTGTTCTTCGCATTATTACCGTACTCATTTTATCGAGTAACTACCATGTTAGAAGAATATGAGACGTTTAGTAACCAAGGCCATCTTGGTGGCTTAAATGGACAAGGTAATTTCAAAAGATCTGTTTGTGGAAAAAAACACATTTCAATTTCTATGAGACAGTAGAGTTTTAGTGGGCTTAAACCGTAACTATTTAAATGAAAAAGAACCAGTCTGACACCTACTTCTCATAAAATGCAGCGAGTGTTGATTTATGTATTCAGCAACTTCAGCAACTTTATTAAACTTTTAAATGGTTGGCATGCCACTCTACCTCTCTTCAGCCTTCCTCTTTGTGAAAATCTGGCTCACTGGCACATGTACAAGCAGTGAGCTTCTCAAGCCACACCTACTGGGTCGTGTCAGAGTCATTTCCCATTCACGTTTAACTGGATCTCCAAGCAGCTCTAGAAAGGCTAGACAAATACCAAGGGAGTTTTTCAGGAGGGGATATGGCTAATTTACATCACCTGGTCAGATTTTTTTGACAGTATTAACTTCTACTGTCTCTGCTGAAAATGTGATTATTATTTTTTTAGACTTCAGGTCCACTTAAAGGACACCTGAAGAAAGAGGGATATAGAGGCTGCCATATTTATTTCCTTTTAAACAATGCAAATCCCTGTCCTGCTGATCCTCTGCCTCTAATACTTTTAGGCATATAACCTGAACAAACATACAGATGTTTGAAGTTTGACTTCATTTACCACAGGTTTGATTCAGGTGGGTGATTCAGACACCACTGATGCATGAAAGATTAATAGGGTGGCTAGGAAACTGGATTTGTTGAAAAAAAAAAAAATATGACATACCCCTCTCACTTTCAGGTGTCCTTTAACCACTTTGTCCTCCTTGACATAGAACTACGTCAAGGAGGCCATGTGCGTATCCGCGGCCGATTGCGTGCATGCACGCGCGCTCCCGGCCGCGGATCGTTAGCCCAGGAATCAATGAATCAGGCCATGGTACCCGATCACTGATTCCTTTCCCCTGCAGAAAAAGCGACAACTTCTCTCGGAAGCTTCGTTTTTTCTGCCTCCTACGTCCCTCTAAGCATACATGTTACGCTTAGAGTGACGTCATGTAAACAAACTCCATCATCAACGTCATGTAAGCAAACTTGCCATCTTGTGGCCAAAAAGTAAAACTACATCTAAATGTAAAAAAAAACAAAAAACATATATTTACCTAAAACTAATACTATTTACCTCCCAACCTCCCAAAAATACCCACATAAAATGTTTAATAATAATAAAAAAAAACATTACAATGATTAAAAAAACACATACATATTTACCTAAGGGTCTAAACTTTTTAAATATCTATGTAAAGATGAAATATTTCTATTTTTTTTTCATAAGCTTGTAAATAGTGATGGATGCCAAACGGAAAAAAATGCTCTTTTATTTCCAAATAAAATATTGTCGCCATACATTGTGATAGGGACATAATTTAAATGGTGTAATAACCGGGACAAATGGGCAAATACAATACGTGGGTTTTAACTATGGAGGCATGTATTATTTTAAAACTATAATGGCTGAAACCTGAGAAATAATGAATTTTTTCAGTTTTTTTCTTATACTTACTGTTAAAATGCATTTACATTAAGGTAGCTCTTAGCAAAATGTAGCACCCAAAGAAAGCCTAATTGGTGGCGGAAAAAACAAGATATAGATCAGTTCATTGTGGTAAGTAGTGATAACGTTATAGGCTAATGAATGGGAGGGGAGGTGAACATTGCTCGGATGCATAAAGTGAAAATGATCGAGGACTTAAAGGACTTACGAGGCCAGTTTTAGAAAAAAAAAAAAAGTTAGATACCTGCATCAGTTTGTAAGGCACGGAGGATGCCGCTCAGTAGCCCCCCGAATGGCCCCCGACCGCACTGCCCGGGTCGGGCTCTCCAGCCTGCAGAAAGATGGCCGCCGGAGCTGGCAGTGGCTGCGCAGTCTGCATAGCCATGGGTGCGGCTGCGCAGCTCTAAGGCCAACCCCCCGATCCACGCTACAGGAAACAGCCTGGTACGTGGATCGGCTCCGGCGGCCATCTTTCTGCAGGCTGGAGAGCCCGACCCGGGCAGTGCGGTCGGGGGCCGTTCAGGGGGCTACTAAGCGGCGGGGACCTGGCGAAACGGCACGAAGGGCGCGGATGGCATCCTCCGTGCCTTACAAACTGATGCAGGTATCTAACTTTTTTTTTTCTCTAAAACTGGCCTAGTAAGTCCTTTAAGTGGTTAAGGATATTGTATATTATATATAACATTGCTGGTAAGTGAACCTGATTATTTTTGCAGCTGTTATGAAAATAAACAGATTATTGTTACTGTACACCCTGAGGATAGAATACTTAAATTCAAGGATGATTTACATCTAATGTATTGTGTAGTGCCTCTGTGTCTGAACCAAAGTTGGTGAATGCAAGTGAATTAATCTTACTCAAAGGGGATTGAAAACATATGAGAGGATGAAATATTATGCTCATCTGACAAAAAGTCATCTTTTGTTCTAGCAATTTTAAGTTGTGTGAATTTTCGTTCACTTATTTCTATGCTTTTACCAACTGTATGCATGAATATTTTTATCTTTATTTTATTTCAAAGCAAAAGATGAAACTTCAAAAAAGCAAAAACAATTCCATTGTTTTACTTTACTGACTTGCTTTGACAGATCAGAACAGATCACATTCCCAAAATAAAACAGAAACCTGGACTGGGAGAATAAAAGGCTTATGACATAATTTCATTACCTTCTTAAATGTCTGCGCAGATAAGACCAGTCTGCACTTATATTGCTCTACAGTGGCAGCTATAGTTCTCATATTACATTAAAAGCTGCAGCAGAATTTCTTAGGAACACAACTCGCCGAACTTATTAGGTGTGATTAGAAATCGAATGAGAAGCAGCAAATGTTCAGTAATGCCTAAATAACAGCAGCCATTGAAGGATGGATTTAGTAACAACTTCTACTGGAAGACCTACATTCTATTTATTCCATGCAAAACAGACATTTGCCTTCTTAAAGAGACAGTGAAGCGGAACATTTTTTATAAAATAATAAATTGGTTGTGTAGTACGGATAATTACTAGAACATAAGTGGCAAAGAAAATATTCTCATATTTTTATTTTCAGTTATATAGGGTTTTTTATAACATTGCATCATTCTTTAACATTTGCTGTTTACACTCTACTCAGCATTCTAAATTGTTTTACAGAGCAGTCTTGTGAATGAACTATTGATCTGTACTCTGGAGAGAAAAAGAAGATACCATGAATAACAGTTGAGATAACAAGCTTCAGAAGACAGAGCTGTCTGCGACTTTGAAAGTCGTGGAGCTCAAAGGCTTTTTTGCATAGATAACAACTGGAGTTTCTTAACTCTTCCTGTACTGTAAACAATATTAGACTTATGTCTCTGTTCCTAATGTTGTATTTCTTAACTGTACTACACATACAAATCATTATATCATAATTTTTTTTTCGTTTCAGTGTCTCTTTAAAACAGAAGCTATTTCCAAATATTCAGGCTTGAGTTGCTCACTCCAATCTTAAAATTCGGAATACCATCTGTTTTATGAAGGCAAATTTTTGTTTTGCATAGCGTTTTTAGTAAGAAGGCTTTTTGGTCCTTTCTAGCCCCTTACACTCTCCTAGCAGTTCTGGTTCATCATGAGCTTGCTGGGCTATCTGTAACTCCATTTATTCCAGTGTTTCATAAGATAATGTCTTGGAGAGTGAGTTGCAAAGTGAGGGCTATGAGTAACAGAAAGTATAGGAACAGGGCAGGGCCAAGACAGAGGCTCTGGAGGCACCAGCCTCTGCACCGCCTGCCCACTCCCCCCCCCCCCCTTGCCTGGCCATTTAAGAATATTTGTGAGTGGCCATGCCAGTAGCTGTTACTCACCTGCCAGTACTATGGGGATCCCTCTTCAGCTCTGTCGCAGCATTTCATCAATATGACTCCCTCTAGTGGCATCTCTCATTACTTTTAACTTCTAAGTTTGGAAGTGGCAATAGGGCTGTGGGTTCTAATATGACCCGGTCAAATAATCTAAGTAAGTAAATTAACAAAAAAGGGAAGCAAGGTATCAAAATTTTATGAAAGCACAAAGATAATCAATGCACATAAAATCACGTGGGATGGCCACCCTGCCACAACCTCACACAGAGCCGGGACAAGGTCCTCCAGCCCCCAAGGCTGAGACACTAAAGTGTGCCCCCCCCCCATCCCTCCCACTCCAGCCGTCAAACACTGATTGCTATTAGACTAAGAGGCGCCCCAGGGCCCCCAACACCTTAATCTCTAGTTATCTGGCTTGCAGTCTCTGCCATGCATCCCTTTTTCTTATTTCTCTGCTTCAAACACAATAGTGGAATGAAAGCTGAGTAAATTGTGCACCCCCTCCTACACTGCGCCCTGAGGCTAGAGCCTCTCTCGCCTCTACCTCGGCCTGGCCCTGTACATTTTGTATAAATGGCTGAATATTTTGTATAAATGAGGGAGTATTAAGTATAAATGGGGGAGTATTAAGTAAATATGGGGGTGTATTTAGTATAAGAGGAGTATTTAGTATATTTAGTATGTAGTATAAATGGGGGTGTATTTAGTATAAGAGGAGTATTTAGTATAAATGGGGGAGTATTTAGTATAAGAGGAGTATTTAGTATAAATGGGGAAGTATTTAGTATAAATGGGGGAGTATTAAGTATAAATGGGGGAGTATTAAGTATAAATGGGGGAGTATTAAGTATAAATGGGGGAGTATTTAGTATAAGAGGAGTATTTAGTATAAATGGAGGAGAATTAAGTATAAATGGGGGAGTATTAGGTATAAATGGGGGAGTATTTAGTATAAATGGGGGAGTATTAAGTATAAATGGGGGAGTATTTAGTATAAATGGGGGAGTATTTAGTATAAGAGGAGTATTTAGTATAAATGGAGGAGAATTAAGTATAAATGGGGGAGTATTAGGTATAAATGGGGGAGTATTTAGTATAAATGGGGGAGTATTAAGTATAAATGGGGGTGTATTTAGAATAAATGGGGGAGTATTAAGTATAAATGGGGGAATATTGAGTATAAATGGGGGAGTATTTTGTATAAATGGAGGAGAATTAAGTATAAATGGGGGTGTATTTAGTATAAGAGGAGTATTTAGTATAAATGGGGAAGTATTAAGTATAAATGGGGGAGTATTTAGTATAAGAGGAGTATTAGTATAAATGGGGGAGTATTTAGTATAAATGGGGGAGTATTAAGTATAAATGGGGGAGTATTTAGTATAAATGGGGGAGTATTTAGTATAAATGGGGGAGTATTTAGTATAAATGGGGGAGTATTTAGTATAAATGGGGGAGTATTTAGTGTAAATGGGGGAGTATTAAGTATACATGGCCGAGTATTTTGTATAAATGGGAGAGTATTTAGTATAAATGGGGGAGTATTAAGTATAAATGGGGGAGTATTTAGTATAAATGGGGGAGTATTTAGTATAAGAGGAGTATTTAGTATAAATGGAGGAGAATTAAGTATAAATGGGGGAGTATTAGGTATAAATGGGGGAGTATTTAGTATAAATGGGGGAGTATTAAGTATAAATGGGGGTGTATTTAGAATAAATGGGGGAGTATTAAGTATAAATGGGGGAATATTGAGTATAAATGGGGGAGTATTTTGTATAAATGGAGGAGAATTAAGTATAAATGGGGGTGTATTTAGTATAAGAGGAGTATTTAGTATAAATGGGGAAGTATTAAGTATAAATGGGGGAGTATTTAGTATAAGAGGAGTATTAGTATAAATGGGGGAGTATTTAGTATAAATGGGGGAGTATTAAGTATAAATGGGGGAGTATTTAGTATAAATGGGGGAGTATTTAGTATAAATGGGGGAGTATTTAGTATAAATGGGGGAGTATTTAGTATAAATGGGGGAGTATTTAGTGTAAATGGGGGAGTATTAAGTATACATGGCCGAGTATTTTGTATAAATGGGAGAGTATTTAGTATAAATGGGGGAGTATTAAGTATAAATGGGGTATTATTTAGTATAAGAGGAGTATTAGTATAAATGGGGGAGTATTAAGCATAAATGGGGGAGTATTTAGTATAAATGGGGGAGTATGTAGTATAAATGGGGGAGTATGTAGTATAAATGGGGAAGTATTTAGTATAAATGGGGGAGTATTAAGTATACATGGGGAGTATTTAGAATAAATGGGGGAGTATTTAGAATAAATGGGGGAGTATTAAGTATAAATGGGGGAATATTGAGTATAAATGGGGGAGTATTTAGTATAAATGGGGGAGTATTTAGTATAAATGGAGGAGAATTAAGTATAAATGGGGGTGTATTTAGTATAAGAGGAGTATTTAGTATAAATGGGGAAGTATTAAGTATAAATGGGGGAGTATTAAGTATAAATGGGGGAGTATTAAGTATAAATAGGGAGTATTTAGTATAAGAGGAGTATTTAGTATAAATGGAGGAGAATGAAGTATAAATGGGGGAGTATTAGGTATAAATGGGGGAGTATTTAGTATAAATGGAGGAGAATTAAGTATAAATGGGGGTGTATTTAGTATAAGAGGAGTATTTAGTATAAATGGGGAAGTATTAAGTATAAATGGGGGAGTATTTAGTATAAGAGGAGTATTAGTATAAATGGGGGAGTATTAAGTATAAATGGGGGAGTATTAAGTATACATGGCCGAGTATTTTGTATAAATGGGGGAGTTTTAAGTATAAATGGGGGAGTATGTAGTATAAATGGGGGAGTATGTAGTATAAATGGGGGAGTATTTAGTATAAATGGGGGAGTATTAAGTATACATGGGGAGTATTTAGAATAAATGGGGGAGTATTAAGTATAAATGGGGGAATATTGAGTATAAATGGGGGAGTATTTAGTATAAATGGAGGAGAATTAAGTATAAATGGGGGTGTATTTAGTATAAGAGGAGTATTTAGTATAAATGGGGAAGTATTAAGTATAAATGGGGGAGTATTTAGTATAAGAGGAGTATTAGTATAAATGGGGGAGTATTAAGTATAAATGGGGGAGTATTTAGTATAAGAGGAGTATTTAGTATACCGTATTTTTTGGAATATAAGACGCACTTTTTCTTCCCCAAAACTGGGGGGAAAAAGTGGGTGCATCTTATATTCCAAAGGTACGGCATTTTCGCCCCATAACATACTTACCG